>NC_134722.1:12653437-12956458 GCF_049634645.1 Pelodiscus sinensis
AAAAATACCCTCCTCATTTTTCAACATTTCTATTAATGTAGAGGCCTAAGGGCTGGTTTACATTGGGAAACCCTGACCCTTGGCTCCAAAGGGTTCAATTAGTCAAAATGCTTGGCAGATGGAAAAAAAATAATTAAATTCCACGAACTGTTTTGTATAATAAAAATAGACTCAAGATACAATGGCCTTACCCTGAACTTTTAAAAGTCTATGTCATATAATGATAAAAAGGGAATCAGCTTTTAAAACCTGGATTATCTACCAGCATGTATATAGAGAGCCAGGCTGCACTGCAAAAGAGAGTAAACACTCTAGAGCAGTAGGCTGAGATCATGATCATTAGCTTAATGAGTTTATGAATTGATTTTATGAATCACATGATGATGTAAATTCTACAGAAAAAAAACTTTACACAGATATTATGAGAGTACCAAAACTTAACAATAATAATAATGATAATAATAAAAAAACTCATGGACATTTTCAAATATTCTGTTTAGAAATTACTCTTCCTAGATATTTTGTAGTACCTGAAACCAATGGGAAATACAGGTATAGAAGACCTCTGATCAACAAGCTAGGGATGTGAAACAATTTAAAAAATTGCAAATAATCACAAGATTTTAAAAGAGTTGTGATTTTTTCACTGTTTTAATCACACTGTTAGTAACAGAATACCAAATAAAATGTATTATAATATTTGGATGGTTTTCTGCATTTTAAAATATATCGAGATGAATTAGAACAAAGAATACAAAGAGTACTGTGCTCACATTATATTTTTATTTTATTACAATATTTGCACTGTAAAAAGAGAAACAAGAAATAGTATTTCAGTTCACATCAAAAAAAGTATTATAGTGAAATCTCTTTAATTTGAAAGAGTAGAATTTTTTTTCATTTTACAGAACTGCACTCAAAACCAAAACAATGTAAAACTTTAGAGTCTACAACTAAAAGCATGAAAGGGCATGTGAATGATTAGCATATTTGGCACATAAATACCTTAAATGGGTGGCTACAACACTTCCAGATGACATTGTAAATAAGAAGCTCCTCCTCTAAGCATTACCTCCTCTAAGTATAAACAAACTTGTTTGTCTTAGTAATTGGCTGAACACAAATTAGGACCGAGGACTTGTAGGCTGTAACATTTAGCCAGATCCTCAGCAGATAGAAATGTCTGTAGATCCACTGCTTTCCATGACACAATTCTGGATTGTGTCTAGGTCATAAAGTTTACTAAATTTTCCAGAAAGTATCAGTCACTCTATAAGGACCTGTGTTTAGCTGGTACTGTTTCACTTCTGTATGTATCTACACTTGTAAACTTAGATTTGCACATGCATTCATGATAGCTATTCACACCACTGTCAGGCCGTGTCCAGACTCAGGGGTTTTTTCGGGAAAAGTAGCCTTTTCCCGAAAAAACTTCCCCTGCGTCCAGACTCAAGCCGCGTTCTTTCAAAATTATTTCGAAAGAACGCGGCTTTTCTTTCGATGGCGGTAAACCTCATTTCACGAGGAAGAACGCCTTCTTTCGAAAGTTC
The DNA here is from genome assembly GCF_049634645.1 of Pelodiscus sinensis. NCBI lineage: Eukaryota > Metazoa > Chordata > Testudines > Trionychidae > Pelodiscus > Pelodiscus sinensis. Next base: position 12,654,988 of record NC_134722.1, read on the forward strand.
CTCTTTCGAAAGAAGGCGTTCTTCAATGTAAAGAGGCCGTCTTCGAAAGAGAGCATCCAGACTCGCTGGGTGCTCTCTTTCGAAAAAGCGGATTTCTCTTTCGAAAAATCCGCCTGCAGTCTAGACGCGATCTTTCGAAAGAGGCTCTTTCGAAAGATGCTTTCGAAAGAGCCTCTTTCGAAAGAAGCCTGCAGTCTAGACATAGCCTCAGTGGGTGCATGAAACTGGATGTTTAGATGTGGAAAAATAAACCCGGTAATTTCAAATCCAATAAAACTTTGTGAGTAAGGAGATGAGGTACCTCACCGCTTCCTTCCCTCTTTTCCCATCATCTCTTTTTCTCTTGCATATATAAGAACGGCCATACTGAGCTAAGCCAAAGGTCCATCTAGCCCAGTATCCTGTCTTCTGGCAGTGGCCAGGTGCCAGGTGCCCCAGAGGGAATGGACACCATCTCTGCCCATCCATACTAATAGCCATTGATGGACCTATCTGCTATGAACTTATCTAATTCTTTTTTGAACCCTGTTATAAGTCTTGGCCTGCACTACAGCCCCTGGGAAGGTTGACTATGCATTGTGTGAATAAATACTTCCTTTTGTTTGTTTTAAACCTGCTGCCTATTAATTTTATTTGGTGACCTCGGGTCTTGTGTTATGAGAAGGAGTAAATAGCTCTTCCTTATCTATCTTCTCCACACTAGCCATGATTTTATAGGCCTCTATCATATCTCTATTATATCTCCCCTTTATCGTCTCTTTTCCAAGCTGAAAAGTCCCAGTCTTATAAATCTCTCCTCATATGGCAGCCATTTCATATACCTAATAGTCTTTGTTGCCCTTTTCTGAACTTTTTCCACTTCTAATTTATCTTTTTTGAAGTGGGGTGACCATATCTGCATGCAGTATTCAAGATGTGGGCGTACTATGGATGTGTATAGAGAAAATATATTTTCTGTCACATGCTTCCTTAAAGATTACTACGATTCAGTTCTCAGCTCTGATCATTATTTCTGCTACATCACATGTTTACCTGGTGACAACACTTTCAAGATATTGCTGTACCAGGGTAGGAATGAAGCTATATATATATAGGGCCACAGGATTCCTCTGCTGCTCTTTTGTATCCCCAGGCCCCCTTTGCCCATCCCTTTGGCAAGCCTGTCCTGAATTCACTTGAACTGAGCTTCCCTCTGTCACTTTGCTCCCTAGACAGCTCCCCACACCCCAACAACAAGCTTTTGAAATCTGCTGATTACTCTTGTTGCCTTCAGAGTGGCCCACCTTAATCTTCAGTGAGTGTAAGCTGACCACCCTCCTGAATCTTCATGGTGGTGGCCAAGAAGAGTGACTCACCCCATCCAAATCTCTAAGAGGTTCAGAAGCCTAAGAGAGCATCTGTTGCTCTAATTACCTGGTGGGATAGCGCGTGGTAATTATGTGGCTGTTATAGAACCAAGTTCACTCTTCTAGAGTCCTGTCTGTCTATGGGCTTCACCCATATGACCCTCCACAAAAGGCGGAGAGTTTCTCCTTCCTATTGCTTTGTGGAGCTGTTAGTAGAAAGAATGATGGTCTCTGCTTTCTCACAAGTCCCTGTGAATTTTGGAGAAGGTGGGGACAATGTATTTTTCCACGACCCCTAAAAGCACCCTTTGGTGTGCCCAAATATCAAGGAAGAGCAGGCCTAAGTTCACTTGTACCAGCCCACAATCAAGCAGCAGGACCCAGCCCACCCCAAAGCAAACCATATTGTGGTAAAGGAAGCTCTTATGGTAAAGGAAGCAAAGCCAGAGCCTAGGCAGGATGGCACACATGGTGGCTAAGCAGATGGACTCCTGCCATGGGTAGGAGTAGGCAAGATCTGTTATCTGTTATTGTGATGAGACATGCACAAAGCACATTGGCAGAATATCAGCAGTGTTCTCCCGAGCTGGGCACCAGTGATGCTGTCAGTCACAGTTGGCACTAGCTTTGGGCTGAGACTACAGAAGAGCCTGACCCTGGCGGCATCAGTAGTAAAGACAGCCAAAGCATCCTTTGGGCTGGCCTGAAATGTGGCATCCTGCCTATGACAGCAGGGTTGTTTTTTGTACACATCACATCAAGCAGCAGAGCTGTTCGTAGTGCCTGGGCTTTTTACTATATGGCCCAAACAGGTTTCAAAGTCTGTTTTTTCCCTCTGGGAGCTCATCAGTAACTATCGTCCAAAAGTCTTTATAAACAAAATTCTCTCCCACCTGAGGACCATGGATCATGTGAGTGATCCTTAGAAAGGGAAAGAGGAATTTACCCATGTTTAGGTTTGTTATTAACATCCCTCCCCTGCATGCTGGCCTGAGACCATTTCATGCTGTTACACGAAACGCCAGTGGAAAAGCTTCTGATTTCATATCCAGTATCTCGAATTCGCTTCTTTTTGGGCATGGAAATTCTGGAGGAAACTGATAAAAGGCCTTTTTGTGTGATGTCTTGTAATTGAATGAAGCCATAAGACCTCTTGTGAAATATACTACACTGAAAGCTTCTGGGTTTTCACCAGCTGAGGTGCCATGCCAGCTGGCTAGAAGGAGATTATCATGGTCAATTTCTTTGTCTACTTTTCTGACCCATCTCCCTGTAATTCACTATCTCTCCTTGGAGTCATTTCTTTTCACTAGGTTAGCACTAATTCATTTATTTGGTAATAAAACTGACAGCTTTCCATGCAGACATACTCACAAACAAAATGTAGTGGCCTTATCTCAAAGCCAATCAGAATTCTCACTTATCTGCTTATTAGGAAATGGGGGGAGAAAAGTGTTATGCTGAGAAAGGAAGCACAATGACAGCAGCTCTTTTAATAGTTTTTTGCACTTTGCTTCATCACTTCGCTTTCAGCAGTTTGGGTCTGTGTTTCTTAATTGGATTTTACTGTCAAATGCTACTACAATCCCATTGATATGATCTTTAGCCACATCTTGGGCAACATCTAGGTGAATTGATGTAAGGCAACATGGGTAGATTTTGACCACAGCTGGAGTGGTAAGCAATATGAATTGAGAGTTCTAGTTGTGGCCACTGGGTCTACCAAAACAAAAGTCCTAAATATGTATCATGTAATACAGACAGACACCTTCCTACACAAAAGAGCCAAATTCATCCTTGGTGTAATACAGTGAAAGCCAAAGGAGAAATGGTGCTTTTGCAGATGAAATAAGATTGCAGGATTCTAGTTCCCACATTAACTCATCTCAGGACATTTGTAATCATAGTGACTATGTTTAAGAGATGCTCACAAGTCGTGTGGCGCTCAGATTTTCTATACCCATCAAGGATGCAAATCCTAAATTTAGTTCCCATTGCCCTGTGGATAATAATATTGCATGCAGGTTGGGATTTTGTTTAACCCAAGTCTTTTTTTAATTTGCTGTTCATTTTATTTATTTTTGTTTCCCACTTTCCAAGTCTTTCAGTAATATGTTCTGCTAGCAATGACTGGAAGACGGATAACACATGTTACCCCACAACTGACCTCGACGGGGAACTGAAGAACTCATCTTCCCCAGGGCTGAAGTGTAATTTAGACACTGAGCTAGCTCTGCAGAGGTCCTTTCCCGATCTGACACTGCCAACTGCATTACTAGCCCTGGAAACATTTCTGCAGTGTGTATTGATAGCAAAGTGTGAAGTGTGTACCATGGGGATAATGAGGGATTTAGCCTTCTGTGCCATTGGTCCCTCAACTCTCATAACCAAGACAAACAAATTCTTTGTATCTTAGAAGAATTGGATAGTACAGCCAACGAGAGTGACTTCCTTGCTACACTGGCTTTTCACCTGGGGGACTGGGTTTGCTGATCCTGCCCAGGTTAAAATGACTGAAAATCAATTTGATTTGACAGCTGTGAAAAAAAACTGGATGCACAAACTGTAGAGCAGCAAAGGCTTTTCAAGCTGATACAAAATGAGACACAAAGAAAGACCTCAGTCTGTGATCTTTCTGCCTGCTTTCAATTCAAGGCAGCCTAGCCAGCCCTAATCTCATCTGATATGACCAGCCTGTCTCTTTCACACTTCCCATCGGCTCGGTGCTCAAGTGCAAAGATACAAGACCCACTTTTTCTGGTGTGGCCAAACTATACTTGTAAAAAAGTGGATATTCAAGAGTGTCTCCAGAATAATTTTACAGCTGGGGTAGCCATTCTGCAGGGCTGGTCTTGTTATTCCTAGTTACTCCACTGCTAAAGTTAAAATATACATATTCTGCTATTTCAAAAGCATTCTGACCTCAAGGCCTCATGCCTGTAATCCACTCCACCCGAGAACCCCAAAGGGGAGCCTCGCAGAAGTTGTTGTTGCTCAGCACAAGCATAGAGGTCTGTTTTAGTGGATCTGCTTGCAGGATCCAAGCCTAGATTTTTAATAATAAAAATGAAGCATGTAATGAAAAAAATACTCACTAGTGAAGACCCAGTCTCACGTGATATATATGTGGCGATTAGGCCTCAGTTAGAGTATTGTGTCTGGGCACCACCTTTCATGAAAGATGTAGAGAAATTGGAGAAGGTCCAGAGAAGAGCAACAAAAATGATTAAGGGACTAGAAAACATGGCCTTTGTGCATAGGCTCAGGTATGTAAGGCAAGGTAAGGCTCTGCCTTCCCAAACTACGAGGCATACTCCCGCCCACATTCCACCTCCAGAACACCTACTGTAGGCATTCTGGGGGCAGAGAATTGCTGCCCCCCAGTACCTGCCCTCCCGGTGCTCCAGGACTGGGGAGGCCAGGCCTGGGCAAGAGGCGTGCCCTCCTCCCTTCCCCGATGATACGGAGATGGAGAGGCTGGGCCAGGCCAGACCTTACAATGCAGCATGCCCTCTCTCGTCCCTTCCTGGTGCTCGAGAGGCGGGGTTGGGCCTCCTGGGGATGAGAAAGGGGAAGAGCCTAGCAGAAAGGGTGGGGCTGAAGGTGGGGCTGGAGCTTGCCTCTCCCAGCCCTGCCTTCACTAACTGCCCATGACTTTGTGGGAAGACTGAAAGAACTGGGTTTGTTCAGTTTAAAACAGAGAAGACTAAGAGGGGGTAAGATAGCAGCTTTCAAGTACCTAAAAGGGCGTTGCAAGGAGGAGGGAGGAAAATTGTTCTCCTTGACCTCTGATGATTGGACAAGAAGCAATGGGCTTTCAGCAAGGGAGGTTTAAGTTATATGTTAGGAAAAACTCCCTAACAGGGTGGTTAAACAATAAATCGCTTACGTAGATTGTGAAATCTCCCTCGCTGGAGATATTAAGAGCAACTTGGACAAACACCTGTCAAGGATGATCTAGATGGTATTCTTCTGTAAGAGCAGGGCTAAACTTGATGATCTCTCAAGGTCCCTTCCAGTTCTAGCATTCTTTGATTCTATTATTCTAATTTAGAAACACAGAGTGAGTGAGGTAACATATTTTATTGGACCAACTTCTGCTGGGTGAGAGAGACAAGCTTTCAAGCTTGCACAGAGCTCTTCTTCAGGACGCTGAGAACATTTCCCAGACCTGAAGAAAAGCTCTGTGAGCTCAAAAGCTTATCTCCATCAGAGGTGAAATTGGAGTGGTGCAAGTGAGTGCAGAGCTCCAATAAGAACTGGACGTTGGGCCAGCCCACACAGAGCTGACTGTTTGCATTCCATATCGGCAGCCCTTCTGGTAGAGGCTGATACTGCTACCATGGCAGTGCTGGACTGCCCTTTTGGTCAGAGGCAAAAGCGGAGTGAGGTTAAAAAGCCCTGTTTTAAAGCCCCAGTTTGTCCAACCACTCTGGACCCTGTGTGGCTTTTTTTTTTTTAGGGAGGGGCTGCTTGGGTGCTAGCAGAAGACCTGGCCCTGGAAGGAAGGGTTGGGCCCACTCCTACACTTGCCAGCAGGAAGTGGAGCGGCACATCCCCAGATGTGTCATCCAGACAGGGGGCTTGGTGGAATACATGGGACCAATAGTAGGAAGTAGAGCAACATGGCTGGGAGCCACAGGAGTGGAGTGGGCTGGGGCCAGGTCGCTCTGCTTCCCACGGCCACAAGTGAGTGCAGGGGTGGGTCCACACCTTAGTACTGGTGCCACAACCACCCACTAATCCCCTGGGCTGCATCGCTCAGGGGATGGGGAAATGATGGAATGGGGGCAGGGAGGGGTGGAGTAGAGGCAGGAAGAGGTGGGTCAAGTTATGGGGGTGTCCCAGGCTCCACAGCCCCCTAAGAACAGCCATGCCAGTGATTTAACAGGGCTCTGGGCTCCTGATTGCCATGACAGCAACTGGACACCTGTGTCCTTCAAATCGTCGGCTGCAGGATCTGCTGCCCTCCCACCCCATGGGCTCCAGCACCCCGATGGCTTCTCTGCCCTGCTGGCTATGGGCGATGGTATCCCATGGGCTCCACTGCTCCGCTAACCAGCTCTGATCACAGCTGCCAGCAATCTCTGTGCTGGGACTCTCTAGTCCAGCAATATGCATGGTCCTGCCGATCAGGGATGTTGTCATGCCAAAGAGTTCTAGACCACAGAGGTTCAACTTTTACTTGGTATTCAAAGGTAATGAACGTCTACAGCCTTTCAGAGACTTCAACTAGAGCTTCAGGTGTCTCTCCCTCTGGAAAATCTGGTATTTCAAGCCAGCCACCCAAAAATTGGGGCACTGCAAGATAGTGGGCAGTTTTGAAAACATGGGTGTAGGTGTCTTGTTGGAGTCTTGTTCTTGTCTCAATGGGAGAACTGGGATTAGAACTCACTTGATCTAACAACAAGAACACTATAATGGCAAATTAAATATGTATTTTAGAAGATGGTTTTCTGAATCTGTAAAGATTTATTTACAGAGGAAAGTCTAGGATATGGAAAAGCAAAAAGCTCTTATTGCTTATCGGGTTATCTTAACTTTGACTTTAAAAATGGAGTTCAAATTGGCATTTACATTAGAGGAAGCAGCAGAGTCAGTGTGAGGCTTGCAAATAAACATCTTTTCATTTAACACAGAAATAAAGAATGCAACTTAAAATGTGCATGCGGATAGTGACATAATGCCCACAGCATCTCATGTTTTAAAAGATTCCATATGCTAGGAAAATCTATAAAACAAAAACCTAGGAAATGATGCATTCTCTTTCTATTAATTTAGAACAGCCATTAATGGGAGAAAATAAAGAAAAAAAAGAAAGAATTGAGGGAACAGAATGAGTTTATTTTTTTTAAGATGATCTAAAAAAAGCGTAATCCATTGGTTCAATCACCTTCCTCCTGTTTCTAAATGGTATGTAATCTGTAGGCCCGATACTTTTGTAGAAAACAGCTTTCAGTAGGGGGAAATGGTAGCAAATTCCAGGGAGGTCTTGCTAACATTGTTGATTGAAAAAACCTGGGAAAATATCATTGGCTTAGGATGTTGAAGATTGTTTTCATTTTTCACGGGTTACCCAGAATTATCCCAAGTTTGAATGCAATGTCTCTTGCTTGGTTTAGAACCTAAAAAAATAGTCCAATAACTTTGGCTGTCTCCCTTCTCCCACCAATTTCCCTCTGCCTACACCATCTGTAAGAGTGTAATTGATTTTAAAATGGTCCTACTGTGGCTGCTTTCTGCTGCAATCACCCCAAAAATGCAACTAGCATTTGCTGTCTCTTGCTGAAGGACATTCAGGGTGTGTCTAGACTACACCTCTCTGTCGACAGAGAGATGTAGATTAGGCACATCAAAATTGCTAATGAAGTGGGGATTTAAATATCCCACACCTCATTAGCATAAACATGGCCGCCGCTTTTTTCAGAGAAAAAGGCAGCCTAGAGGCGCATCTGTTGAAAATAAAGCCTTTTTCGACAGATCCTGTTTTAAGGGGGCGGCTCTGTGCTCCCGGAAAGTGTAGGTCTCAGACAGAAGGGGATGGGCTAGGGTACCCAGCCCTCAGCTCTGTCTGGAGTTCAGTGATACCCTCCCCTTCAGCCCTCAGAGCCACATGGCGCATGCAGTGTGGCACTCGAGCGTTGATTTAAAGAGCCCAGGGTATGTCTACGCTGCCACCCGAGTTTGAACTATGGTGGCTAATGTAGGAATTCGAACTTGCAAATGAAGCCTTGCAGGAGGAATGACGGTAGTTCGAATTAGGAGCTTTAATTTGAACTACCAAATCCGTGCTGCGTGTTGCAGGTAGTTCGAACTACGGGACATTTAAAAATGTCGGTGCCCAGGAACATGCAAATGAAGCCCGGGATATTTAAATATCAGGCTTCATTTACAAGTTCGAATGCCTACATTGGCCACCTGAGTTCGAACTAGGGTGGCAGTGTAGATATACTCCCAGGGCTTTGGCCCCCGCTGCTTCTTCAGGTCAAGGAGACAGACACAACTTTGTGAAAGGAGGTCTGAGGAAAAGGTTAGGTGGAAAAGAAGAGTAGGGTTACACCATGTCTCAGACATCAGCATGAGATGAAGTTTTGTCCTTCCTATATCTGAGCTCTTAAACCAGGTTGGGAAACCTTTTTTGGGTCGGGGGCCATTGACCCACTGAAAAATCAGTCAGGGACTGCAAGTGAGAAGCCAAAAAAAACAAAAACCCATCACACATACCTCACTGACATGACTCCCAACTAAGAAGGACACTCCCTCCACATTCCTTCACACAACAGGGGCCTGGGCTAGTAAATTTTGTGGGGGAAAGCCTCCAGGCAGCACTTCACTGAGCTAGCCAGGAGGAGGCAGAGCAGCAACACATGGAGCCGCTTCCTCCTGCACTAGACAGAGTCGGTGGGTCTGATCCGGCACTGGCTTGCCTGACTCCAGCCCATGAGTTAGCACCAGTACTGGTGCTCCAGCCCCACAGAGGAAATCTGAGGGAGGGCTTGGGGGTGGAGCACCAGCGCAGGCTCCCTACTGGGGAGGGAGTCCCAAGCCTTGGGGGCTGGATCCAGGCAAGCCAGGGGCCAGTTTGGGCCCCCAGGCCTTCGGTTCCCCACCCCTGTCTTACACCATGAGAAAATCAACCAGCATTCCACGCCAGTAACTTCTTCTTCTTTATAAGGAACAAGGCGGAAATTTAGTTCCATCTCCAAGAAATTAGTGGACTGAAGGATGACAAAGCCTCTGTGGCAGTGTATATAACAGGCTCCCTGTAGGCTTGGGCAAGGGAGAGGGTTAAAATTCTCTTGGAGTGGAGGAAGGATCACAGCTGTATGCACTAAGTGCAGGAATTGTCAGGGCAATTAGACTAGGCCAGCTGTGGTGAATTAAATAATTCCCCCAGCCAGCTATAAGATCTGTGCTCATGTGGCATCAGGTTTAGCTGATAGTGGGAGTCAGGCTTTCATGTGGAAGGGGAGAGAAGGTGAAAATGTATCTAGGAAAAGTCCCTAGCTTTGCTAAAAAGTCAGCTTTTGGCTGCCTAAAACTCTGAGCGCGGTTCTTTCAGAAGCCAGGTTGAAAGAAGTTTGGTGCTTTGACCTCTTAGTTTAAAGCCCAAGCTGGGGGAAAAGTTCATTTGTTTTGAATGTCCTCCAAAAAGCTTGCAGGGGCCAGAGAGTTGCAGTTGAAAATCCTAGCACTTGTGATCCTATAATGTAGCTGGCTTGATATGTGTAACAGTTCCTTAGCATGAGAGAAAAACTAACCTCACAGAGAGTGTGGTGCTTGCTTTCATGCAATGGAACCCCTCCTTGGAAATAAATAGCTAACTGTATGAAATTAAATATTTTCTATCCTTTTAAAAAAAGCTTAAAAACTCTAAAAAGAGGCAAAACTCTCCAGCTGTTAGGCTGCTCAAAGTCAAATAGGGTAGTCTGTGTTGAATCAGTAAAGACAATGCGTTATTTGGTATCAGAGTGCAATTTCACCAGCTAGTAAGGGTCTGCAAACAACTAAGGCCTTGAATCCTTAAAACAAAGGGGTGGTACAAATTTCTGCCTTGTAAATTAGCTGGAGGGAAAGGGGGGGGGAAACAAATCAATTCTGATTTTCTGTTGCCAAGCCACTTGGCTCCCTGCTAAAATCAAGAGATGTTACTGTTGGCTCAGCAGGGTTAAAATCTCTACTATGTTTCAATAAAACAAGAAAGTGAATGAGATTCTCCATTAGTTGTATTAAATCAGCTATTTCTTTGTAGTGATGCAATAGATTAATTCTACTCCCATATTATTCAGGAAAATTGTGGCAAGCTGTTGGCAGAAAACATTTTTCGCTTTCACTTTTTCTCATTGCTGCTATACCAATAGCTGCTTCAAATATCCAGTAGGACTGCACTATGATGTCTCGATCAAGTCCAATGTTTTCCAAGAACCTTGATTGCGTTCTCCATAGTCAAAGTGGAATCAGTGTAGCTGGGGGAATTATCTTGTGACAAAGGTTAGATGGGGATTCAGCAGATATGGGTTTAGTTCTTGATTCTGCCATCCACTACTTTTGTATCTAGGGGTGAATCTCTTAATCTCCGTGCCTCTGGTTTTACAGCTATAAAACAAGCTTTTCCACACACCCTTTATTGTTCACCCTCACCCAGCACAATCTCACATCCCCATTGGCTAAAAACTGGCCAATGGGAGTTGCCTGTTTGAAAAACAAAATACCTTTCCATCTCTCCCTGTGGGCTCTCAGCATTCAGAGCAACACAGGGTCCCTGCAGGCAGCTGCTTGGAGTGGCATGGTGGTTTTTTGGGGGGAGGGAGGACAGGGAGCCTGGCTGAGAAACCTTCTGGCCAAGAGTCACCCAGATAAGTACCTCCTGGCCAGATCTTGCCTCTGGCACCCCAGACCTTCCCTTCCCAAAACCTTTTGCCTCCTCCCTTCCATCCCCCTACTCCACATGACCCAAATCCTCTGCACTCCTACTCCTGCACCCATATCCCTTCCCAGACCCTGCACCCCATTCCACTGCCCCAGGTCACAACCCCCTCCTTTACCCACACTCCCTCCTGCACCCCAATCTGTTACCCCAAGCTCCCTTCTGCATCCAACCTCTATCCCAGACCCCGCACCTCCTCCATTACTATCATGGAAGAATGCAGCCCTTGACAACTTACTAAATCCTTAGGATATGTCTACACTAGCCACCCTAGTTCGAACTAGGGTGGCTAATGTAGTCATTCGAACTTGCAAATGAAGCCCGGGATTGAAATATCCCGGGCTTTATTTGCATGTTCCCGGGCGCCGCCATTTTTAAATGCCCGGTAGTTCGGACTCCCTGCCCGCGGCTGCACGCAGCACGGGCTAGGTAGTTTGAACTAAAGCCCCTAATTTGGTCTACCGTTACTCCTCATTGCAGGAGGAATAACGGTAGTCCGAATTAGGGGCTTTAGTTCGAACTACCTAGCCCATGCTGCGTGCAGCCGCGGGCAGGGAGTCCGAACTACCGGGCATTTAAAAATGGCAGCGCCCGGGAACATGCAAATAAAGCCCGGGATATTTTAATCCCGGGCTTCATTTGCAAGTTCGAATGATTACATTTGCCACCCTAGTTCGAACTAGGGTGGCTAGTGTAGACATACCCTTAGAGTGGTCCTTCCCCATTAAAATTATTGTCCAGCCCTGATTTAGGTGTGTTATAAGGTCTTCACAGCAGAGATTCTCTTACTGGACGTTTGTACAACAGCATCCTGAATTCACTGGGTGATCTAGGTGCTACTTATAATACATCCAATCATAATCAGGAGAGTCAGAATTCCTGATAAATGGTCAGTGGTTATACTATTAAGATGGGACAGATGCTAGTGTTTGAAAGTGGTGGGGGGAACCCAACATGGAGAATTTTGGGGTTTTTTTTATAAATGGCTGCAAAATGGCATTCAAGTGGAAAGCCACTTAGTGCTCATAAGGCGTAATGCTAATCCTTCAAGGAGTCCTCTAATGAGTAACACAGGAAAGCATCGTCAACAGTTTGTTAAGGGTTAATGATGTATCTCCTCTCTTTGGCATCACTCCCAGCCTAAATCAAGCCTGCTTCATCTCATATGGATATGAAAGACAAACTGTACAGATTGAAAACATCTGTATACCGAGTGAATGAACCACATGGCAGCAGTGTCATGCAGAGATTTACTTGAAACTGTCCCCTTTTGTTTGACTTTAGAGAAACAGCACAAATAAATACAGTAGGTTCTGTTTAAACAAAGAGGACTCTGATCAATAGAGGTTTGAATAGCTTACGACCTTCAACTATAAACAAAAATTTGGGGTAAAACCCACAAGTCTCAGGTCAATTGCCATTTTATTTACTTTATTACACCACTAATGTTCTAATCTGTCTTGCATCTGAAATGTTTGCTACAACGGTCCTTTCTCTTGCTTTTCTGTTTTTAAGGCAGAGAGGAAAGGGAGAGTTGAATTTATTATTCACAGCAACCATGGTGTGTATGCACTCATGCAGTGAATTTTTAGTATCAGTACAAACACCTACAACACACAAACTAGTTCAGGAACATTTTAAACTCCAATACATTTTGGTTAATATCCAGAGTAGTGTTCTGTGCTTCATAAATGGGCTCAGACTTCTCCAACAGAAATCAAAATGGCTTGTGGTTCACCATAACTGAAGCAGTGCACAAGAAACTGTGTGTATGCTATAGTTAGATATGATCTGTATGCAGATAGAGTGATTCCTTTAAATTTCCTCCTTTGAAAGAATGATGCATAAAATTGTTGTCTCCGGCATGCTTTCCACAGAGGCCTGGAGAAATTTGCAAGTTTCATCAATGATTGGTGCTATGCTCTTTTTCTCTTTCTTCAACAACAAAAGGAAAGCATGCACTCATCAGGTTGGACAATTCTTGGGATTTCACACCATCCTATTCTCCCATCTGTAAGCATCTAACTACATTTGACTTCATTTGATTTTGAAGTTACATTCCAATGACATTTGGGTAAAATCTTTGTAATCTGGTAATTTCAGACAGAGACCCACCATGCTGATGGATGATACTAGCTAGAGGTTAATTAGAGTAAACAAGGGACTTGTTTGGAGTTGTGGTTATCCCAAGTGCTTTTAAGCTATTTATCAACTTTTCAGAATCATTGTTTTGGCTTTTTAAATGCTTTATAAAAATCCTGTTTCCAAAATATCAACACACCTAAGTTCTTTCTTCATGAACCAGATGACTTTCATTCCATGAGTGAAACTTGGACATCCTTTGCACACCTTGCTGAGTTGACGTTGTACAGACACTGGAGTTTGGAAATACAACACTCATGTGTCTGCTTTCATTTTCCAGAGTTTCTCCTTATGCCCTATTAGGACTGGAAACTAGAGAGGCAAGTTGTAGTCTCAGCAGTAATGTCTCTCCGATCATTAAATAATTGAGTTAGCACTGCAACCCCCAATCCAGAAGTCAGAGACACTACCTCATAGCTGGTGGGTCACTGGCAGCAAGTCTCACATAACCCTCCAAGGGCTGCGAGTGGGAGCTTTGTTCCTGGCAGGTTCAAGTTTGGTTCGTTAGGTCAGCGGGGAGACAGACTGGGCTAACCACATCATGCTTTTGCCAACCCACACTGGCCAAGATCAGTTAAGTTCTGGCTGTACCTCGTAGTGCAGCATTAGGAACAATAAAGAAAAGCCCGAAGTGGATAAGAAGAGAGGATTCACCAATTCAGTCTGCAAAAGATGTGTCCCTCCACACAGAAACTCAAATTAAAACAGGGACATTATCCTATCCTTTCCTGCACCTCATAATGAAGAGAGAAGTTCAAAAGTTTGAATTATTTTACGTGCTGTTTGCTTTGTTCAGGCGTGATTGTGAGATCCTGAAAAAAATACTCAAGTGATCAAAATAGAGATCGATCGATCAATCAATAAGTAACTTATCAATGGCTTTTAGCAGAATTCTTTGGAACGGCATCATAGTTAAAATAGTTCTAGAGTGATCTAATATCATACATAGTAGAAGAGGGAATAGATAAGCATTTAATCCACCCCAGCCCATCTTTTGATTTATATATCTAGACTATGGTACATTAGGCTAACCAGACTTCACAAATTATTTCTGACCTTACTTTGTTTAAGCAGAGTTTAATGCATTTTTTAACCAATAACTAGCACATGATTATTTTGTGTGCTCATGTAGCACCCTTCATCTTGAAGAATGCCAAAGTTCATTACAAACAAATGGGTTATTTGTCACACATAGTATCACTGAAATTTAGTTACCTATTGAAACCAGAAAAGTGGCAGCAATAAGATTAGCAGGGGATATGAGTATGGGACACTGTGAACTCCTGATCTTCTTAAAACAAACTGCAAACTGTGTTATAGTTAGTTCTCTTTAAAAAAAAAAGAAAGAAAAGAAAAAGCAAATCCAAACAATTACAGGAAAGGCGTGACTACATTTTGAATATCCTCTTTTAGGCCTTAATTCTGCAGTCTGACCTCTCAAGGGCAAATCCTTGCACCTGTGTGGAGTCAGACTGAAGTCTGCCCATGTGGAATATGACCATGGAAATCACACTGCAGAATCGAGACCCACACAGGACCTCTGCTTTTAAACACTCGTCCAAAAGATCACCACGCAGTATGCCAAATGGAACTCAGTTTATCTACCTTTGAAAGATACAGGATAGTCATCTTTACTCAGAACTGCACAAGTGGTTCCAGTGAATGTAGGTATTTCACTCTTGCTGCTTAGACCACAAGTTCTAACGGTGAAGTATTGGAAATAAGTTAGTAGGAGCTCTGTAGCGGGTATTTGTGTTTATGTATAAATGGAAACTGGACAATAAAATAACCAGATTCATGAAAAAATATATATATTGTGCATCAGATGGTTCTTTTACCCATGTTTCCTGTCTAAATCAAAGCAGAAGAAACATAGCTTATCACAATGTGTACTGAAAATGAAAAAATGTGTACTGAAAAATCAAGATAGATAATGAACTTCAGTTCTTCCCTATGAACTAATAGAATTTCTATCTTATGAAATACCTTTTGACTCATATTTCTACTTTTCTTCTTAATTTGCCGTAACAGGATTGAGCCCTGTTGGAGAAGAATAGCTATGTAATAATCTGATATTTTCAGTAAGTCTGTAATACGTTTTTTTCATCCACCCTTGGCACCAAGATAGCTTTCCTCTGAGACCAAAATGATCTTCCTCCACTTACTTGCCAGGGGAATGTCTGCATGATGCAATTGTTGGATCTTTTCATCTGTTTTTGACATTCGTGACCATGACCCTCTCCTTTCTCATTTGGAACCTGATGCTGACCCACATGACTTCTGAATTGGATTAGATCTAATTTGTCTCGTGGTGTTCCATTTGCTACTTTGGGGAAGCACTTGTGCAATTTGACCCTACATACTCCTGGAAAAACCCAGGATTCCATTTTAACTCCTCTTTTCTCTGATGTTGGTATGTATCTATAAGGTCTCCTATGTCCATTTCATGATTTGAACATTTTGCTGTGCATTGTGTGTACATAATACTCAGATGTGCTTCTTGTTCTCTCTGGATCCTAAGAATCAGCTTAGTGGTTTGCTTCAATTTCTTTCCAATATTGAATCTTGGCTGAATAAAAATGTGCTTACTTTTGGGCTGTCCAGTGGCTTAGCCATAGGGTCTATGCATCAGTGGGGAAGGCTGGAGTGTGGTTTTGATGAAACTCAGGTCCATCTCAAGGATAAAGCAACATGTTTAAATTTCATATCCAGTATAATGGGCATACCCTGATCATGCATCCATGGAAAGATCCATAAAATAGCAATAATTGTTGCCTAATCCCAGGTACTACAGTAATGCAAATCTTCTGAATATTTGAGAGTGAGTTTGTCTGTCTGTCTGCTTGTTCAAGGGAACCTCCTAAATGGTAAGAGCTGGTACCACTAAATTTTGTATGCAGCTTCCTCTTATCATAGTTTAAAGCAAGGTCAGGGTTTGGTTGTGCCAGGAAAATGGGATGTTCCTGGAATGTGACTGCTTCTTATAAAACCATACAAAAGAGAAACAGAATTACCAGAGAGGTGATAGGGACTGCCGGGGGCCACACCCTTCCCCCATCCGGGACTGACCTAGCCCCAAGCCTCCCACCCCCAAAGCACCGCTTCAGAAGGGTTGGGGGAAGGACTGAAGCTCAGTCTGCTCCCCTCAATTGATTGCTGGCTGCTCCCTTCATTAGGGAGCAATGGGAAAGTGCACAGTTTGCTGCATTCTCACTCTGTCTGGGGAATGTAGGAGCCAGAAAACCTGAACCTGTCTAGCTGGGGGATGTGCACCCCTTCGCCAGCTTTGCCCACTGGAGCTGCAGTGGCCATGGACAGGTGCTTCTTACCTGGCTGCAAGCTGCTGCGATGAGAGGGGGCTGGGGTAGTCCTCTCTCCCCCATGCAGCCTGCATGTTGAGCCCCTTACCCCAGCCCCACCCCAGAGCAATGATTTAAATGAAGCTTGGACTTTTTCATTTTATTTTCCAAAACAGAAAAAATTTAATTGTGTTAAGGACCTGAGCAATGCTGGGTAAATCTTCTAGTAATAAATAATACTCATTTCAGCTAAAGGAAGAGTGTTTAAAGGGTGAGATCATAGGAGCCAACTTCCTCCTCTAGCTGCTCTTCCCCAAGCTGTGTACCCTCATTTCACCTATTCTGCCAAATCCCCTTCCCCTTCTTCCTGTCTCTGTCTCCTCTTCTTCCCTGAGTGAACCCTGTCCCTGCTACTCGCCTGCCCTCCTGGAGCTTCCTGCAAATCAGTTCATGGTGTTTCAGAAGCAGTGGGATGGAGAAGCAGATGGTCCGTGGGGCCACCAACAGGTAAGAGACATGGGAGGGAGGGCAAGACAGAGAGGGAGCGTGGCTGCTGGTGGGTGATCAGCACCCTCTCATTGGGTATGTCTACACTACAAAGTTAGTTCGAACTAATGGACGTTAGTTCGAATTAACTTTGATAGGCGCTACACTAGCGCTCCGCTAGTTCGAATTTAATTCGAACTAGCGGAGCACTTAGTTCGAACTAGGTAATCCTCATTCCACGAGGATTAAGCCTAGTTCAAATTTACTAGTTTGAATTAAGGGGTGTGTAGCCCCTTAATTCGAACTAGTGGGAGGCTAGCCCTCCCCAGGTTTCCCTGGTGGCCACTCTGGCCAACACCAGGGAAACTCTACTGCCCCCCTCCCAGCCCCGGACCCCTTAAAGGGGCATGGGGTGGCTACGGTGCCCGTGCCAGGTGCAAGCCTGCCAGCACCCAGCCAGCAGACCCTGCACCTGGCACGGATCGAGTCACCCACCCGATGCCCCCCAGCCCTCCCCCTCTTCCCGGGACCAGGCTGGCGGCTCCCGGGAGCTTGCCCGGGACCACAAGAGGCGGGCACCTGCCTGGGCTAGTGCGGACATCGTGGACCTCATCCACAATCTCCGCACTAGGCACAGGAAAGTGGCCGGCTTGGGCAGGAGAGCTGCCAGCCTGGCCACCCAGGAGCAGGTGTGCATGAAAATCAAGGTGGTCCACTGAGACCCCCGACCCTGAGCCCTGAGCTTACAATGGCCGTCTTGGGTCAGACCAACGGTCCATCTAGCCCAGTAGCCTGTCTGCCGACAGCGGCCAACCCTAGAGACCCTGGAGGGGATGGACCGAAGACAGTGACCAAGACATTTGTCTCGTGCCATCCCTCTCCAGCCTTCCACAAACCTTGGGCAGGGACACCACTCCTACCCTCTGGCTAATACCACGCCATGGACCCAACCTCCATGACTTGATCTCACTTCCCTTTAAACTCTGTTCCAGTTCTAGCCTTCACAGCCTCCTGCAGCAAGGAGTTCCACAGGTTGACTCTTTGCTTTGTGAAGAACAACTTTCTGTTACTAGTATGAAGCCTGCTACCCATTCCTTTCCTTTGGTGTCCTCTAGTCCTTCTTTATGGGAACTAATGAAGAACTTTTCTATATGCCCCGTCTCCACCCAACTCCTGCTTTTAGAGACCTCTATCCTGTCCCCCCTCTGTCTCCTCTTTTCTAAGCTGAAAAGTCCCAGTCTCTTTAGCCTCTCTTCATATGGGACCTGTTCCCAACCCCTGATCATTTTAGTTGCCCTCCCCTCTCCCAGCCTCTCTCTTCCCCTCTCCCACCTCCTTTTCCCAGTCTCCCCCAGTTTTGTTCAATAAAGACAGATTCCATTTTGGAAGACATGTTATCTTTATTTTGTACATCAAGAAGAGGGGCTAGGGAAGGGTAAGTGGAAGGAGGAGAGGGAGGAATGGGGCACGAGCCCCCGATGGAGAGGACTGGGGTGGCTCTGCAGGCTTCTGGGGATGGAAGCTCTCCTGCAGCCCCCCGATTGCCACCTCTCCCCAGATGGCAGCCTGTGGCAAGTGCAGCTGGGCTGATGGCCGAGTTCTGTGATGTGCCCAGTGTGGGCACTCAGGGCACTCCAAGCCAGGACTGCTTTGCAAGCGGGGCACCCCTGAGAACTGTCTGTCCGGGGTGGGAGTCGGGACCCTTTAAGCACAGCCCTCGGCTAGCCTGAGAAATCATCTCCACGCTCTAAGTCCTTCTCTGATGCCCTGCCGGCACTGCTTCCGGCCATCCTTAACCCCGCTTCAGGGTCCACTTAATGTGGACGCGCTAGTTCGAATTAGCAAAACGCTAATTCGAACTAGTTTTTAGTTCTAGCTGCATTAGTTCGAATTAGCTTAGTTCAAATTAACTAATTCGAACTAGGTTAGTTCGAATTAGCGCTGTAGTGTAGACATACCCATTTTTCCCCATGTGGGCTCCAGCCCCAGAGCTTCCACTGAGCCAGTGCCCATGGGTGAGAATTTGTGAGAGAAAAATTCAGACCCTTAGAACAAAAGGGGGATATTTTGAGTTGTACTGATTAAATGAAAAAGCTGAGATTTGAGGATGTCAGTTCCGTTTCTTTTCTTTTCTTTTTTTTTAAACTGTCCCACCAGCAGACTGTTATATTTTCAGATTCCTGTTATTCCAGAGCGAATTTAGCGGACGCTTATAAATAACTGAGGCAAGAAAACGACGAGGAGTCCTGTGGCACCTTATAGACTAACTGAAGTGTAGGAGCATAAGCTTTCGTGGGCAAAGACCCACTTCGTCAGATGCATGCGCTGAGCCTTTTAAATTGCTGCCGGAGCCCAAGGTAGTACACTGGGCTGTGCTAAGGGCTGGCTGTAGGGGTCACTATCTCCAGCCCCGCCCCTTCTGCCTGAGGCCCCACCCCTCCCAGGAGCGAAGAGGGTCTGACGAAGTGGGTCTTTGCCCATGAAAGCTTATGCTCCTACACTTCAGTTAGTCTATAAGGTGCCACAGGACTCCTCTTCGCTTTTGCAGATTCAGACTAACACGGCTACCCCTCTGATATGAGGCAAGAAAAATCCTTTAAAAAGTATATTAAAAGAAATAAGGAAAGGTTAAAAGGGGAAGTATTTCACAAAGTTAAACACTGCAGCGATGACAGTGGCCAAAGCGCTGAGCCTTTTAAATTGCTGCCGGAGCCCAAGGTAGTACACTGGGCTGTGCTAAGGGCTGGCTGTAGGGGTCACTATCTCCAGCCCCGCCCCTTCTGCCTGAGGCCCCACCCCTCCCAGGAGTGAAGAGACACCCTCACTCGCTGGCAATTCTGTCACCCCCCCACTTGATGTGATACTCAGTGAGAGAAAAGGTATCCAAACTTGGGCCTATTGAAAGCTATTACAATTTGATAAAGAAGCAGGTTGATGTACTCATTGCAAGGCTTCCTTTGTACAGGCAGTCCCCGACTTACGCAGATCCGACTTATGTCGGATCTGCACTTACGAATGGGGCTTTTCTCACCCCGGAGCTCACGGGCAGCGGGTCGCCGCCCGTGTCCTCCGGGGCGAGAAAAGCTTCTCCTGGTCTCCCTGGTCTGCTGGAGGGGTCCAGCAAGGCGCTGGACCCCTCCAGCAAACCAGGGACACCCGAGCAAAGCCGCCACCTGGGCGGCTTTGCTCGTTTGCCCGGGAGCAAAGCAGCCCAGGCAGCGGGACTCCCGCTGCCTGGGCGGCTTTGCTCCTGTCCCCCTGGTCTGCTGGGGGGGTCCAGTGGCTTTGCTGGACCCCCCCAGCAGACCAGGGGGACAGGAGCAAAGCCACATGGGCGGCGGGGTCCCTCCGCCTGTGCGGCTTTGCTCGGGTCTCCCTGGTCTGCTGGGGGGGGAGGGGATGCAGCTAGTGCGCCCCCCCCCCCCCCCCCCCAGCAGACCAGGCTTTTGTTGCGGGACGCCTCGGGTAGAGCAGCTGGGATGCTGCTGGGTTGGTCCTGTGGGAACCTACCGGGCAGCGCCCCAGCTGTTCTGTCCCAGGCTCCAGATTCAGCAGCTGTTGAAACTGATCAGGCTGATTCCAGGAAGCTGGGGGCAGAGCAACTCTGCCTCCGGCTTCCTGTAGTCAGCCCCTGGTCAGTTTCAGTGGCAGCAGCTGAATCTGGAGCTAGTTCCGACTTACATAGAAATTCAACTTAAGAACAAACCTATAGTCCCTATCTTGTACGTAACCCAGGGACTGCCTGTAATGTCAGCGGGCCACAGTGTTTAATAGACGTTGTGGGCTTTTATCCATTCCACATGTCCTGTCTACCTCCTATACATCACATGGACTTGCACTCTGAGCTTTAACTATGGAATCTGATGCCTTTACACAGTAAAATTTCAGATTTATTGTTCAGTTTTAAACCCTAGCTTAAATTTGAGTCTGCTTTTTTAAAAAAAAAAAAAAATCATATTGGCAAGTGCAGTTTTATATTAACTTGGTACAGGCCTCTGGGGAAAGTATTACCCACAGGGTCCTGTAGACATTTAAATCTGATTGATTAATTGCTAATAAAAATATATTATGTAAGTGAATGCAAATAATAAATTGAGTGTAATGTTTACATTGGCATCAAAACATTAAAAAAGGCCAGTTTTCGCCTCAGGTGATTGACAGCATTTTTTAATCTTTGCTTCTGAGTAAACATCTAACAATGGAACAATCCAAATAATTAAAGCCAGATTGTCCTTCTCTGTTTGCACAGTATTATTATTATTTCCTGGCAGGATCTAACTGTATCATGGTGACCTCCAATGTAAAGGCATAAGGAGCATCTTTTGTTAGTCACTATAGCTTCGAGATCACTGTCACAAGTCTCATCAAGCCATAATAAAGATCATGAACAGAGGAACACAAGCAACTTAAAAAGCAAGGAACACAAAATCCTAAAACCTAGTGATAAAACAATATTGAGGAGCACAGTGCAGAAGAACTCATGGCTGTTAATTTTTTACGGCTAATACAGATACTAATATATTATGAGGTTTGGAACTGTCTATATAAAAAAGTAAAATTTAGCCTGACACTTTTTGTTTTAATGCAAAGATAAAACCGTTTCACAGTAGTCTGTCTAGATCAGCTTTTATGGTTAATAGTCCCGTCCATGAAGAAGAGGTCTATCCTCCTGTTTCCTTTTGTCAATATTTTGAAAAGTAGAAGTATATTCTCCCTTCTGCCATTTCGATCAGAAACACACAATCCACTTTCCTTTAAAAAGCATTTCCCCCACACATTTTCATTTAAATGGAAGCACCACCCTGACACTCCTGTAGGTTGTAGTTTGTAAAACATCTCCCATTTAAATATAGATTTTGACTTTATACTGGACACACAGCTGAAAGATCTCTACTTCAGAATCAACAGAAAGTTGAAAATATGAACTCTGAGAAGGTGCTATCTTCTGGGGTACAGGCTGTGTGAATCTCATTTGAATGCTCTTCATCAGTCATTCAAACTGTTACCATTACACTGGAGGGAACAGCAGCACCAGTGTCAGAAATATATACATATAGAAGCCAGAGTATAGTACTTAAGATCAGGGAAATCAGTTGCAAAAGGGTAGCACAAAAAACAGTTAAAAATACTGGTCCGATACATTTGAGGGCAGTCTATTTCAATGACCTGCTGGAATGAATGGGGTCTGTTACATGCAAATATTTAAGAATACAGTTATATCAAGTTTACTCAACTAGAAGTGACAAAAGCATCATATCTTGAAGGCACAGGCAAGAAATATGGTATTATACTGTAAATGTGCAACAATGTTATAGTGCTTCATTTCAGCCAAAAGAGTTTCATCTCGGGTCTTGAAGTTAGGATGGTCTAGTCTAGTGAATCATAGAATCATAGGACTGGAAGGGACCTTGAGAGGTCATCGAGTCCAGCCCCCCGCCCTCAAGGCAGGACCAAGCTCTGTCTACACCATCCCTGACAGATGTCTATGTAACCTGTTCTTAAATATCTCCAGAGAGGGAGATTCCACCACCTCCCTCGGCAATTTATTCCAATATTTGACCACCCTGACAGTTAGGAATTTTTTCCTAATGTCCAATCTAAACCTCCCTTGCTGCACTTTAAGCCCATTACTCCTTGTCCTGTCCTCAGAAACCAAGAGGAACAAATTTTCTCCTTCCTCCTTGTGTCACCCTTTTAGATATTTGAAAACCGCTATCATGTCTCCCCTTAATCTTCTTTTTTCCAAACTAAACAAGCCCAGTTCATGAAGTGAATGTGGTACTTGAGTGGAACTCAGATACCTGGCTCAGCCCTAGCCTTCATGTGTGACCTGGGTTACTTAATTTACCCTGTTCCTCAGTATTCCTATTTGTAAAATAGGGAAAATACCTCACAGGCTGTTGTGCACTTAAACTCATTGATTGTGAGGTGCTCAAATATTACAACAATGAAGGCCATACAAACACTTTGATACATAAGATTGATGGATATTATCAGGAAGTTATTTTATAATTTTGTAGCAACACTAAGTTAACTTATCCACATCCTTCAAACAGCAGGATGCAAAATGATCCAAGTCCCACAGTATCCTTTTGTAAGTTTCCTTATTAAGTTTCATATTGGGGTTTTATCAAAACTAGTAAAAGACCAAACAATTGGTGTATATTAAGAGCATGACTAGAGAGCAGCACATATAATAGTGTTCAGCTACTGGATAATTGGAAAGAGATTAAGGGCATTCCTAAGTGACTGCAATCCTGGTATAAATATTTTGGGAAAACACATGTTTATAAAGAATTTTACTGCCATATAAGGTTCAATGGTTTCTTCAATACAGGCAGTCCCTGACTTACGCGGATCCGACTTACGTGGGATCCACAGTTACGAACGGGGCTTTTCTCTCCCCGGAGGACACGGACTGCGGGACTTCGCGGTCCCGCCGCCCATGTACTCCGGGGCGAGAAAAGCTGCTCCGCGTCTCCCTGGTCTGTAGACCAGGAAGCCGCGGAGCAAAGCCGCGGAGGGGCTCGGGCAGCAGGGCAGCCCCAGCCCCTCCGCGGCTTTGCAAAGCCTCGGGGGAAGCCAGCAGCGGGACAGCCCAAGCGCGCCTGGGCTGCCCTGCTACCCGAGCCCCTCCACGGCTTTGCTCCTCGTCTTCCTGGAGACCCCCCAGCAGACCAGGGAGACACAGAGCAAAGCTGGGGAGGATGCGGGCGGGACCACGGCACATCTCCGTGGTCCCGCCGTCCGGGTTTCCCTGGTCTGCTGGGGGGCGCAGCTAGTGCGTCCCCCAGCAGACCAGGCTTTTCTCGCCTGGGGTAGAGCAGCTGGGGCTGCTGGGTTGGCCCTGCAGCGCCGCTCCTCGGTGCTACTGGACCAACCCCGCAGCACCCCAGCTGCTCTTCCCCAGGTGTCCCCAAGTCAGCCGCTGCTTAAACTGATCAGCGGCTGATTCCAGGAAGCCCGAGGCAGAGCAACTCTGCCTCGGGCTTCCTGGAATCAGCCGCTGATCAGTTTCAGCAGCGGCTGACTTGGGGACACCTGGGGCAGAGCAGCTGGGGTGCTGCCCAGTTGGTCCCCGCAGCGCCGCCCCTGCGGGGACCTACCCGGCAGCGCCCCAGCTGCTCTGTCCTAGGCGTCCAGATTCAGCTGCTGTTGAAACTGATCAGCGGCTGATTCCAGGCAGCCCAGGGCAGAGCAACTCTGCCTCGGGCTTCCTGTAGTCAGCCGCTGGTCAGTTTCAGCAGCGGCTGAATCTGGAAGCCAGTTCCGACTTACATACAAATTCAACTTAAGAACAAACCTACAGCCCCTATCTTGTACGTAACCCGGGGACTGCCTGTATACTACAAGATGGATGTATAAACTTCCCAATAAGAGTCCTGGCCAGAATTCAAGAGATGCATAAAGAATTCTATTCTAGCTGTAGCCAATAGATCTGATTCCAATAATGTTGCAAATTCAAGGTTTTTATCAATATTTGGCTACCTTGCACGCTGCATGTGTGCAAGAGAGCAGCATATTTTAGGGCAGGGGACGGACAATAAAACAGTGGCAATTAGCCAGGGTTAGCCCCTGGCAGGCTGCCATTGATATATTTATGTGAGCCTGCACAGGTACAGGTGATTGCAGCTCCCATTGGTCACAGATTGCTGTTCCTGGCCAATGGGAGCTGCAAGAAGTGGTGTGGACCATGACACCACTTTCCACAGCTCCCATTGATGGGGAACAGCAATCTGCAGCTAATAGAGCTGCAATCACCCATACCTGCAGAGGCGCGGGTAAATATAGTGGTGGCAGCCTTCCAGGGGTTAACCTTGATGAACCAAATCTGACCAGCAAACTGGTATTTGCTCACTTCTGTTTTAGGGAATCTAATTCCACAAACCTAAATGCACAGTACACAGATTACCAAGTCTTATGACCAATATTCTAGTAGTGTAGCATGGAGATAAAGTACACCCCAAGTTATTAGCACTAACACTGCAATAATAAAATCACTTTTATAGGTATCATCTACAATATCAGTTTTCTAAACCCTGTGATGATCCCAAATGATGGAACTTGGAACTGTGGAATGAGTACCAGTGATAGAGGAATTCTTGCATGTTGACATGTATCTGTTTTACATTAGTTCCTAGTTGTTTCAAGATTGATGTATGCGCAGCTGATAACCCAGCCTTCCCCACTGTTATTGATTTAGTAAAACCTAGCTCTCTTCAAGTAAAATGGGAATAGTTCTGCTTTCTAGAAACCTTTTATTTAACAGTCTAAAGAAAATCAGTTTTGGCTTATGCCAGATCAGACCATAAGTCTGTCCAGACCAATAACCCACATCAGTTAGATCCTTAGTACAAAAGCAGTTAAGTCTGCATACTTTGCTCACTCAAAACTCTGAAAGACCGCAATGGACTTTATCGGTTTTGAAAGAGTTCAGGGATCCAGCACTTGAAAATATCCCCCCAGGCCAGAGTGCATAGCTCATCTCCGGAGGGTAGCATGCAAAGGGAGGCTTTCTATCTGCTGTGTACCATATCAGTTCTGTCTCCCAAGGCAGGATTAGGATCTGGGCCAAAACTATTCAATGTTGTGCAGTGTTGTGAATGAGCAGAAAACTTGATTTCAGGGCTGAAGACAGACTTCACGAGGCCTGGGGCGGGGGGATACCTGACTCTGGGCCCCAGGAAAGGGTGGGCCCTCAGGAGGAAGGGCATGAACCTCCATGGCTTCAGCGGCAATTTAAAGGCCCCAGGGCTCTGGCCGTTGTCACGGTAGTGGCAGTGACCGGGAGCCCTAGGCCACTTTAAAGCACCAGGCCTAAGGCATCTGCCCCCATTTTCCTGCCCCTCTTGGTGGCCTTCTTGTAAAAAGCATCATCTTACACTGTGAAGCATTTATTATCCTTACTTTCTACAACCGCAAATGTTATTAATCTCCCATCTTAATGTCATGGAACACGGCAATAGAAAACGGGCAGAAGAGTTTTTCAGTATTTCCTTCATAAACCTTAACTTAGATGTGCCATGGGATTAAATAGCCTCCTCCATAACCTGTACATTTAATTACAGCTTCTCTGAGCCATTGTGTGTGCATACTCACCTGCATTTACCAGATGACAGTTCCTGTTTTTCACTATTATGTTTGTGTAAAACTTTGGACTGGGAATTCTCAAAGGGTTTGACTGGACGAAGGTGTGCACCGTGTTCTCTCTTAGGGAAGGAAGGATTTTATTTGTAGGGCGTTGTCATTCTGGAATAATCAGAAGATATTCATAAGGTATCGGACTATTTTAATGAGCTTATTCAGCTGAATGTATTCATCAGCCACCAATACAATCTGACAGACATTATTAGTTTTGCCAATATTCCTCATTTTATGTACAGGTCGAACCTCTCTAGTCCGGCACTCTCTGGTCTGGCAACATCTGTGGTTCAGCATGGCTTTAGCTAGCTGGATGTGCACTTATCATGGAGGTGGCCAAGTTTCTGGTTCTCAGTGTTCTGTACTATTATTTAGCTCTAATTTACCCCTAAATGTCTTGTAAAAGCCCAGGAAGCAGTGGAAGTGTTGGTAATGCTGCTAGACAATATTGACCTCCCATGGTTTGGCAAATTCTCTGGTTCAGCACCAGTCAGGACCAAAGCATGCCAGACTAGAGGGGGTTCAACCTATATAGCGAATATTTAACAATCTAGCAGAAATGTTCAGAATGCAAGAAGCTTTGTCAATTTGATTATTGGATGTCTCCATGCAATTGCCCATTAAACTCGGAGCACTACATAAATAATAATAATGATTAATAATAACAAAGTTTCACACTAGGGCCACTTTCCTGTAATTCTCCATTCACTATCCCATTCAATTAATTTTGTTAATATTTCATATATGTCTGTGTCATCTCTGGATTTCAGACCAACATAGGCAGGCAATTAGTATACATGCTGATGTTACACAAAGTGTTCTGACTTTTTAGAAGTAGCCGAATTTCACCTGATTGGTCTATGATTCTTCCTCTGTTCTGTTGTGGTTCTCTTATGTTCTCATTTGCTTTCTTTTGATAGCATAAGCAATGTTTCATAGAACATCACTTTTGACCTTCCCCCTCCATCCTGAGTAAGAAATTCTCCCAAGATGAGAGTGAAAGGGACTGATTGCTTCTAGTATGGCTACAAGCCACATGCCACACCTTTGCCCTCTGTTGTATACACAAGAAAAACTGTCAGTATTTCTGCAAATTGTAAGGGCTTAGTCCAGGAAAACTATATTTTGCACCTCATCTGGTCTAAATATTGAATTTACGAGTGAATGTTGCTTTGCATTATGTGCTATAGATGCTTTAAGTTTATTTAAGAACTCAGTTTTCAGGAATGTTTTCCAGACATGCGGTTTACCGCAATAGACAATTGTTGATGTTCTGATCCCAAGAGCATTAGAATATGTTTAGAAATTGCGACACTTTTAAAACCAGATGTTCTACATAAACGGCACAGAAAAGAGGAGGAGGGGAGGACGAATAGGACTGTTATTTGGCATAAAACAGACTGTTACAGCAGAGGCATACACATACCAAGACAAATTTTAAAATGGTGAACTACCCCAAGTAGTTTCTCTCTTTGCAAGTGTTGCAAAGAATTGTTTTAACAAGAGGTGGAAAATTCTGGACCCAAATACCCACCAAACAGTGGGGGAGTTCAACTCCAGAGTCACATCTGAATGTTGGAGATGGCCCTCCTCTAAAGGGCCATCCCAGAACAGTGGCTCTAAGCAACTCTGAAGGCGTTTAGATCTGGATTCAGAATCAAGCTTGGACATTGGCATTGCTCTCTGTTTTAGAGATGCTCAAATGAGGATGAGTTTGCAAGGATCAAAGGCAGCCACAAAAGCTTGTTTCCTTTTAGCACACCCTGACAGGCAACTCACCCCAAAGAGAACAAGGAGCTGTGGGGAGAAGACAGAGCCACGCTGTCCCCCTTCACATTAACCAGTGGAACTGGTTGCCCATGGAGGTGGGCAGGGCACACACTGCACCCTCCTACAAGGTGCTGTGGAGGACAAACTTATCAGTGTGCCTTAGTGAGACCCTGAAAGAGACACAGTTAGTTTCTGTGGTGAGTGGCAGCACCAAACCAACTCCATGCTACCAAAGGTCAGTGTTGCAAAAACACAATGTGGCCATTAGTGAGGGATGCAGACCACACAGCACTTAGCCTGCATTTCTACATGTTGGAGGATTGATGCTCTGTTGATCAATCCTGCAGGGTTCAATTTAGCAGGTCTAGAAAAGACCCGCTAAATAGAATGCAAAGAGTGCTCCTGTCAGCGATGGTATTCCTCCATGTTTCAAGGAGTAAAGAAAGTCAATGGGAGCATTTCTCCCATTGACTCCCATTGTGGGGCCACCCCAGAAAATCAGTGCAAAGTACATTGACTCCAGCTACGCAATTCACATAGCTGGAATTGTATGTCTTGCATCTATTTTCTCCACCTGTGTAGACCTAGCCTCAGTGACACATCTCAAAACATTGTTACAAATCTCCACCCTCCATTCACTGTGATCTAGTTCATCTGCACTTTCGGTTTGCTTTTGTCCACTTTTCAAGAGAGAAAAAAAGGTGAACATTATCCTACGGAACAGCGGCCTTCACTGTCTCCAAAGTGGTGACCAGCTGTTCCAAAGAGTTTTATTTTTTTCTGTAATGCTTCCAGTTCATTAGAGAATACATAATAGGGCTCTGGATCCTGACAGGAAAAGCAAGAGCAACTTGCCTCTACTCACAAGGAAACTCAGAAGGGAGGGCATTAAAGTGACCTTATACAACTGAGATGGCTTTGCTTTGCAACAACACCATTCTGTGATGGAATGATATGATTACTGGCAATGCTGGTATAATTTCCAGCTAACAAATGGCTAAAGCAATAAAGAATTGCCCAAAGCCTGCAAAAGCACTGCAGGCTACAGTAACATTGTTCCACAGTGGAAGTAGCATTTGTAATATAGAGGCAATGCTGATTATTTGATTTTGGAAAAATTAGAAGAACACTGTCAAGAGAACAATAATGAAAAAACATGAACTTTATCTCAACTACTTAATGACATGCTAGAGCATTAAAATATGTAACTTGTAGTTGGAAAAATTCTAATGTATTTTTCTCCATTTTCCACATCACTAAGTATGAACAGGCCAGTTTCACTTTATCATTGCCTGCCTGAGAACAATGTTAGGTTGCAAAGGTAGCTAGGAAACTAAGTACATTGTATGTCACTACAGTATACCTACAGTATCTTTTAAGGATCTGGGCCTTGGTGTGTCACATTGCAGGAGGCATTTTACATCATTTAAAAATTGCGTGTTCTATAACATTTAAAAATATATGAAACCATTTCTATTCATGTTAGGAGTTCTTTAGGACCTTTTTAACATTAAACATTCTAAAGTACCTGCTAGTCCCCCTTGAAGGCTGTTTTTAATTCCCAACTTCAGTCGAACCACTAAAATCTTCAGCTGCAGCGGTGGCTGGAACTCTAGGTCCTTTACATTGGAGCATGCTTCGGGTGGTGCTGAAGGGCTGGTTGAGGGAGGCTAACACCCACCACACTCCAACTGCCTGACAACCTGTCCCTTCTGGGAGCACAGAACTGCCCCCCTTGCCTAGGGTCCTGGCAATTTCATTCCCTGCCTCCCACACCTCTTTCTCCCTCCCCACTCATGCCACAACAGCCCCCTGAAGCCACAGGCAGTTGGCACAAATAAAGTTACCTTCAGGTTACATTAATTTGTACCAGGGGCTAGGTCAGTCCAAGCTCAACAGGATGCAAAAGTATCTTGAAGCCACCTTTATACTCTCTATCCTCAGGTTCATTGGGGCCCCTTCACAGTAGCTGAGGGTCAGAGCCATTTAGAACCACCACCACCCCTTACATATACCTAGCGTCACTTAGACTCATATTGCATATCTGCATTCGTTTCAATTCAATCCACTGCGTGAAAACAAGCAAATCCATTATTAGCTTGTTGTAAGTGAAAGTAATTCCTTTTTTTTTTTCCAAACCCGCATGGTGACCTAAGGCCCAACCCTCCTCTCCCTGAAGATAAAACTCCCTTTGGCTTTAGAGGCTGCAGGACCAAGTCCCTCGTCTGGCTTCAAAAGGTTAGCCCAGAAGACCTCCCCACTGACTCACCCTGTGCTTCATCTGGGCACCTGAAAAGCCAGAAGCCAGCTTTGAAACTCTCCTTAGTTCTCATCTGCCTCACTGAAGATTAATTTATGGAAGAAGCTCCCGTGTGTGTTTGTTTTGCTGCTAAAGAGTTTGCTGCCACACCTCACAATGTGGGCTGGTTCCTGGTAAGGTTTATTGCCTGCTTGAGTGAATTACTGCCTCACCAAGTGAGCCCGACTGAGCAATAGTTCAAATTAAAGTGTGCCATTTGTCATGTTTGCACCAATCCAAAATGACCGCAAACCCCAAAGTGTAATTATTGCAAGCCTCTGGCTGCAAAGCTATTACATTTAGATTTCTGCTGGAGGTGAAGGAGAAGAGTGGGCCCATATTTCCTTCAAAGAAGTGCTGCTCCTTAACTTATTACCACTGTGACTGGAGCATTAGCTAGAAGATTGTGTATAACTTGAATATCCACCACCGATGAGCCTGCCTTTCAATGCTACAGGAGAAGGTGGTAGGGGCAACTGCACCTATGAAATTGGACAAGGGACTATTTTGTATGTTAAAAATAAAGACTTCTCTAAAAAGTTTCATCATGACTCTTTCCTATTTCTTGAGCCTACTGTTAGAATTTGGGCATGTTACGGATTTGGTTGAGGTTGGTTTTGATCGCTTTGTCACGCGGTGTAGAAAGATGGTATTGGTATTTTAAAATGTGTTTTCATGGGTATGTCTACACTACCCTCCTAGTTCGAACTAGGAGGGTAATGTAGGCATACTGCACTTGCAAATGAAGCCCGGGATTTGAATTTCCCGGGCTTCATTTGCATAAGCGGGGAGCCGCCATTTTTAAAACCCCACTGGTTCGAACCCCGTGCAGCGCAGCTACACGGGGCACGAACTAGGTAGTTCGAACTAGGCTTCCTAGTTCGAACTACCGTTACTCCTCATTTCACGAGGAGTAACGGTAGTTCGAACTACCTAGTTTGTGCCCCGTGTAGCCGCGCTGCACGGGGTTCGAACCAGCGGGGTTTTAAAAATGGCGGCTCCCCGCTTATGCAAATGAAGCCCGGGAAATTCAAATCCTGGGCTTCATTTGCAAGTGCGGTATGCCTACATTACCCCACTAGTTCGAACTAGCGGGGTAGTGTAGACATACCCCATGAGAGTATGTGCCTTTTAGCCATAATGTAAAAAATCAATTAAAGCAGAATTTTAGCACTCACTTGAAGTCAGGATTCTAAGATTTGTGAAATGCTCCACACTGAGCCAGTATTTCCCTGCTCGGCTCTGAGCTGTTCTTCGTTGCTTATCATGTCATCCTTTCATACCCTCTGAGATATCCCAGGGACTGTGTCACATTTTAACCTAACACTTGTAGGCTACAGCTGCCTGTGGTATGTTTATGGGAACAATGAAACACAGCAATGTATGCAATATGCTGCTCCCAACACACTCCTCTCAAAACCTTTCCTGGCTCATCTAGGGCTTTTGTGCTTTTCTGGATAATGTAAATCTCCTAAAGTAAGCGAGAGAAAAAGCTTTTTGTCTGCTATTTCCTTCACAGAATACGACAAATATTTATTGTGTATGGGTTTTTATGTCTGTGGTCTGAAAGAAAAGAGAATTGCCAAGCAAGAACCAAAGATGAGAGAACAGAAATTATAGATAACACCTTAGGCTGTGTCTAGACTACATGGCGTAGTCGACGGAGCCATGTAGATGAGGGTTGTAGGCAAAGGGAAATGAAGCAGCGATTTAAATAATCGCCGCCTCATTAAAATTTACATGGCTGCTGCGCTGAGCCGACAAACAGCTCATCAGCTGTTTGTCGGCTCAGCACGCTAGTCTGGATGCTCCCCTGCCGACATCAAAGCCCTTTGTCGGCAGCCCCGTTATTCCTCGTGGGATGAGGTTTACCGGGGCTGCCGACAAAGGGATTTGATGTCAGCAGGGGAGCGTAATTATTGATCAGCTGTTTGTCGGCTCAGTGCGGCAGCCATGTAAATTTAAATGAAGCGGCGATTATTTAAATCGCCGCTTAATTTCCCTTTGCCCAATAAACAAATCTACATGGCTCCGTCGACGGAGCCATGTAGTGTAGACGTACCCTTGGAGTCCACTACATGGACAATATTTCAATATAGCTGTGATTGGTTTACTGATTAAAGGATTTTGTATGTGTGTGTGCCCACCCACATATAGTAGTATCAGTTCAGAGGGAGGGCCCCTCTGTCCTATAAATTCTGGTTCAAGCCCATTTAGCAAGTTGCGTGTGCTGTGCTTACATTTGCATTGTGGTTATAAATGGACTAGAACTGGAACACCAGATTCAAACTGCCAATATTTGTAGAAAAGTTCAGATGCTGATCTTGATGTGAACTCTGTGACTCTGGGGAGTTTTTTTGTTTGTTTTTTAGGGTTTTTTTCCCATAACATCAGCCATTGTGGGACCTTGAATCTGAACAATCCCAAATGTGTGGAAAGTTTGGGGTCAGATCCGAACATCACAACTGAATCCATCTGTGGTCATGAGGCCAGACTGGAAGAGCCAACAAGCTGAGAGTCCATGCTCAGCTGCCCACTTGCAGCCCAATACCAAATATGCCAAACCCAAGGACTCTACAAGTTCGTGGATTCATTTACTAGACTTGAACAGCCCTAACACAGGGAAGCCTGAAATCCTGAAATGAGCCTTCAACTACATATACAGTCCCTGGTCCAGCACCGTAGGGACCTGACCAGTGTTCCCTATAAGCTGGGCTCTTGTGTGGCCGCTCAGGAGATATTCATATGCCGCCCAGATACTAGCAGAGCACCCATAGTTAGGTTTGTGTTTCTACTGGTGGTGCACATCTGCACATACCTTGGCACACAAATCAAAATTTATTCTGCACATGGATTTAAAAAAACACAGATGGATGGAAAAGATTAGAGGGAACACTGGTCCTGGATGAGGGATTTTGCCAGACCAGGGTAGGACATTTCTCGCTCCCCTGCTGCCAGCCCCATCCCCTGCCCTGGCACCCCACTGGGCTTCCCAGCTCCCATCCCCACCCTCCCACAGCCCAGCTGAGTCATGCACCAGGTTTTCTGCCCCCCCCTTGCCCTTACCTGCAGCTCAGCTTATCCCTTTCACGTAGCCTGGCTGGGCCTCCCCCATGCAGGCCAGCTGAGCTGCACACCAGGCTTCCCAGCTCTTGGTCCCCACGACAGCCTAGCTGGGCCACCCACATCACACTGGGCTCCCGGGCTTCCTACAGCATGCTAGGACCATGGATGTTGCTGGACCGGAGACTCCTGGTTCATAGAGGTGCAACCCATATTAGAGTATTCCCAACCTTAAACATTCACTGATCATGAGCCAGCCCCTCTCCCCCTCCTCCCCCCACTAAAAATAATCACATTGGCTTAAAACCGAGTTTAAGAGCACAAAAAAGAACCCACAGTTGACCAATGAGGCATGGACTGCAGGGTTGTTTCACTGCAGTGTAGACTGGAACCTGAGTTCTGGGACCCACGGGATCACAGAGTGCGGGCTCCAGGCTGAACCTGGAAGTCTGCAAAGCCATTAAGTATCTCCAAAGCCTAAGCCCTGTGAGCCTGAGTCAGCTGGCACAAGCCAGCTGTGAGTTCTCTTTGCTGTGTAGACATACCTTACAGGCTACTCTTTAAATGAAAGCTGAGATCCTTATGTAATCACTTGACTCTGGTAGCTGATGCTTCATAAAACCCACAAATATTATGTCACAATAAAAATCATAATAATTAGCAACACTGTATTAAAGTAAAAGGCTACACATCTTACTAAAGCAATAGAACTACTGATGGGAGACAGTAGCCCCCCTCTCCCCGCATTATACTCACTAGCACCAGCCTCAACAGAGAAGCTGTTAGTGGAATGAATGAATTATCCTCTCACTCCTACAGATGGTCCTTTTGGGTCAGGGTTGAGATATTCTAGGTGGGATAGCATGAGAGTCTGTCCTATCATGATACATATATTACAGCTGGATACTGAAACATGAAAGATTTCAATCTTCTAGGCTTTAACTTCATGCTGCACTTTAAAAGGGTGTTTGAAAATACTTTATCCACTATTTTAAAGTTCCAATTTCTTGAAATCGTGGTAGGAGTTTACTTAGAAAGAAGCCTTCTTGAGTTCTCATTTTTTCATTCCGATGAAACTAAAGCCTTGTTTCTCTACAGAGTGAAGGTGGGTTATGGTGCAGTAGCATTCAATCCCCATGCTGAATCACTTGCGGAACATGTGTTAGTGGTTTTGTGTCATGCACTATGAACTGGGAAGTAAGCTGAGCTCACCCAGCCTATTTCATTTATGGCTTCACACAAGTAAATAAGCATATTTTTCAGCTACTCATGACAGGAATGGCTTGCAAATTGCAATCTCCAGTGGTTGGGAGGTTAAAGGTTAAGCTTGTCAACAGGTCAGCCTACAGTGCTAATTCACCTCCCTAATGAGTCCCAAGCAGCCAGTAACATGTGTTTGTGGCTGTTGTGTTTGTACAGTGTATAAATAAAATGAAAACTGTGTGACAGAGGTTAGGTCTCTTAAACGGTTGTCACACTGGCTTTGGTAACTTCCTTCTTGTTAGCCAAAAATCTGGTGCATTTTTGTATGAACTTTACGGACGTGGCAAACAAAATAGAGTAATTTTGTAATGATGATAGCCAGCAAGCAGCCCTAGCAATGTGCTGTCTGTTTATCACTGAACTGTCACTGACAGGTTCAGCTACCAGAGGTGGAACTGTAGTGAGGAGATGTGCCGCCCCCCCTCAGATGCAGATGCTGGGGAAATGACCCAAGTCACCTGGTGGGTGGAGCCAGGAGGGACATGCCCCACATGCCGGAGGGAGGGGGGCAGGATAGGAAGAGGAAGTATAAAAGGCCGGCCCGGTAGCTCAGTTTAGGGAAAGTGTCCAGAGGAAAAAGACACTTCTTCCCCATGGTTGGAGGTGAGCACCGGGCAGAGCCATGGTTGCGCCAGGAATCAACTCAAACTCTGAAGAGTCTTGACGCTAGGGCACTTCTGACAGCACCTTTGGCTGTGTGCCCTGAGGAGCTGGAGGATGGCCCATGGATCCAGGTACATCAGAAGGGGAGGAGTGGACATAACCCAGGCAGTGGTCTGGTAGGTGGTGAGCCTGATTACAGGTCAGCGTGGTACGTACGGGTGGATCCCCGCTGACCCAGTGACTGTCATGCCACTGATAGGGCCCCTGGTTGGGCCCACATTGCCCTGGCCACTCCAACTATGGAATGTCAGTACTCCCTCTCCTTAGGTCAGAAGGCCAGTGCTATATGGCCCAACCTCTAACCCGAGCCTGTAGACTGCTCATGAAGTTCATCCCTTTCCTCTGAGCACTGGCTGCAATTGCTTTGCCGGGTTTGGAACCCAGGGAGACTGACTCTTGTGGTTCTACCTGATGGGAAGGCTGAGTCCTGAGAACTGATTGCCCTGCACTGCTTGGAAGAGTTAGGGTTAGGGCCAGTCCCTACCCCTGCATAGACTCCTAATTCCCCAGTTCTAGTGCAGAGGCAGGAAAGTTGTAGTGAGAAGGCGTGCCTCCTCCCCTGATGCAGATGTCAAGGGACAACCACACAAGCCTACAGGGCTCCTTCAAATTGGTGGAAGGTTCAGAGAGAGAACCTAGGCAGGGGACAGCCATTTCACTTTTCATGGATGTTAAGAGCCACACACGTACAGTATTTATGTTTGGGCTCCTGCTGCTGAATTTGCATTCTGAGTTTTGTGCAAACTAAATGCGAAGACAAAATAAGGTGTGCATGCACAAGTTAGGTACCTGAATGAAAGCCCAGTTACCCAATCTGCAAGGAGGGGTTTTAAGGCATGCAAAGCACCCGATTTAGTCAGTATAATGAACAGCACACAAACTGCAGTGCACAACTCAGTGGCCAGTTTCGAGCTGTGTATAAGTCTGGCCCTAAATGTTGCCATCATATTTTTACAGAAAAGTATGGAAAGAAAGTTTTTAAGAGAGGAATCAAGTGAGCTCAGTTTTGGCTTGTCCTGCCAAAGTGCATGATGCACCTGGTATGTACCATATAGATGAGGCAAGTGCCAGACAATTCACATGGGACCGGGTGGGGATCTTATGATGTATTGGTATGCTATTGATTTATTATGTTAGTATCCAAAGGCCACACTCGTGGTCAGATTCCCATTGTGCGAGGTACTTGTCAAATATATAGGAAGCATGTTTGAGATGAGGCACATATTGGCACTGGCCCAAACACCAGGGGCTTTGCAGAGTGGATTTCTTCATATGGTGGAAGATTAATTGTATAGTGGCTGAGATAAGTATATGATCACTATAGCTGTGTTTTAAAATATACAACCACTTCCTGATTAGCACATGATCAGCCACTGTACCGTAGTATATCCATGAAACATATAACCATCTATGTATGGAAAAGTTCAGGGCACATTTTGTCTCGCCACGTGGACTCTCAGAGGTAAGTGCTTACTCCTTGCATCTCAAAACTCCCTTAAGTTATTCACTGAACATGTGAGCACTTTTACATAACTTCATGGGATAGTTACTGTAGCCCTATCAGGAACAGACACCAGCCCCAGAATAATGACACTGATACAAGTCCTATAAGCAAAAGGAACTTTCACTCGCTATTTTCCTTCCTCTTCCTCAGAGCCAGAAAGAATAGAAACACTCCTGAATTTTCAAAAATATTTCCTGAAACTGGAGTCCATCCCTTTGGAAGGAACCACAGCCTTAAGGGGCAGAGCATATGAAGGGACACTCCCTCGTGTAGCTAGATTGTAACTCTCTTGTACTACTGTCCAACTTTAGTCTCTGGCATGTGAACCTGTGTTGAGGAACTTCTGCAATCAGACCATCAGACATATAGCACACAAAGGAGGGGGTCCTGCATGTATAAACCAGCTTGCAAAACATATTTTGAAAATCATCAATTATCATCTCTCCTGGTTTCTTCCCCTTTACCTGGAAAGTAAAAAGCTGAGTGGTTCTCCCTCCTTTGGTGAAATTCCTTGTGGGGTTGACAATATTGCTCAGATTTAATATTTACTATAAACTACGCTTACATTTCAATAGCATTTTATTAATATTTTTCATAAGTATAAGCTAAAGTAGTTACTCTCCACATGGGTCACAGAGAGTTCAGTAAATGCTGATAGCTTAGCACCATTAATACAGAATACAGTCTAACAGCCTCACAGTGCTGCCAGAGTTCTTTATTTAAAGAAATAGCACCGTGTTTCACAAGAAAATATTTTAAAGCTCTCCTCACCAATAATTTGTCTAAAAGAGAGACAGGTCTAATTATTTATATTGAATCTGGAAAGTTCAGTATTCGATGTGTTCAATAAGGAAGATGCTCTATCTATGGCTGTGTCCAGACTCGAGGGTTTTTTCGAAAAAAGTAGCCTTTTTTCGAAAAAACTTCACCTGCGACTAGACTACAGCCGCGTTCTTTTGAAATTAAATCGAAAGAACGTGGCTTTTCTTTCGACGGCGGTAAACCTAATTTCACAAGGAAGAATGCCTTTTTTCGAAAGTGCTCTTTTGAAAAAAGGTGTTCTGGAATGCAAACAGGGCATTTTCGAAAGAGAGCATCCAGACTGCCTGAGTGCTTTCTTTCGAAAAAGCGGCTTGCGTTTTCGAAAGTACTGGTTGCAGTCTAGACACTCTTTTTCGAAAGAGGCTTTTTCGAAAGATACTTTCGAAAAAGCCTCTTTCGAAAGAGGCTTGCAGTCTAGACATAGCCTATGTGTGTGTATATTTTAGAGTGTGTCTGTCTGTCTGAGAGTCCGTTTGTTCAAGATCTCCTCCTAAATAGTAAGAGCTAGGGTCACCAAATTTGGCATGCAGCTTCCTCTAACCCAAACTTAAAGCAAGGTGAGGGGTTGGCTGTCCCATAAAAATGGAAAGTGCTGGGAATGGGATTGTTTTCCAGAACATGGAAAGGGAAGGGGTTGCTGTTCAGAGGGATGTAATACTGTAGAGTGACCAGAGGGGGCAGAGAGTGCAGAAGAGAGCAATACTGCAGAGTGACTACTCGGGGAAGCCACAACACCAAGAGAGTGGCAAGCTGGGGCAGGGGTTCAACATTTTGCCTGCCAATAGACCAGCTAAGTTGCCCCCTACCTCAAACCCCTCCCCCCCCCAGCCTTTGGCTGTAGCATGGAGGGGGGAAGGGAGAAAACCATGCCAGATATGGGGGAGACCCCTGCTGGAGAGGGGCCAAGGTCCTTGCTGGATGGGGGAGGGAGGAGAAGATGGTCCCTGCTGATTGGGGAAGGAGAGAATACCTCACCGGATGGGACCTTCCACCTCTTCACCTTCCAACCCTCATTCTCGTACACCCCCAACTTCCCAGTTCCCCACACACATAGCCCCAAGGCCCTGCCTTCACTCCCCCACACTGCCAGGCCCCTGCTCTGAAGAACCCAGATGATGTTGGGTAAGTCTTCTAGTTTGAATATATATTTGGAGTGGTGTGAATGCCTTGCTTATCGTTTATTTAACTGAATATCAGCAAATAGCATATGTAACTGATTGTTGAATTTTATGCATGAGCCTGAAAAAGAAACTGAAGAAATTATAAGGATTAGCCCATGCTTTTAAGGCATGGCTCTGACTAAGGGGTAGCGTGCAAGCTGCATCACCTCAGGAATATCCCTGGAAGTCATGATGATTCATAGCCAGAATTCCCATGCTGTTTTCTTCTTCCTCCAGAGGCAGCAATTTGCCACTACTTAGATCAGCTCAGAGCTGTTCAGAACTGCAAGTGGATGTGGTTAAAATGAGGCTCTTCCCTCTTCAGTGTCCATATGCTAAGGGGAAATGGGGCAGAGAGTCGGTATACAACATTCTTCCTTTCCTAGCAATCTGGGGGCCTGGGTAGCTCCTGTTTGGGAGTAATGGATGTTCTTACTCCCTTGCCAGGGTGAGTCAAGTCACCATCTACCCTCAAAAGAGGAAGTTATTCCAAATCCACAGTGTGGGGATTTCAAAAAGCTCTTGTTTCAGTTTGTCACCTCAGTTCTTATTAAAACCATAAACTTCCAATGTCTCAAAAGCAAAATGACAAAAAGTGAGGCCTATAAAACAATGAAAGACCAATTAGGGCCAAATTCTCCCGGTCTCATCAGAGCAACCTATTGCTATCAAAGAGGCTACATTGAGATATCACCCCCTTAATCTCTCTTTGCAGGGAGCCTGTTTAAGCAGCAATGCCCCCTGGGTGCCCCTCTTAAAATTAAAAATATGGAGGGGGGGGGATTTTAAAATAAAATCCTAAACAGAAGACAAAAAAAAAAACCCTCTCCTCTTTATATACCTTTTGCCTGCTCAGAGATGGAACAATTTATGTAGCTAACAAAAAATCTTCCCATTAAAATATAAAGACCATGACAGTAAAATGTGTAATACTCAGCTAAACAGAATGATTTCTTCAGTTCTGACTATTTGGTTTAGTAGGGTACTTAACAACCTCAGAGCTGTACACAAATTTCAAAAAATATATGTACCATTTACTACACTCCATTATAGAAGCTATTCAATCAATTAAGGGCTGGATCATCTACTCCTTGTGCTGGCAACAGTTTGAGAGGAGGTGGAAGTTATGTCACCATGAGCATTGTAGGATCAAGTTCATAAGTGGTATATAGCAATAAAAAATGTGATGGGAAAGATGCGACAACATCTATAGAGATTTAACTGCCAGATTCCCAGTTGGTGTAAACTGACAAAGCTCCAGAGACTTCACAGGAGTTCTCCCAGTTTACAGCTGAGGATCTGGCCCTTAGATTATCTTGGACCTCACTTAACATGTGTAAGAAAGTAATTAGGGCCCCTTAAACCTACAAGGCACTTAAATTCCTCCTTAACTTTAAAGATGCGACTAGTCCCCTTGAAGTCATATAACTTTGTTAGACTGAGATCAGGGGCTATATTCACATGCTTAAAATTCAGCATGTGATTATGTTCTGTGCTAAATCTGGGCCCAACAGCATGTAGATGTAGGTGGCCAAATTCCGTTTGTGGAAGAGACATGCTTTTCTAGAGCTCTTCTTCAGGTCCACCTTGCCTCTCTCATACCTTGAGACCAACATAATGCAAATATCAATATAAGCAGAGCCCTGTGCAGATACAAAAATGTGGATCCGTATCCAATCCTCATCCGCGAGGCTCAACTCATCCAATCCATCATCTGGATTTTACTTGCATCTGCATCGACACAGCAGACCATCTCGGGGGGAGGGAAGAGGGAGCACAGATGAGCAGGAAGGGGGCAGGGCTGGCCCTCAGCACCTCCTAAAGGGAGATTTAGGATGGAGTTTGTGGCGTCTTTTCCCTGCCAGCAGTGAAGGGGACTACCCTGCTGCCCCTCCCCCCTCTTCCTAGCAGGCAGAAGGGGTAGTGAGAGGTACCCTACTTGGGTATCTGCTCCACTGTTCGTGGATATCCACGGATATGCCGAGCTCTAAAAATAAGTGGTGTTTATGTGGAACCTTCTGCAATTGTTTCAGTTCAGAGAAGACCTTTTATCCACTGTTAAATAGGGGATGACTAATGCTGGAGTAGAGTCAACATTCCAGTTCTGTGTTTATTTTGTTTACATTTTGTATATTCTTTGTTTAAAAAACAACCAATCCCCTTTCTCCTGTCTACGCAGCAATAGCCAATGACACTCTGAACCTGCAGTGATTTTTCCAGGCAGTCGATTATGAAAATCATGTTTAGCAAAATGACAAACATAAATATCATTTTATAGGAATGATGTTAAGGAGAAGCTGTAGCTGGCTAAATTCCTATTTACCCCTATCATGATGTGATTTGATCAAAGAAGCAAATCCTGATGTTTGGTAATGATCTGTTGGAACTTTATAGAGAGGCTGTTATTTAAGCTGGACAAACAGGGCTGTCATAATAAAATGTACTTTTTCAAAACTTAAGGCAAAAAATGCAGAATTCTTTTCAAATAACTATAGCCTTAAGGTTGTTGGCCGCAATGTTTGCAAATACATAAAACCAACATGAAAATATCCCCGCTCATGGTAAAAGAGGAACAAAGGGAAACAACTGAAAAATTGATATAATAATTATTCTGTGAGTAAAGATAGCTAGAGAATTTATTTGATTCCCATGTGTCAGACTGCTCTGAGGAACCACATTGCTCTTTGGCAGTTTAATAAACTTTTCAAACTTCACTCCCATTTCAGCCATTTTAGCATTAACTTCAGTGGGAGCAGGGATAGGCCATTGCTTGGGGGCTATTGAAAATTCCCACCCTGTATGTCCAGTAGAAAATGGCTGATCCTGTAGCTAACATGCAAGACCAAGAGTCAGGCAATAGGGGCTCTATTTCTTGCTCATTCACAGATTAACTGAGAGTATGTTGATGCTTCAGTCAAAGAGCCGTAGTGCTTGGAGTCCAGGTCAATTGACTGAGACTGCAGCGCTAAAAGTGGCAGTGTCAATGTTTTTGCTAGGTCTCTAGTCTGGGCTCTGAAACCCCAACCAGAGTGTAGGGACTCAGGGTATGTCTACAGGGCAGCATTACACCCAGGACTGGGGCCCATGTCAGCTGACTCATACTCATGCTGCGGAACTATAAAACTGCACTGTAGATGTTTGGGTTTGCACCTGATGTGTGGGTCTCCAGAGCCTGGACTCCAACCCAACCCTGAACATCTGCACTGTATCGTATCGACACACATGTAACACTGTTTGTGTGTACTCAAGCAGTAGTGCGTATGCAGAAAAAGCTCTGCTATCCAGCACTTATCAGAAATGCTGGTTAATTGAGTTTTCTGATTATCTCTCAATACAAATCTTCAATCTAGTAACTGGGACTAATATACTACCCAGGAGCAGGAGGTTATGCAATTGCACATTCTGCCCTCCACTTTTATGCAAAAGAGGCAGAAGACAAATAAGCAAGCTGATATCAGGGGTTTATTCAAAAAAGCACCTTCCAGGATGTGTCATAGTTTCATTACAGACCCAGCCCAATCTCCTACACCTTCCAACATCTACAATGATAACTGACGATAATGATGGTCCTGAGGCACTGAAAGATCCTGAAGTGCCTTCTGAATCATCAAAGAAGGATTAAATTATGTTCAGTCTAGTTTTAGTGTTACACGTATGTGTAGTGAT
This sequence comes from Pelodiscus sinensis, assembly GCF_049634645.1. Taxonomy (NCBI): domain Eukaryota; kingdom Metazoa; phylum Chordata; order Testudines; family Trionychidae; genus Pelodiscus; species Pelodiscus sinensis. The sequence continues at coordinate 12,697,039 of NC_134722.1, forward strand.
CTGGGTGTGCACCTATAGATAACCTACTATGGTAGATAGAAAACTTTACCTGTTTACCCCTATGCGCTTTAAGAAGCCAACCAGTCTGCAGTATAGCATGACTACAGGATGGGTGAGTACCTATCTACTATTGCATACTTTATTTATTTTTACTGTAGAATAGTTCTTTGAAAATTGGCATTCCATTGGTAAAGTATAACTATGTTAACCAGAATATTTGATTATCTGGCACCCCTATCCCTTCCTCAACATGCTTGATAACAGAGTTTTTACTGTAAAAAGAAGGTGTTCAGTTGCATTTGCAGAGATGCACACATCTAAGTTGTGTAAATCAGTCATGTCTAACTTAGGGAGCATCTACACTGTACCATAGGTCGAAATAGATTCGCAATTTGAGCTACGCAAAATTGCGTATCTTATTTCAATCTTATTTCAAAATAGCTTATTTCGAAATTTGGTGCTGTCTACACAGTGCTTACTTCAAAATAAATCACTATTCCAAAAAGTTCCTTACTCCTCATGGAATTAGGTTTACAGGGACGTCAGAATAGAGAGGCTGTTATATTTTGAAATAACAGACGCACTCAAAAGACGTGGAATAGCTATTTCAAGATACCTCTGCAGTGTAGACGTAACCTTAAAGCGCAAATCCATTTTCTGTAAAAGTAGAAATTTTCAACCAAGTTGTGGAATCCAAGTTGCAGCCAAAAGCCAAGAAAAGCACATTTCTGTGGGGAAACCATGGTCACATCCTTCAAACTGTGTGGAACTATCATTACAGTACAGAGCTAATCCTTGGAACTATCATTACAGTACAGAGCTCATCCTTGGAACTCTCATTACAGTACAGAGCTTCCAATGGAATTGCAAGTTTTGGGGGGGGGGGCTGATTTCATTTACACTTGCATTAAAACCCCTTTACAAAGCTCTTACAGCATTAAGGGCCCTTCCACTGAAATGTGAATAAAACCCATAGACTCTGATTTCAATATTTATTGAGCAAGGGGGCTGACAGCCACACTGAGTCTCTGGGCAAGGTGGGAGGGGGTGGTTCCATGCTCTTGGAAGGGGCAGAGTCTCGAGTGGAAGGGACAGGACTGAGGCAGCCAGCCTAGAACACACCATGCCACCCTCCGTCCCACAGGGCCACCCAAAGCATGCCAGTGGTGAGTTAAATGATCCAGTTTGCACCACTGCTGCCAAACAGAAATGGTGGCTGGAAGCCCTAGGCCCTTTAGAATCGCTGGACCCTGCGGCATTTCTCCCACCTCCACCCCCACACCAACCTGTTGACAGGCCTATCATTGAGATAAGCCATATTTAGCTGTAGCCTTCCTCATTCTAGATCTAGATGACATTCAGAAGTGAACATGATTTACTGTATAAAGAATACCAGAAGAGTAGCACCCACCAATGTCCCAGAAGACAGCAAACCAACATGATAGGTCAGTGGAAGATGCTGGTTATAAACATTTTTAATAATTCCACCAGGGTTCCCTGTAAGCTGTGCGCTTGGGTGGCCACCCAGGAGAGATTCTGGTGCCAGCCAGCTGATTAGCAGAACACCCATAGCCAGCAACATGCAGGTGGTGCACTGCACACATGCCTTGGTGCACATAACATTTATTCCACACATGGATGGAAAAATTTAGAGGGAACATTGATTCCAACCATGCATTCTTAGCAACAACATTCAAGATAGTGGCATAAATTATGCTTTAAAAAAACCCTAAATAATTCAGTATTTATAAGTGCTGTGCCTTGATCCAATTTTAATGGGCATCTTGGCAGACTTTTTTGAAGCATTGGCTCTGCTAACACTCTCTGCTGGACAAACCTGCAAATGGCACTTAGTCTGTAGCATCACAATCAAACCCAAGATATAAGGATTCTCATCAGGTGTTTGCTGGTACACTGAGGAATTTCTGATAGACTAGCAGCTGGAATCTGAACTTTTCCCATTAGCTATTTTTTTTTAAAAAAGCTATATGGATTTCTTCAATTTCCTTCAGTCTCTAATGCTTTGCTTTCTTTTTGGGCAGCTTCTCTTAGAGATTTCTTAAAAAGTGTTGCTAAGATCAGTTCTCTCCATAGAGCTCCATTCTAAGAGAAAAGTTCCCAACAGTCATGAGATCCAAATGTGCCCCAGTCTGATAGAATTGTAGTCACTTGTGTAGTCCACTTTGTCCTCTGTCCAAGCAAATTTAAGCATACATCCTCTCTCTCCAGTAGTGGAGAGAACTGTTATACAGCCACACACACAAACAGGTCTGTCACAGGAAAATGGAGTGGTGGTACTTCCACCATTTAGAAAGAACTTGCCCTCAAGCCCAAAACAGCATCTTTTGAATTCACAGGAGACCAAGGCAATAGCATCACTACTGTGTCTGTAAGTATGTTAATCTGCTAGTGAAGTTGCTCAATGTTATTGAATATGCATGTAATTCCAAGTATTGTATGTTAACAATCTGTGCTGATGAAATGTACTCACAGCAGCATCCACAGAAGAAAATGAAATTCAGACTCTGAAAATTCAGTTCCAAGCCCACTAAGATAAAGGGCTGGTTCCAACTATAATGCTCACATAGGGCCCGATTCAAAGCTCACCCACATCGATACTTGTGCACAGAATTCTTAGTGTAATTGGAAACCATCACAGTTGGTGGGCAGTCTCCATCTAACAATTGCCACAGGTTTTGAGTGGGTATAGCGCAATATGATAATTTTTATTGTGTGACTGCTGATTTACATGGTAGCGAAAAAAATGTCATCATTGGTTGGTGATTCTGCATGGCTTAAAACCCTACAGTTCCTGGGTAAGAAAAGGGATCTGCCCTTTTTCCTTGCCTGAAAGGTCAATTGTATGAATTGTAGAGCAGTATATTTTTATGCAAAAAAACCCACTTCCAATATTTTCATGGTTTCCCTTTTGCTATTATGACAAGATTTTCCCCTGCAACTGAACAATAAATGGTTCATAAACAGCTCCTTCCATCTGCAAGAAGACCTTGAAAATTGATTATATTTTTGTTTGTTTCTTTTCCTCTCCAAATGTTTCTGCCATTATGAAGCAACCAGTTATTTTGCTAGGAAGGAATGTGAAGAATTAGGAAAGTTGAAAGCATTTAAGGCTCTGTCCTTTTAAAACAGAGCCATTCCGTACAGCCTGTGCAGAACTAGCATCATAAGACACACTGAAGCCTTGAAAATAAGTCATTTTCTAACCCCATGGGGTGGTATATGCATTAGCAGAGATGAAACGATATAGCAGAGACAATTTTCTTCATATTTAAAGGTCCCTGTGGTTAATACTTATTCTATGTAGATGTTTATTTTTGGATACTTAGATTGTTTCTAGGAAGGGCACCAAAAAGTTCAGTATTATGGAGAAAAGGTCACTTTGTATTTATGTATTAAAAAGGTGCTAAATAGGCTTGCCGCCTTTTTTTTTTCTTCATTTAAAGAGACATTGTATTTTCCAGTCATCGTCTAAATAGAAACATTTAACCTTGGTGTTATGATTTGGATAACTTCACAAAACTGTCTTATGTGGAGAGACCTGTTGTCTTGATGCCCTTTGCCTGTACATAATATTCTGAAAATATGAAAAAAAATTCAGTGTGGCCTTTATAGAAGACTTACCCACTGTTGCCCAGGTCCTTCAGGGCAGGGGCCTGGCAATGTGGAGAGTGCAGGAGTCAGGGCAGGGCCTTGAGGATCTTGGAGTGGAGTGGAGGGCAGGGCAGGAAGCTGAGAGCATGGGGAATGCAGGAGTCAGGGTGGGAAGTTGGGAAGGGGCTCAGGACAGGAAGGATGGGATGGGGGGAGATGAAAGAATGAGGGTTGGAGGTGAGGAGGAGCTCAGAATGTGGGGCTTTCTCTTCCACCACCCCCACAGCTGACAGGGGCCCTCTGTCTCCCCCAAGCCTTGCCCCTGGCTGACAGGGGCCTCTAGCAGGACTTCCTCCAAACTTCTCTGGTGTTATAGCCAAAGGCTGGGGGTGGAGGAAGGATTTTGGGCAGGGGGCAATTATCCAGTCTGGTGGCAGGCACGATGGTGAGCCCCTTTCTCAGCTGCCCTCAGTGGTCACTCTGCAGCAGAGCTCTCTGTTGCACTTGCTGCCCCCAGTAGCTACTGAGATTCACATGTCCCTCCTCTCAGCCTTCTCCCTTTTCACGTTCTGGAAAACAGTCCCACGCCTTGCTCTTCCTGTTTTCTTGGCACAACCAAACTAGCCTTGCTTTAACTTAGGAAAAGAGGAAGCTGCTTATCAGATTTGGTGGCCCCAAGTCTTACTGTTTCAGAGGATTTCTTAAACAAATGGACACGCAGACAGACAGATGGACTCAAACTTGCAAGCATTCAGACACTCTAAAACAGAGAGAGAAACTATTCAATATTTATCCAGTGAATTGATCCTTCACACAAGGATTCATCCTCTTTCTTTTTTCACAGCTGAAAATAACGTCAACAACTTTTTAAAATCTCTCACCCTAAAATGGCTGAATGCAACTCAGATCAAACTTACAATCAAGGCTGCTGGAACAATTTGCATAGTGGGGGTTCTGAGAGACATTGAACCACACTGTAAACTGTGTATATAATGGAAACCACATCAAACCAGGTGGTAACAGCATCCCTAGCACTTCTGGGTCCAGCACCTCTGCTTACAATGCATTCTTCCACTAAAAACCTAATCCAAAGTAGTGAAAAACTCTCATTGTCTTCAGTGAGCTTTGGATCCAGATTTATTATCATAAAAACCTTGAAGTGTTTCTTCAGAAGGGGAAAAAAACCCTATGATAAAGGGTGGGGCCTGATGATCTGAGGGAAAAGATGGGCTGCCGTGTTTGCATATCAGGAAGTGATTACTCATCGTTTGCTCCATTTCCTTCGATGAGGGTCACCCTTCCAATGAGAAGCAGTGTGATTACAATAATATTAATGACATTTGTGGCATTCCATGGTTATTTATCACATGGAGTCTATTTTTCTTTCTTTTTTTTTTTTTTTAGGTTTCCACAAATAGAGTATTTTTATCTGCTTGATATGAACATTGCTGTTCGAAATACTTGCAATAGAGCAAATGGCAAAATGGTCATCTCTTGTGTGTCACAGAGGTTGCTCCAATGGATAATAGGTTAGAAGTCCAGGATTAAGATCTGGGTTCATTTCTCAGTTGCACTGCTTCCTGGGAAAGTCACTAAATATTTCACCACCTTCAAAATAGGGATAAAATGGGCACTTTTCTATTGCATAGGTACAGTGTGTCTACATCTTCACTGCAGGCTTCTTGTGCAAAAATTGTTTTGTGCAAGAGCTCTTGTGCAAGAGTGCGTCAACCCTACCATGTGCTTTTGCGCAAGAGATGTGCTTCTGCGCAACAGCGTCCATGGCACTGTGGACACTCTTGCACACGAAAGCTCTGATGGCCATGTTAGCCTGTTGCCTGTCCACACTGCCTTCTTGAGCTCTTGCACAAGAGGGCTCATTCTTCATGGGAAGAGGAATAACTCTTGCGCAAGAAGCCCTCTTTTCTTATGCTTTACTGCAAATGTACTTGTGCAAGAACACACATAAGCTGTGTCTACATTGGCACCCCTTTCCGGAAAAGGGATGCTAATGTAGACTTCGGAATTGCAAATTCCGCGGGGGATTTAAATATCCCCCGCGGCATTTGCATTTACATGGCTGCCGCTTTTTTCCGGCTTGGGGATAAGCCGGAGAAAAGCGCCAGTCTAGACGTGATTCTCCGGAAAATAAGCCCTTTTCCGGAGGATCTCTTATTCCTTTGAAGTAGGAATAAGAGATCCTCCGGAAAAGGGCTTATTTTCCGGAGAATCACGTCTAGACTGGCGCTTTTCTCCGGCTTATCCCCAAGCCGGAAAAAAGCGGCAGCCATGTAAATGCAAATGCCGTGGGGGATATTTAAATATCCCCCGCGGATTTGCAATTGCGATGTGTCTCATTAGCATCCCTTTTCCGGAAAGGGATGCCAATGTAGATACAGCCATACAGTGTAGACACTCCGCAAGTTTTTGCGCAAGAACGGCTGTTCTTGTGCAAAAAGCCTGCAGTGTAGATGTAGCCACATGTAAGAATAAATATATTTTAGATTGGGGAGCATTCACATACTATGGTATTGAGGACCATACAATTACTCAGATCCTGGAATGACTTCCACCAAAAAGTATATCCACTCAGAACGTCTCTATCTGTAGCTCTGGTTACATATCTCAGCTGTAAAGAAGAGCTCAGCGTAGCTCAAAAGCTCCTCTCTCTTACTCAGGACCAAATTAAATCTTCTGGGGGCCCAAGGCTATAGATTTTGTGGGCCTCCTAGGTTCTGGGATTGGGCCAAAATCAGGGGGTCAAAGTTTGTGAGGAAGCTGTGGGTCGAAGCAGAGAGTGGGTGCAGAAAGGGGTGAGGGCTCTGATTGGGAGTGCCAGTTAAGGGATTGGGGCTGGGATGAGGTGTTTGGGGTATAGGAAGAGACTCCAGGCTGGGAACAAAGGTCTTGGAGTATGAGCAGGAGGTGGAAGTGTGGGGCCTGAGGGGGAAGGTGGTGCTGCATGCTGCCCTGTTCTTGCCTGCAGGCACCACCCTCTGCAGCTCCCATTGGCAGTGATTCTCAGCCAATAGGAGCTGTGGGAGTGGAGTCTGCAGGTGAGGGATTACAGCTCCAGCCCAACAGAGGGGAGGGATGAACAGCAGCACACAGAGCCAGGTACCCCCCAACTGTCACTCACCAGGCAGGGCCAAGAACACTGGGGCTTTTTTAGGGCTGCCATAGCATGGGGCCTTGGGCTGCAGCCACAAAAGGATCTTGTTGTGAGGTCCCCCTTAGCCCAGGACTCTGGACTGCAACTCCTAAAGCCCCTGTGTTAATCTGGCCCTACTCTCCCCAAAATAAGATTCTAGAAGATTTACCCAGCCTTGCTCGGGTCCTTCCAGGCAGGGGGCTGAGGGTGTGTGTGGGGTGGTGCAGAAGTCAGGACAGGGGCTTGGAGATGTGGGGGGCTCAAGACAGGATGTTGCAGGTGTGAGGGGTGCAGGAGTCAGAGCAGGGGGTTAGTAAGTGGGGGCTCAGGGGAGGCAGTTGGGTGCTCAGGTCAGGGGTTGGGGGAAGCAGGCAGTTGCCCATCAGAAAGGCAGGAGCCATTCAGCCCACTCCCTGGGGTTGGCCTGGGATGGTAGCCACACTGTGGCAGACATGCTGTGTGGCTGTTGTTTGCTCCTCAAGGCCAGGACAGCCCAGGGCAGCAAGTACCACACAGCCCAGCCACTGGCTGCTTCCCAGTGCTAGGCTGGAGCAGTGAAGGCTGCACTGCCCAGCCAACAGCTGCTCCCTGAGGCTGGTGTGCTTGATGCCCCCCATGGTCATTCTGGGGTATAAATGCCCCTGTGTTTGCTGCTCCTCTCCCCCCTCTCCCCATGCTTGCTGTCCCTGCCTATGGCCATCCCTGCCTATGGGAGTATAACTGTAACTGCTATCACAGTCCTCTCTTCCTCTATAATGAGAAACAGTCGCATTCTATGCATATCCCATTTTCCTGGCACAACCAAACCCTGACCTTGCTTTAGGTTATGGTAAGAGGAAGCTGCACACCAAATTTGGTGGTCCTGGCTCTTACCATTTAAGAGAAGTTCTTGAACAAATAGACTCTCAGACAAATATAGAGCAGACTAAACGATTTACCTGGCATTATTTTTTGTTTTTCTGAATTTAAATAATTGCTCTGGGGTGGGGCTGGGGATGAGGAGCTCAGTATGTAGGCTACCCCAGGAACAGAGGACTACCTCAGCCCTCCCTCACTGCAGCCCTGCACCATCCAGCCAGAGTGAGGAATGCAGCAAATGCACTTCCCTCTCGCTCCCTGACTAAGTGGAACAGCCAGCAGTGTTACCGTACAAATCGTGGGGGGAGCTTCATCCCCGCCTCATCTTCCCTAAAGGGTGCCTGGAGAGTGGGAGGCTCGGGACTGTCTGATTCAGTCTCTTTCCCCTATGGTTTTCTGAGAAGCAATCCCACTGCAGGCATGTGCCATTTTCTTGACACAACCAACCACTGAGCTTTCTTTAACTTACGATAAGAGGAAGTTGCATACCAAATTTGGTGGTCCTACTGCTTACTGTTTAGGAGGAGCTCTTGAACAAACAGACAGACAGATGCACAGACAGATTCTCTCAGATATATAGTAGCAGGGCCAGCTTTAGGTAGATTTGCCCGATTCCCCCGCTCTAAAGCCAGAGATGTGCTGGCATGCCGGGCGTGCTGTGGGAGGGGGCGTCAAGCGCAGGGAAGGTGGGACTCTGCCCTGTAGCTGGGAATTTAAAGGGGCTGTGATTCTTTTTTTGTGTGCTTTTTTTTTTTGCTCAACAAAAAATCCTGGCCCCATCAAAACTGTTTGAATTGGGACCCATACTTCCTAAAGCTGGCCCTGTATAGTAGACTGTCTCACCCATCTTATCTCACTAATATTCTGGGACCAACCCAGCAACATGGCTGCATACATTTTTTTGTTCCATGCATTTTGAGTTGCAGGGATCAGCGGGTATGATTGTGCTTCCTATCATCTGGGAGCTGAATATGATGACAATCCCAAAACCACACGTCAGTGTTCATTTTGCTTATTAAAAGCCGCTAACAAGTTTCTGCTATGATGGGATCTGTAAAATTGTGTGAGGTTTCCAATCAGTAAGTGGATTGGGTTTCAAAGAGCTAAATGAAAATGGGCCATAAATATTAGTGTTAGTTAGGTCATATAGAGCAAAGTGACAAGGAGACTGAAAGACCTTCTGGCAAAACTAGAGCTAACAAATATGAAATGCATCCACTAAATCTTCTGGCTGATTTTTCAAAAAACAGTGCAAAGTTCCTCAGTTCCTTTAATTATTTTAAAAGCAAGGTAAAATGAAGGACCAGGATTGGTGCATGGGTCTGTGCACTGATGATAAGCTGGGTAGTCCTGAATTCTAACTCTGTCTTTGCCATTCAGGCGCTGTGTAGAATGAAGCAATTTACTGTCCTGTGCTAAGTTTTTTCATTTGTAATAGGAAAATAATAATAGTTACCTACTCTATAGAAAGCATGTGAGTATGAATATATGCCAATTTGTACAGTCCTTTGAAGTTACATGGACATGTTTTTAGAAGGGTGGTTTCCCAATTGTGGCCTCCAAAATTTGCTCCAGAATTTTAAATTAAATCTTACGTATGAAGCTGAGAGCATGCATTGCTAGATACCTGTATGCAGGAGCAAACTGTGTGGCTACAATTACAGTAACTTCATATTTATGCCTGCATTTCCATTCATGGGGAAAAAAATATGCAGATACAAATTTTCCAGGGCATGCTCAAGTAGGGAATATGAAAAATGTGCTACATGAAGTGCTAAATAATATTAAATGATGGCTGGACTTCTTTTATAGTATTTTGGGTGCTCATTTTTGTTCAGTGAAAAATATTAACCAAGTGCAGGTTATCACCTTTTATCTCTCAATTATTTTTTCTTGTTCTTTTCTCATAGGCTACGTCTAGACTGGCATGATTTTCTGCAAATGCTTTTAACGGGAAAGCAATTTTTGCGGAAAAGCGTCCGTGCCAATCTAGACGCGCTTTTCCACAAAAAAGCCCCGATCGCCATTTTCGCCATCGGGGCTTTTTTGCCCAAAACAAATCTGAGCTGTCTACACTGGCCCTTTTGCGCAAAAGCTTTGCGCAAAAGGACTTTTGCCCGAACAGGAGCAGCATAGTATTTCCGCAAGAAGCACTGATTTCAGACAGTAGGAAGTCAGTGTTCTTGCGGAAATTCAAGCAGCCAGTATAGACAGCTGGCAAGTTTTTCCACAAGAGCAGCTGCTTTTGAGAAAAAACTTGCCAGTCTAGACACAGCCATAATGTATAATTTTGCAGCTGCCTATGTAAACCGTTATATTTTCCTCTCCCATCTCTCTCTTTTTCTGCTGCCTGTTGCTACAGTGAAGCCACACAGTCCGTACTGATGACTTGCCATGAAGGCAGCCCTACAGTGAGAGCTCTGTGAGTGAGAGACGTTCTTGCATGCCTCTGCAAGCCAGAGGCAAATGCAGCTACACCCACCATATTCCCAAAGGACCTCCTGTTCTAGCTGGAAGAATAGAGCTTGTCCCTACACTGACTTCTTCCTCTCACTTGGGAAAAGCAAATTAGGTTTTGCCCAGTTTTAAACCTAATGTAATGGAGGATGCTTTCTTTTCCTGCTAAGAATAATGTGAAAACTGATTCTTACACATTCTTTAGCAGCCTATTTTGCAAGCCATCGCTGTGGGGACTTCGTACGTGGTGACTGAATGCTTCTGCATCAGAAGCATAGCTATCAGGAGACAGAGAGACACAATCAGGGGCAGGGAAGGAGTAGACCCTACAGAAAAAGGAGAGTAAACATCATTGTTCAACTGTAAAGAAAAAAGGTTGCACCTTACCAGAAACAAACCCTGACAGTAACAGTCATTGTCTACTCCTGCAAGGGCTGCCAGCTTCTTTGATAGAGGGCTCCAGACGTTTCCCAAGACTGAAAAAAGCTCTATGGCAGCTTGGAAAAATCATCAATCTTCCTTACTGACTAAAGAAATATTTGTGGAAAATTAATGCTTGGCACACTTCCAATCCCTGCTTACATGTCTAGCGCTCCAGTACCACAGGGATGGGTGCAAAAGAGGATAGAAATCCTTACTCTAGCTCCGCCACACAATGCTATTTCATACTGTATAAGAAAGACAGGCATCTACATTGTCCATGAGAAAATTCTAGTCTAGGATCAGGCTGACTTGGAAAAGCAGCATGGAAAACAGGATTGAGACAATATGCTGTCTGAACCATCTCCACCCAACACACACAGATGCAGCTTGACTCCAAGCCTCTGCAGCTGGTGACAGAGGAGGGATCACGTGAGGATTACCTGTTATGTTTCCTCCCTCTGGGGCATCTGATATTGACCACTGTCGGCAGACAGGATACTGGGCTAGATGGACCGTTGGTTTGACCCAGTATGGCCGTTCTTATGTGTGTTCTTATGGTGAGCATTCCACATGCAAGTGAGGGGAGGGATAGCTCAGTGGTTAAAGTTGTGGCCTGCTAAACCTAGCATTGAGAGTTCAGTCCTCAAAAGGGCTATTTAGGGATGTGCGGGATGGTACTTGGTCCTGCCATGAGAGCAGGGGACTGGACTCGATGACCTTGCAAGGTCCCTTCCAGTTCTATGAGACAGGTATGTCTCCATATAATAAATATCCACCTGCCATGCTGGAGTAGGCAAAATTCTATTGACTTCCACAGACCATTAATTCATAACCCATACCAGCAAGGAAAGGGTCAATAGGAGAACACTGGTGAATATTTATTAACCAGCTTTAGAAATGAGTATGGAAAGCTATTGCAGAGCTCATTGACAACACACTTGGGCACCTGTTTGTGCACAATTCAAAATGTAGAGTTTAGAACAAAGTTCTCCAGTGGTATGCCTACTAAGATCTTTTCATATGTGCTGCATAGAATATAGTTATACTTTTCATTTCTATATGCCCTAGCATCCCGGTGTCTTAAAGCCCCTTAAATAATCATAACCACCCACCAGCGAGGCAATTCCCATATCGCAGATGTGTAAACCGAAACACAACAAAGCTGTTAAGGGCAGGATCTTGTCAGTTGCTGAGCACTCATTTCCTGTACACAGTCAGTGGGATGTAAGGACACTCTGCACCTCACAGTCCATCATTGGATCAAGCCTGTTGTGCCTTGGCAAAGGACATGGAATTGAGTGGCTGAGCTAGAAATAGAAGCCAAAATTCCCACTCTTAATTATTAGATTTAATTATTATTATTAGACACGGCTCTTGAGGTGAGCACTGCTGATTATGGAAGAAATGTAATGTACACTGCACTGAACATAAGGTGGCCAGAATGCAGACAGGTTAGAATTTTTTCTCTGAGGTTTTGGAACCTAAGTTACAGACCTAGCAGTAAAGTTTCAATTGTCTCTCAAGCTGTACGAAATTGTGTGGACCTGAATGATGAACTCCAGGGCTCAAGTTTTCAAAACTATAGTTTTGCATGTGTGGGGGCTCCCGCAATGCAAGAATGAAAACCAGGACTGATATGTGAGCCTATGGAAATCAGGGGCGTAAAGGCTGAGTTTTCATCCAAGCATTGATGCTTCCATAGGACTCTTTATTGTTTCTGTCGTTGGTATAATGCTATGAATAATTTTCCTCCGGTATTTGAACAGGTTGCATCCTTGAAGGTGGCATGTCACCAAGACACTTCATTGAATTTGCTCCATAGGTTGGATCATTAGCTTCCCTGGTCCAGTCCAGGAACTGACAGGGAGCATGACATGAATGCTAATCCATGCCTTCCCCCGCATCCCGCAAGTCAGGCTCCTGTAAATAAGCATTACAGTTATTTACTTACCGAGAAGGCAATTACGTAGTGGCTCCATTTGCGACTCCTAAATGTATTTGTCATTTCCTCTGTGCAGTGTAAAAGTTAGTTATCTCCAATGGTCATTAGAAATAAACATTCCAAATATAAACTCATGCTCTGTATAGAGGTACTAATGACACTCCAATTTAGATAGAGAAATTATAAAAAAAGCAGATCTAAATGACGGGGAACAAACCGTTGTGAGGAAGCATAATCATTCGAGGACATTTTAGGAGCATAATTTGAGAAACAGGGAAATGTCATCCAGGCCAATGTCCATGTTTTCACTTCTATCCATCACTGATTAAAACTTAATTAGGAAATGGCAGGCAGAGAGTTTTCTGCTTAAAGCCCTGGACTTAACTTTAGGAACCTTAGTGTTCTCTATGGCTACGTCTAGGCTGCATCCCTCTGTTGACAGAAGGATGCAAATCAAACATGTCGAAATTGCTAATGAAGCAGGGATTTAAATATCCTGTGCTTCATTAGCATAAACATGGCCGCCGCTTTTTTTCGAAATGGAGATTTTTCGAAAAAACCCGGCAGTCTAGATGTGGATCTGTTGAAAATAAAGCCTTTTTCAACAGATCCTGTATTCCTGAAAAAATGAGGTTTACAGGATCTGTCGAAAAAGGGTTTATTTTTGACAGATCCACGTCTAGACTGCAGGGGTTTTTTCGAAAAAGTTCCATTTCAGAAAAAAGTGGCATCCATGTTTATGCTAATAAAGCATGGGATATTTAAATCCCTGCTTCATTAGCGATTTTGACTGCCTAATCTACATCTCTGTCGACAGAGAGGTGTAGTCTAGACACAGTCTATAAGCTGTATGCTTGTGTGGTCAGAACAGGAGAGATTCAAATGCCACCCAGATGAGTAGCAGAGCACCCACAGGTAGGTTAGTGTTTCTACATTTGCACACACCTGGGTGCATATCAAAAAATGTATTCCACATGTGAATGGGGATAAACACAGATGGATGTTAAAAATTAGAGGAAACATTGTTTATGATCCATTTCTAGGCACTGCTACTGACTTCTTCTGAGCAGCTGAACAATCACTTAGGCCAATAGTTTCAAACCTGCATGACTAAATGTAAACATCTAATTGCCTGCTTAGGAATCTAAATAGAAGTGGGTAGCTCTCTAGTAGAAGCTGCTTTGTTTGTTTCCCACAACACCTCTGAAAATTAGGCCACTTTTATTTAGAAGCCAAAGTACAGAATTAGGAGCCACACTTTTTGTAGCCATGTTTGAAAACTCATTTCCATTTCCTTCTTTTTAAAATGGCAATAATGTTCTTCTGCCTAAGAGAGGTGTTGCATGTGGCTGAATTCATTAATTCTTTTAAAATACTTCCAACAGGAAGTGAAAAGTAGTGGTTTATGTAGGAGGGTCACCAATGTAGTAGGTCAGGATTTATTGTCGCGGTGTCCTGACAGGTCTCCTGCTTTGTCAGTGATGATAACTAGAAGGCTGCATGCATGTGTGTTCAATCATTTGTGCTGTGTTGACATGCACAGTTAGTCAACACAGCAGACTCCGAAAGAGCCCCCAAAGACCACAAATCAAATAAGGATCAAAGGTGCCTGGCCAGGTTTATTGTTAAGCGAAATACAGTAACAGTTGTCAGTAGACTCTACCGAACCACTGCCCATATGTACCCATAACAATGGACCACTGCCCCCTCAGCTGGACAAAAACTACCCCTCCAAGACACCACTTTATATACAGGTATAAACAAGTTACACAACACTCCTGATGTGTCAGGTTGCTACCTTCTGACACTGTCAGGTTACCATCCTCTGATGCTACTTAGATACCACCCATCACCCTGTACCTTGTGGTTTGATTAGAACATCTTTATCCATCATGTTGTCATTTTAGACCCTTTCCTCAACCTGGGTCAGTATCTATCGGGAGTGTGGGTACCGACGTCTCTTAACAAGCGGGTGGTACCATCCTTTTGGAATGTGCTTTTAACATATGACCGGTATTGATTACTCTTTTACAGTCGGTACCTAGTACCAATTAGTGTTCTACACCTAGGCCTGTTGCCAATTAATGTTTTATACTCTCAGCTCTGTTCATGCCAAGTTCTGTGAGCAGGGCCCTGCCTCCTGCTCACAGCTTAGCTTTGCTTTGTATTAATCAAGTTTTGTCCATTGTTAGCTAGGCCTCAAATTAGGCCTGTGCTACATGGGCTTTTGTTTCAGGCCCTCATTTTACTACAGTTTTGGCTTTAGTGCATTCTTCCATGACAAAAAGTATTCAAGGAAGGAAATCAAGGTAAGCTTCCAAGATGGAGTTCCACCAAGTTTTTCCAGCAATGGATGGAGTGTGTCCTTTCTCCCCACACCAGCAGGAAAAGAAGGAGTTCCTCCCCACAAGCTAGACATACACTCAGGGATCTGCCAACAGCCAGGAGTTCAGGATGCATGTTCATTGCCAAACAGTAAACAAGGCTTGAGAATTTTCATTCAACATTCTCCTAGGCTTACCCACTCTACGATAATGTATTTGGTTCATCAGAGGACCCACCATAAAGTGGATGGTTTTGCCGTGGGAGTTGATCTTCATCTCTCTCCCTCTTCAACACACTTTCCATTTGCATGAGCCAAATCTGCAGATGGATTTCAGAACCTATTATTACTAGATGTGATTAGATGTCTGGACACTGGCTAGCAAAACTGCCGGTCACCAGCAGGAAAACATTGCCACATGAAAACATCTTTGCCATCTCCAGTCACATGGGCCAGTTCATCCCCAAGATAATAACAAAGCTAAGAAAAATCGTTTCCATTATATAAAAAAAAAGTTAGCTGGGATTGGGATGTCTAAATTCAAGCAAACTGCTGAGTATCCTTTTTTTTTTTTTCGAAAAATCTTCCTCCTTATTTTTCCAGCCATGGATTTGCCAGCTCACTGTAATATTGTATGTTTATACTACAGCATATCTTCAGCAGCTGTCAGGAACTCATAATGCTATAGCCTCTCTCATGTGCTGATTTCCAAGCCACAATAGATGGATATCATATCCAAAAGAGCCCTGATATCCAGTTGGACTCCAACTATGAACTTCTGAGGAGGAAAGAAGACTGCTAGAAACACTCTTAAAGATGCCTTTTGTTTCAGCCACAGTAAAGTGTCATATTGTTGTTAATTCTCATCCAGTGCTTATCTTAAATCAGGCACAATGTTTATCTTATTACCAAATGTAGTTATGCTTTTTTTTTTCTTCATTAACCTATGAATCACAAGTTAGCCACATGAGTTTAATTTGGGAATCTGGTGTCCTAAGAGGTCATTATTTGGCAATGAGAGAGTTTAACAAAAACAGGACATTTTCAGGGCTTGTCCTGGATTTGTATTAAAATTCTTATTTCTCCCGGTCTGATCTTGTTTCCTCTTCTTTGATCTATTCAGCCCTTCAGGATTTAATATTGCTGTGGTAGGGAGGAGAACCGGTGATCTGGGAACATACTCTGTATGCATGATCTTCTCCAATACCTTCCTCCTGCCACACTTTTATCATTGAACTTATCTTTAAGAAGACTTACCCTTGGGCAGAAGAGGGAAGGGGGGCTAGGAAAAGCCAGCTTGCAGTGCTGCCCAAATCTTGCCATGCCTCCTCCAGCCAGTTTTCCACACCACCAAGGGTCCAGCATCAATTTAAAGGTTCTAGGGCTCTGGCTGCCACTGTTGCCATGGTAGCAGCAGCTGCAGCTCAGAGCCCTGGGCCCTTTTAAATCACCAGGCCTCAGGGGCAACTCCCCTCTTCTCCTCCCCCTGTCGGTGGCCCTGCTCATGCCATGCCTGTTGCATAGATGACAAAAAAAATCTACCTCAGGATTGTCATCTTGGCACCTTTCTGCAATCCTCAGTTCATATTGCTGATAATATATAAGTGGAGATAAATATCTAACCTGAGCCTTGAATCCTACAGGCACCACTCAAGTCTATGTCTAGACTACAGGATTTTTCCGGTATCCTGCAAAAACCCCGCCGCGACCAAGGAACACGTTTGCTCTTCTGCTTTTTTTCACGGAAGAGCAAACGTGCTCTTTTGGGGAACCCTATATACCATGTTTCAGAAGGCATAAAGGCTCTGCCATAAGAGGTGGCTTTTCCACCATTTGGCCCCATCTAGACAGGGCCAAAGGGTAGGAAAGCCTCTTCTGAAGAAAAAGTGGAAAAATGCTGCAGTCCACACCCAGTGTAACTAGTGTGGTTGCTTTCTTCTGGTTATGTGGATTTTGTCTGCATATTCTTAGTGTGGAAATTCCAAACCTGTGTTTTGGTAGTGGAAGTTGTTTTTGAATATCGTGGAGTAGATGTTCAAATACAGCCCCCACTGACCTGGAGTCAGGAAGCAGTGCTGTCTTTGGGATTTGGCAGGTATTATTTTAACTAGATCATTCTTGTACCTTTATCATTTCAGAGTCACCAAGACAGGAAAAAGGTTGTTGGATTTTTTTAATGCATTTTATGACAAGATAATTTGAGCTATTGAAGTAATTTATGTGAAGTTGCAGTGTGGTGGTTAAATGATGTAATATCTCCTGGGAGATAACAAAACTTATACCTGGTAGTTATAATGAATTCAGTCAGATGACACCAAATCACAGAGTAACTGAACTTGTCTTGCAAGATCCTCTGACACAACTAGTTTGTCGATGTTGTATTAAAACTAAAGCAATAAGGAAATTACTCTATTTACAGTGACTCTAGCACTGAAAGAGAAGGAGATGGTTATCTGGCAGCGGAAAGGATTTCCCCAGTCCAGACCATGGAAAGGAGGATCCACTAGGGTCTGTAGCCAATGATCGTAGCCTACACGGTGGCACTCAGTGTTACTGTTAAATTTTTCAAAGCAACTAGTTGAAGAGTTCGAATGAATAGAGAGCTAGATGTGAGAAGGTCCTGAATTCCAATCCTATCTCGTGAAATGATTCACCTTGGGCAACTCACTTCATCATTCTGTACTTCAGTTTCCCCATCTCTAAAATGATGGGATAAATTCTTACCTGTCCATCACAAGGGGTACAACTCCTGCAGGTGAGGATTAAAGAGTTAATAAAAGTAAAACATGTTAAACATGTAAAGCTATGTACATGCTAAGTAGAGCTGCACAGATGATAGATTGTCCAAATCTCATATTCCTTGACAAAATGGACTGTCTTTTTTTTTAGAAGGACTGAAACCTGGAAATGTCTAAATTCTCTGTAAAATAAAAATCAAAAGAAAATTTTGGAACAAGCCATTTTATTTCATTTTCACCTTCTTATTTTATAATTAGAATATAGAATACAAGTTTGTAAAGAATTCAAAACATAAAGCAGTTTCAGACTAACATAAAATAAACTTTTCATTTAAAAATGTTGAAACAGGTTCCTTTTGGCAGTTTTTTCTAAAATGTAATTTTTGCAAAATTTCACAACATTACATGATTTCATAAAGCACTTTGACAGAACTGCCTTCATTGATGGAAGAACATTCTATAAGTTTTCCAGCAGTAGCCCAAGGAATCTGGAGAAGTCCAAAGTCCACCCCTTTGTGAGGACATATCTAACATAAGGCAGCAGAAGTGATAAAATGGTGGCAGCAAACCTTAATAGCTTTTTCAAGAAGATTGGACAGGAGCTTCTGAAGATAGCAGTGAGGCATAGAAAACAAAAGTAACTTAAGCCTTATTTAATTCTCTTTTTCACACCTCATTGATCACCACAAACACAGCCTATTTTTACATCAGTGTTAGAGGTTAATACAAATGTAATTTCCTGTATTGATTGTCATCAGCAACTGCTAACTCAATGGCTTGAAGAGCAAAATAACATGATCCTTTGACCTATTTTTCACCAAGCACTGCTTTCCCTTTGACCTCTGAATTTTGGCATTTTCCCTGTTAAATCATATGATTTCCTATAACTGTGTTTGTTCTTCTTGTTCTCCTCCCACCTCCTCCACAAACCACCCCATCCCCTATTGTTTCCTTGAACACTCTTCTCCTTCCCCTCCACACCCTTTGAGTCAGTCAACTCCTTCTCTTGAGGTTTTCACAATTCTTTGGTCTCTGGTTATCTTCCTACTTCTCCAGTTTCTCACTTAGTATCCCTGTTGGTGGTTGTTCTCCAAACCTCCTTCTAACCTTCTACTGAGTCCCTCAGGCTACGTCTAGACAACGAGCCTCTTGCAGAAGAGGAAATGCAGGAGTGCTCATTTGCATATGTTGCGCTCTGATTTGTATTTCCTCTTCTTTTCCCTTTTGGGCAAGAAGTTTTTGTGCAAAAAAGCACTGTGTAGATGGTGCCTTTTTGCGCAAGTGCCATTCTTCCTCAAAAAATAAGGGAGAACAGGTCTTGCACAAAAGGGTTCTTTTTTGCAAAAAGGTATAGTCTACACAGTGCTTTTTTGCGCAAAAACTTCTTGCACAAAAGGGAAAGGAAGAGGAAATGCACATGAGAGCACAACATATGCAAATAAGCTCTCTATTTGCATTTCCTCTTCCGCAAGAGGATCATAGTCTAGACGTAGCCTCCGAGTTCTGCTTCTCTACAGACCTTATCTCATGTCTTCAACTACTATGTCTACATGTGTTACACCCAGAATAACCATTCAGCCATATCCCTAATCCAAGGGTGGAGAATCTAAGGCCTGTGGGCTGAATCCAGCCCTGATTTTTCTGTGGGTCAGAGGCCCCTAACCCAAAAAGGTTCCCCACCCCTGCCCCAATCCCTTACCCCAGTTATGCCTCTGACTCTCTCCCTTCAGCCTCTCATTCTGAGGATCTCATTACTCCAGCTCATCAGTGTGAAAACTCCTCACCTTTCCTCGAAGAATGCTCCACTCTTGCTGCTCCACCAACCTCCCTATAAACCAGGCTATCAATAACAGTGTATCCTGTTCAGTCTCCATCTTTCTTTCCTTCCCTGAATCTTCGCAAGGTGTTCTCTCCCCTTCAAGGACCTTCACAATTCTACTCCTGCTTAGATTTCTACTCCCATTTACTCCTTTCACTCCCTTCTGCCTGCCCCTGTTCCTTTGTCCGATCCTATTCCTTGACTTTTAAAAGGATTTACAGTTATTTGTTAGTTTAGTGTTCCTGAAAATAAAGGCTTGACGTTCCTAGAGACTGAAATCCTGTTTACCTGCAGAGAAAGAATGTGATGAGCAGCAGGTGTTCTATGGAGCTTTACCCCACAAATGTGCATTCATACGCGTGCAGAAGGGCAACCACAGAGAGGAAGGGAAATGATCTATTTTCCACATCCATTCAGTACTTGGCCTCACTGCTTAGTGTACTCACTACTTGACAAGAATTCCTGCTTACAAGAGTTACTAAAATACATTAGCTCATGAGCCCATTTTGTGCTACATCCCAATCCAGTAGCCAGGAGTTGATGCTTCAATGGCCAAACAAACAAACAAACTAAAAATCAACCCCATAATATATCTAGCTAATTGTTCAATGTTACACAAAGTGTATATTGGGTTTAGATTTTTTTTCATGTAGGTAATAAGTTTATACCCTGAAGCATGAGGTGAGTTACTCCTATCATTATTTTTGCTCATAACACTACTGCTCTGATTCTATAAATGGTCACAGAAGTATTAGGTCCTTTATTAAATCCACCTATAGTAATTGTCCTGATGACTTGCTGAACAGTAAATCCCACAGGTTCTCTCTGCTACATATAAACATTTCTTGTGTTTATTGTTCCTAAATGGATTGACCTCTCATTTTATTGAGTCTTCCCTTGTTCTTATTTTATGGAAGAGAGTTAAAAAGAGGGCAGGTTCGTTTCTCCTTCCGGGGTAGAATAATCCTGATCTTTGCCATTTCTCATCTATAAATCTTGTCCTATTTCTCACCATTTTCACCATCTACTCTGAGCTTTCTAGTTTCTTCTGTCTATATTGGCTTCAAGGTTGGAGTCAGTTGTATTGCAAAGGCAGAGATTCAGAATGAAGCATTAGACACAACAGTGTGCTTTTGCACGGGTGAGGCAACAAGAAATCACTCAAACCAATCTCTCCCACCTCCCCCGCACCCCAAATCTGCATGATTTCCAGGGACTTCCAGAAATAAAATTAATCCAGTCCGTTTATAGCACTGATTCCTCCACAATGACCCTTCCCACATTAGCAACCCCCTTGATTGTGATCCGTCTTTATAACCCGTATCTCTACTTGAACAATGGACAATTGACTGCATCTGTTTCTACTTTACTAATTCAATCTGCCTAGGAAAACTACACTTGCAGGAACTTTTACAGGTGAAAAATAGCCCTAATTATATTCTTTAATACCATTGTTCATCAAGCACCTGGGTGTACATTTCTGAATCTTCTGTAAACCCCAGCTACAAACATCACAAAAAGGGGTTTATGAGCTTCTGAAAGCATTACTTCCAAGGGTAATAGCCACAGTCTCCACCACTTCAGCAGCAGAATTTAAGCCCCATATAAGGCCAAGTATACAGGCAAATGATCCTACTGTTAAGAAGGATGGGCAAGATTATGTATGAAAGTCTCTGAACTTTTGCATCTGCCCATCCTTCCAACCAGGCACAGGTAAAGGCTCTTTTGAGCTTTTCAAAGGTTTGGTTCTTTCTCCAGTTTTGTGACCTGCTGGGCAACATTAGTTCAAAGCAGGATAGTAAGCAGAAGTAAAACTGTTCTTCCAGGACTGGCCACCAAAAAAGAAACAGGAAGTACCTGAAGTCTATCACAGAAAAAGCTGGTGCTCACATGATATTTGTAATGATAAATGTAAGTGGAAAGGCAGCAAATTTAAAATGCCTTTTTTTTTTTTTGGATAAAGGACAAGTCTGTTTAACTGATTGCCATGAGATGAGCCAAAGAACCTAGCAGGATACAGAAAGGAACTGGGCATTTTATTCGTTAGTGAGGAATGAAAAAACAAGAATTTGGGACAGGACAAAAACACTTCTGCTTTATAGCGTAACTCAATCTCTAGCTAACAGAGATTATAAAGTAACATTCCTTATAATCAGATAATTTAATACATTCTTACAGCACGGATCTTTTCCAGAAGCAGGTGAGTACTGGCGAAGACAAGGTACTGGACTAGATGAGCTACTGGCTTGATTGAATGTAGCAATTTCTATATAATTGTTCTGCCTTTAGGCTGTTATTTCTAGCTGAGCCAGTTTCTAGTTGATCCCAAGATTAGGAAAATGGAAAACCACTTTATTCTGAACATAATGCAGTCCAGGCAGCTAATATAGGTCGCTAATATAGTAAATGTAATTAACTATATATTTGAGAGAGTGAATCTGTTTGTGTGTCTGTCTGGTTATTCAAGAACTCCTAAAAGGTACGTGCTAAGACCACTAAATTCAGTTTACAGCTTCCTCTTATCATAACTTAAAGCAGGTGAAGGATTTGGTTGTGCTAGGACAATGAGATTTCCCTGGAATGGGCTTGCTTCTCATAAAACCACACAGAAAAGAGACAGAATCACCAGGCAGGTAAAAGGGGCTGGCTGGCGGTGTTCCCCCTCCTCGGTCTGGGACTGTCTCAGTCCTGAGTCTCCCACTCCCCAGGCGCCCTTTAGGGAAGGGATAGGGGCTGAAGCTCCCCCCTCTCCAGACTCAGCAATATGAAAACATGGCTGGCTGTTCCCATGCATCAGGGAGTGAGTGAAGTTTGCTGCATTCCTCACTCTGGCTGGGGAGCACAGGAGGCAGACAAACCTGAACCTCCCGCAGCTGGGAGATATGCACCCCTCCCCCAGCTGTGCTTGCTGCAGCTGCCATGAAGAAGCGCTTCTCACTAAGGATGTTAAGGACTAGTCGATTCCCCTCACTCTCCCCCCTTTGCTGACTCTATCTGCTAGAGGCAGCAAGACGGGGGGGGGGGGAGTGGGGTTACTTCAAAGCAGCAGCGCAGCATGGAGCTGACCCCAGGCTCCTTGTGGCACTGCCCCTTTGAAATGCTGTGCGGGGCCTGAGATCATCTGAGGAGTTGACCCCCAGGCTCTGCACGGCATTTCCTTGGAACTTGGAGTCAGTTGGGGAGTCCCCAGCTGATTCTGGGCTCCAGCATGGCATTTCAAAGCGCGCAGAGCCTGGGGTCAGCTGGGGAGTCCCCAACTGATCCCGGGTTCCAGGGAAATGCTGCACTGAGCCTGGGATCATCTGGGGAGTCTCCAGCTGGCATTTCAAAGCTGCAGTACC
The DNA here is from genome assembly GCF_049634645.1 of Pelodiscus sinensis. NCBI lineage: Eukaryota > Metazoa > Chordata > Testudines > Trionychidae > Pelodiscus > Pelodiscus sinensis. Next base: position 12,719,703 of record NC_134722.1, read on the forward strand.
ACATGGAGCCCGGGGTCACTGGGGTCAGTGGGGGACTCAATCTGGGCACTTCTGCTTTGAAATGCACAAGAGCCCCTCCTGGGGACTCTTGTAAATTTCAAAGCTGGCACTGGGCTCCATGCGGGTGTTTCTGCTTTGAAATGCACAAGAGCTCTTAGGCTCTTGTGTATTTAAACCTTAAGTGCCTTCATGGAGCCTGGAGTCAGCGGGACTTCCTGCTGGCCCCAGGCTACATGCTTAGTTTCAATTTTGAAATGCACAAGAGCCCCAAATGAGGAATGCGAAAGTGCCTATCTACTAGTCATGTAGTTGAAGGAAATTCCATCGATTACTTAGCTAGTAAATTAATCGTTATTTAACATCCTTACTTCTCATCTGACCCCACACTGTTGTGGTGAGAGAGGGCTGGGTAGTCCTCTCACCATGGGGCAACCTACATACTGAACCCTTCCTCTCCAGCCCCGCTACAGAGCAATGATTTAAAGGAAACATGTACATTTTCTTTTTACTTCCTGCCCCCCCCCCCCCCAAAAAAACCAAAATTAATTGAGTTAAGGATGTAATCAATACTGGGTAAATCTTCTAGTATAATATATTTATCATATTAGACACACACATTTGGAGTGTAGTATGCAGAGATATAACTCTCTTACTACATGCAAATTTGGACAAGAATTACTTTGTTAAAATAAAACACATACTCATCAGTTGCTATTATGTAATTACATAACTATACATAACATTCCATTTTAGAAACACGTTCCTTTAAAATTGGATGCAGAGATCTTATCACATTAGTAATCTTCATACCTTTATAATAAGTCTCTTATTATATTAGCCAGGTTGGTTTTCACTAATATGATATGAAAGACTTGCTAATATATTGGGAAAGCCACTAAACGTTATTAATTTACTAGATAAATTACTTCTCTATCTTCAAACTTTAAATGAAATGGAATTCACTAATCCTAATTGGTTTGCCTTCTACTGGAATTATTGCCCATTAGTTCAGTGTGTTTTCTTGTTTCATACTTGAACAGAGAAGACTTCTTACACTCAGAGCCTTGGGGTACAGTATGTGGGATTATTAATGAACAGATATTTATTTAAGGGGTTTAATCTGGCAATAACTCCATTGACTGGTGAATACAAAAGTATAAAAGGCTCGACTTGTCCTGCTGATTAAAGCATTGAGCCCATTGTGTCATCATTTTGCCCATTTGGTGGGGGGAGGGAGAAATAAAGATTTGTTTGATGTACTTGGTTCCAAACATGGACACCTGTTACTATCCACAGGAGGTTCCTTCCTTTGTTGATTTTGTCCTTTTCCCCCTGAGTTCCTGGCTAAAAGGTTATGGCCATTCCTCTTGGATGTGGATCCATGTCTTTGTCACCTGAAATGTAGACAACTAGTATACAGTAGGGAGCTTAACTTTAAATCCACTGGGGAGCTGACACTGGTGTCAGCAGTTTGCTTAGTAAGTGGGGTGTCTTAATCTGCCCGCAAGTCACCAATGCTTTGCACTAGTCTACTAATTTCCAGGCAGAGTTTAAGCTTTTATATCTGGGGTCAGATCCAAATTCCTTTGGCATCAATAGAAAGATTCCTGGGTATTTCAATGGGCTTTGAATAAGGCCCAGAAAGCTCTGAGTAGCTTGGCATATGCCTGCATGAATCTAGTCCCATGGGAGCCAGCCTCAGGTCTAGTTACCAGCAGCATGTCAGCAAGAACATCATTATTAAAGAGAGGGGGCTGCTGCTATGAAGGCCCCTTGACTGAAACTTGCTCCCTGCCCCCAATCAGCTGAATCGGTTGGGTTTTAAGATGCCTTTTGAGGACTATATATAGGGGAATCCTCTGGTGGCACAGACTTGGCATAGTGTAGGGCGCCAAAATAGTGGGGCTTGACTGGAGAGAGGAACATCTTTATGCCTCATTGATTCCCAGTGCCTTAAAAAGCCCTCCCCCCTTCTCCACCAGTGGTCAGTATTGATCGTAACAGCCTCCAGTTTGCTCTTGTTGCACCGCAGAATTAAACCAGGTTGGGCAAACAGCTGAGCCAAGCTTTGGGAGTACAAGGTCCTCCTTTATACGAAACACCTAGACACACAACTTGCATTGCACTGTGCAAGTCCTCGGCCACTGCCAACCATGTGTTCTCCAGGCACTAGAATCCATTGGAAGACGATGTCTGTGGTTCCAGAATGTATGTTACACACTAGCCACCGCTGGCGAGCAGAAATAGCTGCTCCGAGTCAGTTTCGCATCACTGAGTCAGTGCAACCTGAAACCTTGGCACGGCTCTGCACAAGGGAAGTGCAACTCCAAATGCACCCCACCCAGGAGGGCTGGTTTCTGGCTACTGAGGGAAGGAACCAAGTCATACAAGAGGGTGGAAGCTGTGGGGCCGGCAGCTGATATTAGAAGGATTGGCAAGTTTGCTTTCAAACAAGCCTTAGCAGGCTTTCCTCTTTCTTATATTTTGGTGACTGTGGTGAGTTGCTAAGTAATGGCAAGACTGGTAACAATTGCCAAACATAGTGCCAAGAAGCACTGTATACATTTCCTGGAATACTTCCCTGCCCCTACATGTTTCACATAAGGGAATCGAGACACCATCATTCAGCCAAATAATGTACAGATCAAAGCACATGTGGCAAAGCTTTTTTGGATCAGGGGCCACTGACCCACAGAAAAAAATCAGTCAGGGGCCGGACACAAGTGGGAAGCAAAAGAAAAAAAACCCAAATCCTCGTTCACATGGCCGCCAATCGAGAAGGAAAAAGACACTCCCTGTATTCCATTTGCACACCAAAGCCTAGTGGGGACCAGGCTGGTAGATTGTGTGCTCCAGCCCCATGGACTCCCCAATGCCGGGGGTGGGGGGGAAGGAGCTGTGAGCCTTGGGGGTCAGATCCAGGCAAGCCAAGGGCTGCATCCAGCCCGCAGGCCTTAGGTTCCCCACCTCTGAATTAAAGCATCTCTCTATGTAGGGACCATGTCAAAACTCTGAAAGCAGAACCTCAGGAAAAACAATGCTGATACAGTATCCTGCTGACACCACTTAGCTCTACCCAGCCTTTTTTATGCAATATAGCTAGCTAGTTCTTCAGTTCCCCAGGAAAGCTACAACAGCAGTATCACTTCAGCCAGAAGGAGGCCTTGGAAAAAGGAAAATACAAAATTCAATTCAATTCAAAAGCTGGGAGACTGCTTGAGCATTTGAAATTATATATGTTTATACATAGCTTCCTGAGTTAAATGCTTCACTTTGGCTTGCTTATCACCCCAAAACAAAGCAGATAATATACTTTTATTGACATCTCCAATTATAAAAGATATTCAATAAAATATAAGGTACTGAAATGGAACAAGCCTTGCCCAGGATAACTATCAAAAGTAGCTAGCTACACAAAAGTGTTTGATTATTATTAATATTATTTGTTACCATCAGCTTTTTCCACCAGACTCTGGGAATACAAATAATTCTCATAAAATGATAAGACTGTGAATTATTTTTCCTTTTGATTTGTGGAATGTACACTGGCTTAGTCACAACTGGCTTAAGATTCTTAGGTGTGCAGTGCACCTTGTTACAAGGACTATGAACCACTGAAGCCCTCCAAGCCCTTTAAATAGAACTTGGCTTGGTGCAAAATTTAAATGCAGCCTTCCTTTATGGTCTCTCACAACCATTTTGTGAGCATGAGGCACCCTACTTCCAGAAGGGTTCATTGAATTGCCTGTGTGACATAGTCCCTACATGGAGGGAGTCTAGGTACCTTGTCCCTTTACTATGTTAAGCATGCCTCAATCCTATCCCATGTAAAATATATCCACAGGTGTTGCATTTATCGTTATGTAATTTTCTGTCATCACCACAGTCACAGACACAAAGTAATTCTGTGTGTGTGTGGGAGAGAGAGAGGGAAAGAGAGAGAGTCCTACTTTCAAAGAGTGCACCTACATCCTTGACTCATTTATTAGTTGCTTTATTGCCAAGGCTCTGGGAGGTGTCTGTTCCCCAGTGGAAACAAGTAGTGCCCTTTGCTATCTGAAATGAATCATTTCTGTTGAGAACCGTTGGGCGCACACATTAAAACCAGCTAGTTGCAAGTACCCAAACCTATGAGCTTGCATGAGTGCAGCTGAAACAAGTTCACAATAATGAAATTCAAGCAAACGCACAGGCATCCATGTCTCATGATAACAATAGCTCACCCACTGTCACATCTGAGTAATAAGAATGATAATCAGCAGGGCTAGTTGTCCTGGTGTTTTCCTCTTTGATCTCCAGCTATGTTCTTAGAGACAGACACCGTCCTCCACTGAGATCCTTTACTCTGATTTGGAGGCATGAAGGGGGCCTTGAAGCTGGTGGAAACAGTCCTCATACGTCACTCTCTCAGGGACAGGGTTACACCTCGCTCCTTGCAATCATCTCCTTGTTGTAGGGAAAAGGGTGGCGAAATGGCTAAAAGTCAGAGAAGTGAAGCAATCTTTAGGCAATTGATAAAAATACCTTCCATGAATTAGAACAGTCAATGGGATTGCTCCAACTTTGTGAGTGGTCACATTGACTCTGGAACAGCTTAAAATGTAGGCAGTACAAAAGTAGCATCCTGCCATCTTTCCTGCTAAATGCTGGACTTTACAGATTTTCTATCTTCCTGATTTTCAAAGCAATACTTTAAAAGATATGCTATAAGTGAAAAATCTTCCATTTTACCATCATTCTCACTGGTGTTTTTTTCCCCCCTAATTAGGAAAATATATCTGTATGCTCAGAAAAATGCCACTTAACTCAACTACCTCTTCCCTGCTAGGAAGTCAGAACAAAACTTTTCTGACCTCTTGCTTAGGGCCTGATCCTGAGTTTGGCCTTAATTTTTTTTTCCAGTCAGCCACACTCTAGTTGGTTGCATTAGGTATATGGGTTTACAGCATTGAGTGTACAATTCATCATTGTATACAAGGCCAGCATAATACCTGTTGAGCAATTAGGATTTAAGTGACACATACACTTTACCCATTCTGAGCAGGACTGGATTTCACTCTTGCAACATAACCTTAAAGAGCTAATAGCTTGCACTACGGAGCCTATTCTTTCCCATTCATTCAATTCTGAAAAATTCAGAGTCAGATGCATAGCTTGGTCAGTTGGTCTTGAACTTTATTTGCCTTATCATTTTGCAGGGCCAATACCTGTAAGGATTACTGGTTTCTGGGCATTATGTTCTGAAAAAGTTTGTTAGAATCCCTAATATATATGTCTTGTCTGACAGTCCCATGTCACTCACTCTGAGGCTGACTTAGGAGGGGTATAAAATTGATTTGTGGAAGGGAGGAGGATCATAAAAGGGGAATGGTTTGAAAAATGTGTAAGGGAGTCAGTGTAACCCTATACTCTTACATTAACCAGGGACTTAACTGTTTTTCCTTCAGTGTTTTTCTGATAAATGTCTGTTTAAAACCAACTCCCTACTCCCATGAATAAATCCCAGTTATCTTGTTCTATCATGGTTTCATTGGGATCAGCTTTAAGTTTTCCCCTGCCCTGAGGAAAACTTAGATTGGAGTGCCCCATTTGATGATATTGGTAGAAGAAGGTTTATGTAGCAAGTCACAGAAAGGTTTATGATTTCATTTCACTTCAAAGAAAAAATGCCAACATAAAAATATGCTCCCCTAGTCACATTGGCAGGCAAATTACTGGCAACGCTGACGTATCAGCTAGACTCTGGGACTTTGCCCTAGTGAAATTTTAAAATTAAGAGTCTTGTCCAAAGTGCATTCGAGTGAATGGGAATCTTTCCATTGACAGCATTGGACTTTGGGACACATCTTAAATGCATAGGGTGGAAATCTCATTCTCTGGCCAGGTCTACATTAGACCCAGTAGCTCAGCTTAAGGTACGCAACTCCAACTATGTCGAATAAGTAGAGGAGTTGATTTATCTTAAGCTGACGTTAGTGGAATTCCCACAGTGGGAGGCCAATGGCAGCAAATGCTCCCATCAGCTTCCCTTACTCCTTGAAAAAGGAGAAGTACTGGATACTGGAGAGGGTGTCCTCTGAGTTCAATTTAATGAGTCTTGATTAGACTCACTAAATCAAATTCCGGAAGATTGATCGTGGCAATGGTGATCTTCCTTTTGGTATAAACAGGGTCTCTGTGTAAAACATAAGCTTTGTGCAGCTCACCAGAGCAGGAGGGAAGGTGCGGAGGAATGGGGGAGAGATGGAATTAGTAGTGGCTATGGCTCACAGAATAACACTCAACATGAGGTCAGTAGATTTTTACAATGTGTGATGTCACTGGAAATGACTGTCTAGGAAGAAGTACTGCACAGTGGGATATAGGGGTTATAGTGGACTAAAAGCTAAATATGAGTCAACAGTGTGACACTGTTGTAAAAAAAAGCAAACATGATTCTGGGATGCGTTAACAGGAGTGTTGTGAGCAAGAAATGAGAAGTAATTCTTTCACTTTACCCTGCACTGATTAGGCCTCAGTTGGAGTCTCTTCTCTAGTTCTGGGCACCACATTTCAAGAAAGATGTGGAGAAACTGGAAAAGGTCCTGAGAAGAGCAGCAAAAATTATTAAAGGTCTAGAAAACATGACCCATGTAGAAAGACTGAAAGAACTGGGTTTGTTTAGTTTAGAAAAGAGAAGATTGAGAGGGCACGTGATAACTGTTTTCAAGTATCTAGAAGGGTGTTACAAGGAGGAAGGAGGAAAATTGTTCTCCTTGACCTCTGATGATAGGCCAAGAAGCAATGGGCTTAAATCGTAGGAAGGGAGGTTCAGGTTGGACATTAGGAAAAACTTCTTAACGGCCAGGGTGGTTAAATACTGGAATAAATTACCTAGGGAAGTTGTAGAATCTCCATCACTGGAGATATTTAAAAGCAGGTTGGATAGATATCTATCAGGGATGATATAGACGATGTTTGGTTCTGCCATGAGGGCAGGGGACTGGACTTGATGACCTCTTGAGGTCCCTTCCAGTTCTAATGTTCTATTATTATATGATTCTAGGGGTGTGCCTAGACTACATCCCTCTTTCAACAGAGGGATGTAAATTAGACCCTTCGAAATTGCAAATGAATCCGGGATTTGAATTTCCTGTGCTTTATTTGCATAATCGTGTCATGGTGCTCTTTCGAAAACGCACTGTTTCGAAAATGAAACCGCAGTCTAGATGCGGTTCTTTCGAAAATAGAAGCCTTTTTCAAAAGATCCTGTAAACCTCAAAAAAGTGCTTCATTTGCAATTTTGAAGCATCAAATTTACATCCCTCTGTTGAAAGAGGGATGAAGTCTAGATGTACCCATATATGATTCTGTTCTCAATTATGTTCTGATGTGTAGGCCTGTGCATAGTGCCTGACCCAAGCTCCCACTCCATACTCAAGGGGAGCACATGGGAGACTATGGAATCCTCCTGCATAGATTCTCGTGGCTGGCATCATTTCTGTAGTGGAACTATATGCATCTCCTTTGCAGTTTGGCCCTTCTATAACTCCACTGCATCAGAGAGACACCCTCACGCCTGAGATGGACCTGCTAAGCCAGGGACAACAGTTCCAAACAGCATACAGCCTACCCCACTCCACATTCCATTCCTTCCCTTCCCTTCCCTTCCCTTCCCTTCCCACCTTCCTCCTTCTTCCAGCTTTGGATGCATTTGATCATCTCCTGGAGAGAAAGACAAGGAATGAAATTAACCCAGCTGTGTTCAACTCCTTTCCTTCTAGCAAGGTAAAAAGAAAGACCCCGACACAGGAAGTGGCCATGGCCCTGTTTAGAAAGCCACACGGTTAGCTTAGAGTTGCAGGGAAGCTAAATAGAGGGACAATTCCCTAGGGACCATATAATATATATATATATATAGAGAGAGAGAGAGGAAGCCTGTTTCACATGCAGCTCTAACGGCTGGACAGATCCAGGTGGGACTTTCAGGGAGCAGCATCTGCTGGGCAGGGAGCTGATGTGGAAGGACTCAGGAGAGACCGACCGAGTCTGGTTTGGAATCCTGTAAGCTCCTGTTTACTGGAATGGAGACTGGACTGGAAAAGTCTCCCCAGGCAGTAGGCCTGAAGGGCACCAACTCTTGGTTAGACTTCCCTGAGCTCCCAAATAGGAACCACTAACATTCACAAGAACTGTAACTGTTTAAGCCTCTGATCCCCAGATACCTGCACCTTTTCCCTCTCCAGCCAGCACTAGTAAAACACCCTTTCACTTAGCCATGTGTCTGGGTGGTTATTATCTGCCGGGTCTAGCACCTAGAAGGCCTTGCTACTGAAACATGTATAAAGCTTACCTCTGAATCATTCCCAATACAGATGGCTAGGCACTTCCAAATTCAAAGATTGTAAAATCTGGTCTTTTCTGTGCTTTTACCCTATATGATATAGATTTAATGAGGGAGACCAGTATTCCTCAAATTGTGGATCCTGACTCAAAATGGAGTTGCAGGGGAGCTCACAAACTTATTTCAAGGGAGTTGTGGTATTGCCACCCTTACTTCTGCATTGCTGCCTGTGGAGCTGGGTGGCCAGAGAGTGGCGACTGCTGACAGAGGGCCCAGCAGTGCAGAAGGAAGGGTGGCAATGCCATCCCATGCTAGCCTTACTTCTGTGCTGCTGCAGACAGTGGCTCTGCTTTCAGACCTGGGTTCCTGACTAGCAGCCACCGCTCTTCCAGCTGCCCAGCTCCAAAACCAGTTCTGCCGCCAGAAGAAACACAGAAGTAAGAATAGCAGTACTGCAAACCTACACACACGCACACGCACACGCTCTACCCTTGCAATCTCTCCACGGGTCCTTTTTGGGGTCAGGACCCTACAATTACAACACGGTGACACTTCAGATTGAAATAGCTGAAATCATGGCATTTATGATTTTTTTTTCTTATCACTGTGAAAGTGATCACAATGGACTGAGAATTTGCTAGGGCCCTATATATCATGCTGCTGGCACCCTCGGGGTTTTGTGTGCTCTGTGACTGAGCAGCTCCAGTGCTTCCACAGCTATTATTATCCCTTCCACCTAGGTATCCAATGCAACTGGTTGTTCTGAGTGCTCCTACAGGCTGGTCATGGTGGAATATGATGTGTGAATAAAAGCATTCCGGAGAGCTCCTAGCCAGTGGATAGGGGGAGGGGACAGATATTGCAGACCAGCTTGCTGCTCATGCATTCTAGAGCTGTGTTTCAGGACATAGGAGGAATTCAGTCCCAATGTTTATGCCTGAGCACAGGATTTCATTTCTTGTAAGATTTAACACCTGGATCAACTGCACGTGGGAGAAACCCTGCTGTTCACGTCTGAGCGCTGTCAGCGAAGGCCAGGATTTCAACTCCAGTAATTAGCAAGAATCATCTTCACTTTCAACATGCCAGCCCGCAAAAAGGTCCAATTCTCAAACATCTGCCCCCATCTTTCTACAAGGAGGAGAAAAATATGAGCCTAGGGAATTTAAGTGACAGCACCCATGATCGGGCATATGTCACTTCCTTGGTGGCTGATTTACCCAGGCAGCAGGTAGAAAAGACAAATATTCACTAGAGGAACTGCAGAAAAAGGAGAGGAGGCAGAATGAGATAAAACCTATTACAGAAAGTGTTTTACAGAGCAATGCCTTGGGGAGCAGGGAGGGAAGGGGAAAGCACACCATAAATGGAAAAAAAAAGAAAATTGAACTGTAATTGATTCACAATGACCGAGGATTTTACCACATTTTGACTATTTCCACGCTAGAGAAAAGTGCACCGAATCTCAGGTGTTTGGTATCTTTAAAGCACACAGACAGATGTATGACAATAGATTAATATTTGAGTAAATTTCCTCTCTGTGGGCTTTGTGAAAGGGCTTTTGATGCTTTCGAAGTTAAACCACAGGCAAACTAATCAACCCAAACTGAAAGGTCATCCGCGGAAGGTCATTTTGAGAACAGACATTGACATTGCTCAGACTGCATGGCTCCTGCAAATGAGCTGCATAAAAAGAAAGTTTGTGTTGGCAATATATATGGCCAGATGCTCAGCTTTGTCAATGAGTGCCTCACCATTAACTCTATCCAGTTAGGGTGTCTTTCCCTTGCCACCTCCCCAATTACTAGTCATGTAAACTCAGCTTGCACGCTGGCTTGGTTCTTTCCAGTTTAGAATCCTGCCAACATTGAAGACTTGCAGTCCAAATTCTGTTGATGCACAATCTAGATTCCAACTCAATTTCCCAGAGGTGTGCAGGTTTTGTAGAGCCAACCAAATGAAAAAGCAATGTCAAAGGTATTCTTATCCTCTGATCTGTAGAGAGGGTGCTGAATACACACAGTGGTAAGAGCTACTCACAGGGCCAGCCCAAAACATTTTGGCACCTGAGGCAGGGAGCTCAAATGATGTCCCTATTCCCCCTCCAGGGGTGGATACAGAGCAGGGCGAATGGGGCAACCGCCTTGGGCCCCGCGCTTCAAAAAGCCCCGCGCATGCGCCGTGGTGCCACCACGCATGCGCATGGCATCACTGCGCATGCACCATGGCAAAGGGGGGGCCCCACGGAATTATGCTGCCCGGGGCCCCGCAAAACAGTCATCTGCCCCTGTCCCCCTCACTTTGGCCAAAACTTTGAAAGGTCTCAATTCTGCCTTCTTCCTATTCTACTCCTCTCATGGTACTGCTCTGCTACCTACATATGTACCAGCAACAGACACAATTTTCTACACGCTGGGTCCTAGTGCCCCCCCAGTCTGGAACCTGAGGCAGCCGCCTCAGTTCGCCTCATGGTAGGGCCAACCCTGGCTACTCAATCAGAAGGTGTACAATTTACATAGTCCTTTCTTTTCCAACCAAATTTAAAGTTTCTTTAAACAAATATAAAAGCCACAACATTTTGATCCAGATCCCACCATTCCAAAAGTTCAGGGAGAGTTGCAGCTCAGGTTTTAGTTTGTTACTTATTAAATGGTGGTTAGATTTTATACTTGCCCTTTTATATTCTGATTGTGAAAAAAAGTGCATTTGCATCCTGGGAGCGAGTACTCCTTTGGTCTTTATGTACTGTATGTTTTTATGTAAAACTCAGTAAAACTGTATTTGCCAATGTAATTACAGATGCAGCTACACTCTTTAATAATAGATTTTATAAAGCATGTTACAAAATGCATTCATATCAAGTTCCTGGCAAATTATACTATATACTGTAACCAGGTGTTATAAAACCAATTACAGTATATGAGAGTTACTGACACAACATAGGCACCCCTTTAATAAAATACAATTTCAGACAGCTGTAAAACACATTGTAAAGTACCACTGAATTATTACAAATTTGTGGCAGCCAGCAGCACGGATGGGGGATCCATTTTTACAGAGGGCATTGTGATAAATGAAAGCTTCTGGGCTATAGTTTTACAGCCATACTGTCCATATAAAGAGGACAAATTAACAGTGGTCCTTACACTGTTTTTACTTTGTTTTTACTTTAGTTTGAGCAAACTACCACAGACTTCATGAGTAAAGACCTTAGCATTTGCCTCATACTGTACATTTACTATGTTGTGTCAAGTTGTCGCAGGATCACACTAATGGCCTTATCCAAAGCTCCTTGAATTCACTGGAAATCCTTCTGTTCACTTGAATGGCCTGTGGATCAGATCCTGGTAGAATTATTTTTTTCTATGTTATTTCATTGGCTTAGAGGGGCTGTTAACCTGAATGAGCTTTAGTGTTGTCATGTCCTGTGCAAAATGAAATGATTTTTTCATTGTGCTTCCTCATTGCTCAAAAACAAGTTCTAGACAAAGATAAGCAGAACCAGTTCAGATAAATAGGAAGCATCTTCCCTGCTCTTCCTACTCTGAACCTTCACCCAAAGTCAGACCAAACCTTTTTTCTATGGGGTTCCTGTTGTTGTTTTAATTCTTGTGCCTCTATATTTCTTTATTCCAGTTGGGACTAGAAGTAGAATCCAAAATTACACAAGAAAAGATACTCCCATGTTGTTTCCAAGTTTAGCCAAAAGCATGAGATACCAAAAATATCACAAGAAACCCTCTTCTTAGAACACTTCCAGTTCAGTTTTACTAACTGCAGGGGATTTAGGTAGTTAAGATAAGCTTCCATACCACTGAGGGCTTACCACGACCAAGCCTCCACAGCTTTTAAAGTTTGACCTCCCTGTTTTATTCCATGCATTCAGTTTGAAACAGTGTCAAATCTTGTTCCCACAGAAGTATTTCCATTTTTCCAGAAGCTGTTTTCTCTGGAAAATTCTCATTGACTGCAATCAGAGTCTGATCCAAGACTGAGAGGGAATCTATATTAAGTAATCACCCAGCCCTATCAAAGTTACCTCAGAGCTCCAGTGATGAAAAATAGACCCACTAGGAAAAATGCCTATGTAAATGAATTTCATGTCTCCCTTGCTCACAGAATTACTATGACAGTGTGCACTGTGCCAAGAAATGCTCGAGTAATAGTCTACTAGAGGTGTTAATGTAATTTAAACATATAGTTGCAGAAACAATCCTCTCTATGTGTAAGCCAGTTGCTCAAGCAGCAGTACTGATTGTTTACAAGTCCACAGGATCTTTCCTCCAGAGACCTCAAGACATTATGTAAGCCTCCCAAATCTTCTTCATCTGAATAAACTTAGTGTCACTGAGGTTCAGTGACTTACCCAAAGCTACCCAGTCAATCAAGGGTAGAGCCAGGAAGTGAAACCAAGGGTCCTGACTCCTAATACCCTGTTTTAACCTCTGAATGTGCTGTCACTGCCAAGTAGAAGCCTGATTCTCCTGCTTTTTATTCACATGAGCAGTCACAGAGAAGTTAATGGAACTGAGTTAAAAGATTGCATGATTGGGCTGTGGGGGCCTGTTCCTGCCAGGCGCTGAGGGCCTCCGCAGAGGAGCTGTTTGGCTTCCACTGAGACTGAAGATTTCTATTACAGCTTGAACCGCTCAAATCCAGGACTCTCTGGTCTGGCAACAACCATGGTCCAGCACTGCTGGACCACAGGATCCCAGAGGCAGGAGCAACACAGGAGCTGGAGAGCCCCAACTGGACCAGGCGGCATCTGGGGAGCCCTTACCCTGGCTGGGAACCCACTGTTGCTGTGGAACTGTTGGCAGATGGATGGCCCCAGCCAGGAATCCTGAAAAATCCCTGGTGGCAGTGGGCCAGGGTGACCAGGCAGCCTCTGCTGGGGAAGCCCCCACCTGAAGTAGGGTTGGCGAAGGTGGGTGGCTGGAATCTCTAGCAGCATTGGGGCAGCCCTAGTAGGAGAGTGGAGCAGCCAGACACCCCGGCTGTGGAACCCCGGCAGGAGCAGGGCAGCCCCAGCCAGGAAACCTGGGGAACACCCTGCAGCAGTAGGGCTGGTGACAACCAAGCAGTCCCTGCCAGGAACCCTGGGAGACCATGGGGCAGCAGCAGGGTGGGGAGCCATGCTGGGCCAGCCTTAAGGGTTCCAGCAGCAGGGCAGGGAGCCCCAAGGAGAAGAGCCCAGGAGCGGGGCAGCCAGCAGGGGAGCACTGACCTCCCCTGGTCCAGCAAACTCCTTGGTCCAGGACAGCTCAGGTCCTGAGGGTGCCGGACCAGGGAGGTCAAACGTGTAGCAAAAAAAAATCTCCAATTCTCTTCTTTCCTTCTAGGGCAGAAAAGTACAAAGTAAATTTCTAGTCCTTCAACTCACTGTTAGTGGACAGGGCCTAAGTGTGGGCACTGTGCGCCTCTCAGAAATGGGCCCTTAATTTTGTGCTTTCTGCCTTGTAAGGAAAGGAGTTATTTCACTGTCAGAATACGGAAATGGTGATTGTTCTCTCACCAGGCATAAACACAGAAAGGATACCTCGTCAGCAAGGCATTGGCTCTTCCCCAGTTTCAGCACTTACATAGGCTAATATGACAATTTTTTTTTTAAATCTAAAAATATGTCTTTAATAAAAGGAGGAGAATATTCCAAACTCCTTTCCAATTTCTCTCCAGGGAAAGAGTTAGAGATGCATGCTCTCTCTCTCGCTCTCTCTCTTTTTTGGGGGAGGAAGGGTGTCTTTTAAAATCCTTACCCTTTCTAGTCTGTATTCTCTAGTAGAAGTGAAATAAACAAAGTAGTAAATTGCTTTGAAGGGAAGTACAGAGAATAAAAGAGGTGCTAAAAGGCTTTGGACATCATATAGATAGACAGCGATAAGTAGCTAGAAATAAATGTGGCTATAAAAGGAGGACTTTTCCTAAATATAGTGAGGTCCATTGTTCAGGAGAAATGTTATAAAGAAATAAGGGAACCTACAAGCACTTGAGAAGAGAAATCTGCTGACTGAATGCTATCAACTGTTCTAATATGGAAAGTGAGAACTGTCATATACAGCGAAAGTGGAAGCTACTGTTCCAACCTGCAAAAGTAAAGAATTCCTTACAGTTTGCACTTCTGTGATAAAAAGAAAGAAATCATTAACCGAGAGGGAAGATAGTTTGTTGAGAAAAGAGAAGAAAAAAATCCTTTAATGCTGGAATTTTTAAAAGTGCCCTTGTTTGTTTTCTTGGCTGAGGAGTTAAGTATTTGGCACAAAGAGCTTGGAATGTGGCCCAACTGTATAAATGCTCCGGTTGGCCTGATCCATACTGTTGCTAAGCGGATGGCCCAATGGCTGTCTAGAGGCCTTTTAAACCCCACCCCTATGCTCTGGCTTTATCCAGAAGAGAAATCCCTTGAGCCCTTATTAAAGCCTCTCTTCTCCCACTTGCTAATAATAATAATTTTTTTAAAAGCTCAAGAAGCACCGAGTTTGTGCAAGCGAAACCAACCCAGCTCATGCCAAGAACACAGCAGAGAGCAGCTGAACAGAAGGAGCTTGTGCCACACTCTCTCTCTGTCTAGTCCTGAGGGACTAGAGCTGCTGTAGATTGCTATCCTGTCAGACTTGTTCTGGTCTCTCTCTGTGTTTGCACAGCCTAGAGGTATAGGGCAGGACAGAAGGGTTCCCCGCCCCCCTTCTTTACTTAAAAAAAAATAACTTTATCAACTCAGTGAACTTTGGGATGATTTGTGCATTTCATGCTCTCCCTTTGCTTCTACTCTTGGCTAGAAATTGGATCCTTTCCAATGCTCAGTTAAAACTTTTTTTTCTCCCCCTGGTTGTTTGTGGTTTTGCATGAAAGGGCATTGTTAACTCTTTCACGGTCCATTTGGAAAGTGCTTCTTGGCTCCACTGTTCCAGGCATTTTTGAAGGAGCAAAGTAAGTGTTGGGCTTTAAAAATACTCCTGGCAAGAATGGTATTTGTGAAAAACGATTAAAATGGCTACTGTGGGATAACTAGATATAAGAGGAGCAAAACTAGCTATTTTTAAAAAGCTTCCTGCCCATCCTCTTCATCCATTTTAAAACAGCCAGAGTTGAAAAGTGAGAATCAAGACAAAGCAAGGAATAACAATGCTGCCAGCTTTTCTGAAACTGTAGAACGAATGAGAGTGGGGACCATGGTCCCGAAGTATTAATGTGGGAGGATGAGATTGTAACATCACATCAATGTACCAGAAGGCCACACTTTCTACAAAGCAGCACTATTTGCACAAGTATCTATTTGCATGTGCACAAAGTTTCTGTATGTTTATAAAAGTGCTAATGCTGAACTTCTTTCTACTGTGACAAGAGACCCTCTTTCCCCTGGCCAGCAGCTTTTCCCCTTTGCCAGGAACTGGGCTTGCAGCTGGTTTCTGGGGTCACAAGCCCAGACTCTCCTGGAGCTCCCTCCTCTGCTATTTCTAGCTTTATATCCTTCCTGCCTACTGGGGAGGCTTTTAAAGCCCTCCCTGGCAGGCCTGAAGTGGAGTCAGCTGGCCCCAATCTGCCTGGGCCAGCTCCCTGCCAGCTGCTCCTAATTGTCCTTCAGCCCTCCACCTCTAATTAACAGGCCTTTTAGCCTTTTGGGGCTGCCTTTTTCTCTGTTCTATAGCAGCCCTCTGGGCTGACCATTTCACATTGCAGATACAGAGAGAGGGTTGTGTTTATCCAAAAAGGATACACCTTTTCACCCAGAATGTCTCAGAATGGGAAAATGTAGCCCATCTACCTGTGCTTGCATAGCACAGAACACTGATGCTGTGTCTAAATTGGCATGCTGCCTGTCTACACTGGCGGGGAATTCTTGCGCAAGAACACTGACATTCTAATGTGTGAAATCAGTGCTTCTTGTGCAAGAACTATGATGCTCTCACTCAGGAAAAAGCCCTCTTGCGCAACTGTTCTTGCGCAAGAGGCCAGTGTAGACAGGCAACATGAATTTCTTGCACAAGAAAGCCTGATGGCTAAAATGGCCATCGGCACTGTCTTGCGCAAGAGAGCATCTACACTGGCACGGATGTTTTTGTGCAAAAGCACATCTTTTGTGCAAAAGCACATGCCAGTGTAGACACTCTCTTGAGCAAATACTTTAACACAAAAACTCTTGCGTTAAAAGTATTTGCACAAAATCTTGCCAATGGAGACGTAGTCTGAGATTGATCTTGCTAGCTTAGAAATCAAAGGCATTTATCAACTTGGATCCCAGGATCAGGGCCTTAATATCTATCAGTCAGAGGGTACTTATGTTCAATTTATTTATCCTCACGATTCCCCTGGAAGGATCCCTTTCTTCTCCCACTGCTTGTCCTCCTGGTTTTATAAATGATGCATATAATTGTGCAGTGTGCATGCATCTCTATGTGCATATTATAGTGGGTTTGTTTGGTTGGTTGGTTTGTTTTTGTTTTGTGCTGTTCTCTCATTCTCAGTCATAAGTCAAAGTTGCCAAAAATGGCTGCCCTAGCACTTCCAATGGCAAGCTCAAGAGTGTGAGGTTTCACACGTGCTGAGAGACAGCCAGTGGTTTATGGCATATCAAGGACACAGATAATACATGGAAAGAACTGGTGAAAAGTTGTTCTGAAAAAAAAGTTCATCACTTTTTTTCCAGTTTTGAGATACATATTTTTAGTCTTTAAAGTGCTACCATACTATTTGTTGTTTAAGTTTATATTTTTTCTGTTTGCTTAGTATTCAGACATGTTTCTAACAGCTCAGGATGGAATGGGTATTTGAATACAGGGTACATTGTACATTAGAGCTTTGTGGAGCCCAGAATCACCTAGGAATGGATTGCAATTCATTTTTGTCAACTACACTGTGTAATCTTAATTTTCCTTTGGTGCCCACAAATCTGAGAGACTGGGAGCCTTGAATCTGTCATTTAAGGCTTTTTTTCCCTCTCCATATTCACAGCTGACAAAATGTGGGCCTATTCTTGCTCACAAAGTTGGCACAGTCTGCATTCTTATGTATACACTTCTCTGACACTCCTGCTAAGAGTTTCCCCTGCAGCATTACAAATGAGTTGAGTTTTGAGTGAATGATAAAAACAAATATCAACTATTTGGCAGCAACTAAGGTAGCTTATGTTTTACTTTTTTAAAAATGGATTGTGGATTGTATTATTCTTACATATTTTTATTTTTTTCCTTGGATTATAAAATATCCCTATTTCTGCCAGTAGGAATGTAAATATAAATACATAATTATGCATATATCAATATATGTGAAAATGACACAACATTTTGAATAAAAGCTCCAAGAACACAGAAACAATCCCCATCACCCAATTAGCACATTCTGTTGTAATTAGCACATGAGTATTTTATTATGCTTAATCTGAACATTTTTGAAAAGTAACCTTTGTGGGTAATTAAAACAGATGCATATTTTGCTGACTTCTTTCACAATATTTTTAACATGGTTGTTATTCTTTTAAAAAAAAGGCAAAAAAATTGATTGTATAAAATAAAGCCGTAATCAATTATATAATCTCAAGTATCACAAGAAACTTTAAAGGCTATATAGTCGTGAATTTTGATTCCACCACTGAAAGGCAGCCACCTCTGAGGCTGAATAACTTAGACCAGGGATACTTAACTGTGGAAGTCCTGGGGGCCACAGTGATACTCACAGCACATGCTGAGGGCTGCAACTTAAGTCTGGTTGTAGATACATGCAAATATATATGTAAATATCTTCTCTTACACTGACAGGCATGAATACAAAGATTAAGGCAAGACTACACAACACTCAGGCCCCATTTAAGTCAGTTCTGCTGATATTAATAAAATGTAATATGTACCCGATTTCCACCCATATGACAGCACTTTTAATGAGCAATGACAGTCCAGGAATTTAACTACTAAAACGCATATCAACAGAAGACCATTATATTGACTTGCTGTTGAGAAGCATGTTCCTAGTGGAGGCCATGTTCAAAGGATCCCACCTGTGGGCCGCATGCTGAGTAGCCCTGACTTGGACAATGCCACACTCATAACACCTGAAACTAAGGATTTGTCTTTACTAAAGGCTGGATTGATAGGCAACAATCAATCCAGCGGGGGTTGATCTATTGTACGATAAATCGACCACTGAGTGCTCTCCCATTGACTCTGGTACTCCCTCAAAATGAGAAGAGTAAGTGGAGTCAACAAGAGAGCATCAGCTGTTGACTTACCATGATGAGGACACTATGGGTATGTCTAGCCTACATGGCTCTGTCATCAGAGCCATGTAGATTAGTTTACTAGACATACCCAAATGAAGTAGCGAATTAAATAATCGCCCCTTCATTTAAATTAAAATGGCCACTGCGCTGTGCCGATCAGCTGTTTGACGGCACAGCGCTATAGTCTGGACGCTCCACAGTCGACATCACAGGCATTTGTCGACATCCCCGGTAAACCTCATCCCACGAGGCATACCAGGGAGGTCAACAAATGCCTTTGATGTCGACCGCAGAGTGTCCAGACTACAGCATTGTGCCGACAAACAGCTGATCAGCACAGCATGGCAGCCATTTTAATTTAAATGAAGGGGCGATTATTTAATTCGCTACTTCATTTGGGTATGTCTAGTAAAGTAATCCGCATGGCTCTGGCGACAGAGCCATGTAGCCTAGACATACCCTTACACATAGTTCAACTCATCATGGTAACTCTTACATATAGGGTATGTCTACACTACCCCGCTAGTTCGAACTACCGGGTAATGTAGGCATACCGCACTTGCAAATGAAGCCCGGGATTTGAATTTCCCGGGCTTCATTTGCATAAGCGGGGCGCCACCATTTTTAAAACCCCGCTCGTTCGAACCCTGTGCCGCGTGGCTACACGCGACACGAACTAGGTAGTTCGAACTAGGCTTCCTAGTTCGAACTACCGTTACTCCTCGTGGAATGAGGAGTAACGGTAGTTCGAACTAGGAAGCCTAGCTCGAACTACCTAGTTCGTGCCGCGTGTAGCCGTGCGGCACAGGGTTCGAACGAGCGGGGTTTTAAAAATGGCGGAGCCCCGCTTATGCAAATGAAGCCCGGGAAATTCAAATCCCGAGCTTCATTTGCAAGTGCGGTATGCCTACATTACCCTCCTAGTTCGAACTAGGAGGGTAGTGTAGACATACCCTAAGAGAGCACTATTCTTACTCAGTACTCCAGAATATAGAAGGAGAAAAACCTATTGAGAGTCTATGGGTTAAGTTTAGAGGTGCAAACAACAGCAGTGATGTTGTGGTTCATGTCTACTGCAGGCCACCGAATCAGGTGGATGAGGTAGATGAGGCTTTCTTTGGAGAACTGAGAGAAGCTTCCAGATTGCAGGCCCTAGTTCTCATGGGGGACTTTAATCACGCTGACATCTGTTGGGAGACCAATACAGCAGTGCACAGGCAATCCAGGAAGTTTTTGGAGAATGTTGGGGATAACTTCTTGGTACAAATGCTGAAGGATCCGACCAGAGGCCATGCACAGCTTGACCTTCTGCTCACAAACAGGGAGAAACTAATAGGGGAAGTAGAAGTGGGTGACAACCTTGGAAGCAGTGATCATGAGATGGTAGATTTCAGTATCCTGACCAAAGGAAGAAAAGAGAGTAGTAAAATACACACCTTGGACTTTAGAAAAGCAGGTTTTGACTCCCTCAGAGACCTGATGGGCAGAATCCCCTGGGATACTAACATGAAGGGGAAAGGAGTCCAGGAGAGCTGGCAGTATTTTAAAGAAGGCTTATTAAAGGCACAGAAAGAAACCATCCCGATGCGTAGCAAGAGAAGCAAACATGGTAGGAGACCGGATTGGCTTACAGGGGAAATCCTTGGTGAACTTAAGCACAAAAAGGAACCTTACAAAAAGTGGAAACTTGGACAAATGACCATGGAGGGGTATAAATTTGTAGCTCGAGAATGCCGGGGGGTTATCAGGAAGGCGAAAGCACAATTAGAATTGCGACTGGCAAAGAATGTGAAGGATAACAAGAAAGGTTCCTACAGGCATGTTAACAAGAAGGTGATCAGAGAGGGTGTGGGGCCCCTACTGGATGAAGGAGGTAACCTAGTGACAGATGATGTGGGAAAAGCTGAAGTACTCAATGCTTTCTTTGCCTCTGTATTCACGGACAAGGTCAGCTCCCAGACTAATGCGCTAAGTGACACAAGATGGGAAGAAGATGGACAGCCCTTGGTGGGTAAAGAACAGGTTAGGAACTATTTAGAAAAGCTAAACGTACACAGATCCATGGGTCCGGATTTAATGCATCCGAGGATACTGAGAGAGTTGGCAAATGTCATCGAGGAGCCTTTGGCCATTATCTTTGAAAAGTCGTGGAGATCAAGAGAGATCCCGGGTGATTGGAAAAAGGCAAATGTAGTGCCCATCTTTTAAAAAGGGAAGAAAGACGATTTTTAAGTCTCAGCTTGACAAAGCCCTGTCTGGGTTGATTTAGTTGGGATTGATCATGCCCAGAGCAGGGAGCTGAACTTGATGACTTTCTGAGGTCTCTTCCAGCTCTATTGTTCTATGATTCTATGACACCGCCTTATGCAGACCTAAGTATATCGACTTCAGCTAAGTTATTCACATAGCTGAAGTTGAATAACGTAGGTCGACGGCTTGTGGTAATGTAGACAAGGCCTGTGATGTAACACAGATGTAGATGATAGTCTACTGCTTTTACAGCATAAGCTGAATGGAGACTAGTGCCAATAGGACTCATTTTAAAGTTAAGTATGTGAGTAATTCTTTGCAGGACTGGAACATGAGATAGATGGATCTACATGTAACAATCCCGATGCTTTGGAAATATGTTGAGTCATCTTTTGATAGAAACAAAAGCTTCTTGAAAGGGATTCAAAGGTTAAGGTGTTCTGCTGCTTGTTAAAATAACATGCAGTGAGCTGTACTGCTTATGTTATCAAGTGTCCATCCACTCCTATATGCAAGGGGTAAAATCATGGCCTCATTTGAGGTCAGTGGGAATTTTGCTCAAATAATTTATATTCATTCTGATGTTGAGCTTCTTTGATTGAACTTGACACAGTTTTGTGCATCTGTACTATTGGATTACTTAGGGATGCAAAAATATTTTGAAATGAGTACAGCATATGGCTCATGGATCTGGATTTTGAATCCATCCCGACAAACCCTGAGTACTTGTTTGTTTCAAGCATGATAGATGGAACCATTTGTTTGTACATGCAAAATTTCGTTGGCCCACCTGTTGTGACCTGTTTCGGAAATGTGTTCATGTAGCAAATCCTAGTCTATCAGGCACACGGAGCATTGATTTCATTTCACCACATCACAGTGAGCTGTGTCAACTACTGCACGTCAATGTGCGACCATGCTAAAGCTGCTTCGGCAAAAAGCCACTTCAGCAAGCTGTCATTTCAATATTTTATACAGTTGCTTTTTGTGTATGTTTGCTCTAAATTTCTGAGCAGCCCCATCTCTCCTGCCCATTGCCATAGGCTACAAGTCTGTAGCAAAACTGAATCTCAAACATGTCAAACATAATGAAAAAGGAAAATTCCACCCCGAACAACCTGCCACCTGATTTCTGGAGATGGTACTGAAACACCATCAAAGTCAGGAAGGGTAGGGTGTGCGTGAGTGAGTAGCTCATGATTACAATGAGAAAAGGGCAATATTAGGCCTCTTACTATGGAAGAGAATTATTCCTGCTATAATGAGCCATGGACATGAAACGATCTCAGTACAATGATTCTGGCAGGATCGACTTCATTTTTAGCTCCTGTTCAATAGTGGGTAAAATGGAATGTATGTGTCCATTTTAAAAATTGGCATTTTAAATTCAAATTAAATAGCTATTCATAATAAAACCTTATACTTATATGATGCTTGCTATTCAACTATCTCAAAGTACTCAGTCCTGTTCTATCTGCTATCTCTTTATTCATATAACCTTCTTAAGACTCAATCTAGTTCCCAGGAATGTCAATTGAAAGACGCCCTTTGACTTCAATTCAATTTTATTTGTGCCCGTTAAGCATTAAACGACCAAGGCACCACAAAAGTTTACATAATACAAACTTTAATGAGTGAAGCATCACAACACCCTCTGTGAGGTAAGGGGAGAATTGTTACTCCCATTTTACAGGTGCGGAGCTGAGACACAGATACGTAGTCCCAAATTCAGGAAGGTATGTCAGCACGTTTTATTGACTTCTGCAGAACTGGTCACATGCTTCATCATGTGCCTCACTGAATTGAGGCCTACATGAGATATGCAAAGGGACACAGGAGTTCATGGGCCAGGCAAGAACACGATCCAGATTTCCTGACTGAATCTCAAGACAATTTTCCTTCTACAAGTTTGCCCCTCCTGATGTGTTACATCTGTAAGACATGCCAGTTTTATTCAGAGGGGACAGGAAGATGTATTGCCTTTTTTGTAGTATTTTAGTACTGTGCTTTTACTCGTGACCAAAACCAGACAAGTGATGGGGGCAGCAAAAAGGAAAACTAATAAGGGTGGTAAGTAAACAGAATAGTTTTTGTACCTCTAAAATGATTGCTCAAAGTTCAAGTAGGGTTCTGGGATAATGTTTGAGTCAGTTCTTGTTTTACTCAAATCAATTTGCACATTTTTGGTTCCTGTAAAGTTGGCTTACTTTAAATAAATGTCAGGTTAGCTGCTAAGGACTATCAAGAGCTTGTTTATCTTTCATTATATGAGACTGGATCTTTCAAATAAGGAAAAATGATATAAATGAGAAGCTAAGATAATCTTGTTAACAGGGTACTTCTGTAAAGGGAGTTAATTTAAAAATAGAAACAGGTACATTTAAGCCTAGGCTTTAGTAAAGCTACATTAATTTAGTTATCTTCTGAGTTCCAAATTTTACATACTTAAAACAATAATGAGTCTAACTTGTCTGGGGAGAAGGAAACGTGATCTAACATGTACTTAGTGCGCATCAAATATTCTTTCCATCAAAGAAAACTTTATAATGTTTATCTGCAACTAAGTCATATTGCCTCAATTTGTTTCTGTATGTGACACAATATAGTGTGCACAATAAGCATATATCATGATGAGACACTTGAAAAATAAAGATAAGGATAGGAAAGCATGATCCAAAAGAGATCCTGTGTCCATCAGAAAGAGAAATTATGTTCCACTCATAAGTAAATGTATAAACATGGATTTGACTCAGATACTATAGTACACTAACAAAATAATAACTCTCATATAATGTTTGCAAATGTCACTATACTGCTCCTTCCTCCTGTATTTTGTTTTTTAAATTATTTTTCTATTTTAATTCAGGATAGAAAATACAACATCCAGGTATTCATAAATCACCTTAATCACAATAATAATACTAAATAACACTAAATAAATAATAATACTAAATAATAAATAATTAAAGTCGACAAAAGAGCAAGATGGGCAGAAGTTTAATTATAACAATGAGATTGCTTCCCCAGCTGGAGGTCTATTGTCTCCTCCTATCATCACAAAAATATCAGCAATAGTAATGATGCATTAAAAAGCTCTGAGGGCCAGAACTGAGGTATCACTGTGGACTTCAGTGGTAAAAGGAAAGAGACTTCTGTTTTCCAGAGGATCTGGGTTAAAAAATGTCTTCAATGCCCCTTGGCATGTTCTTTGATTTAAATGTTTCTAAACACTTTGGCGTGCTCCAAGTTACAGGTGAAAGGGTGATGGCATTATGTCACTTAGTGGACGATGGCACATTGTGTGCCGCACATTGACTGGCACAACACCACAAAATCCAGCCTTCCTGCTCATTGCATAATAGGTATTACCTCTCAAAGTCAATCAGGCCTATGGACTACTGAGTATCATATACTATCACCAAACTGACTTTCACACCTAAAAAACATACGCAGACTAACAGTGGCCAAGCTACAAGATTTTGTTATTTTGAAAATTGCCTGGATTTGGGCCCCAGAAAGAAGCTACAAATCAATGGTACATGGACATTAGTGACTTCTTGCTCTCGGGCAAGGGAATGTCTCCCACAGGCTGAAGCATGTTGCTTGTTCTGAGCTAGTAAAAATGCCCCCAGTAGTTTGTCTGGGATGACTTTGCTGCAGGAACGGTAGAGGAAGTTCTTTTGCTAGAGGAGAAACTGGACAGTGTGTGCTGGCCTGATACAGCACAGAGATGAACTGGATAAACACTGCCTCTGGTTCATGTTTCTAAGACTGTACAGGATTGATTAGTCAGCCAGAAAGAACAACTCTCCATCCTAAATAATATCATTAGGAATACTGAATATGTTCAGTGTCATAGTCTTTATATCATCACAGTGAGCAAAACTTTTATGGGCTCAATCCAAAGTCCAACAAAGTCCACACAAAAAATCTCATCGACTTTGCTGGGGTTTGTTTTCAGAACCTAAAAGACCATAGCCACAAAGCATGAGGCTGGGATATGTCTTTAGAATGGTCCTTAAAGAGATAATTCAAGTTTGGTTCTCTGAGGAAAAAAATCATAAGCTTACATAAGAAAACAGTTGTGGCGATTTTGTTAAATGGCGTAATGTACATTTGTTTTTTCAATGTGTTGTAAGGTTAGATTATTTGGCCAGTGGTGGCCTCATGACCTGAAGAAGGAAGCAAGGAAAAGCAAACAAAAGTCTTAGAGCTAAATTATGCCACTGAGAAGCACATCAGGACAAAGAGTAAGGGGAAGAGATGCTTCATCAGAACAACAATGGATTAGGGACATTGTGCCAATATAAACCATAAGACCTACTGGATGGTGCTGGCAGTATGTCATGCTATACAATTAATGTCATACAAGTTATGCTGTTTTATAGGCTTTGCCTGAGATGCAAGAAAGGAGGTAGGATTATGGAGTCCCTAGCATATAAGGCAATGCTAGACAGCAGCCCTTTTCACTACCCAATATCTTCAGCCAAATAATGGCTGGCCCATAGGGTATGTCTACACTACCACCCTAGTTCGAACTATGAGGGTAATGTAGGCATACCGCACTTGCAAATGAAGCCCGGGATTTGAATTTCCCGGGCTTCATTTGCATAAGCCGGCCGGCGCCATTTTTAAATGCCGGCTTGTTCGAACCCTGTGCCGCGCGGCTACACGCGGCACGGGCTAGATAGTTTGAACTAGCAAGCCATTCCGAACTATCTGTATGCCTCGTTCCATGTTCCTCGTGCCTCATTCCACGAGGCGTACAGATAGTTCGGAATGGCTTGCTAGTTCGAACTATCTAGCCCTTGCCGCGTGTAGCCGCGCGGCACGGGGTTCGAACAAGCCGGCATTTAAAAATGGCGCCGGCCGGCTTATGCAAATGAAGCCCGGGAAATTCAAATCCCGGGATTCATTTGCAAGTGCGGTATGCCTACATTACCACCCTAGTTCGAACTAGCGGGGTAGTGTAGACATACCCCCAGTGTGGTGCACTAGGAAAGCCAATGAAGAAAAGGAAATGGGAGAGGCATAGCTCAGTGGTTTGAGCGTTCAGCTGCTAAATCCAGCATTGTGAGTTTAATCCTTGAGGGGGCCATTTAGGGATCTGGGCAAATCTGTCAGGGATGGTACTTGGTCCTGCCATGAGGGCAGGGGACTGGACTTGATGACCTCTCAAGGTCCCTTTCAGCTCTACAGAATAGGTGTAGGTATATCTCTATATTTTCAAGATACAGAGGGGAGAGGGAAAATTGGGTAACTAATTTCCTTTTTGTGCCTTTCAAACTCTCATTTTGGGTCCCTTGAACTTTTTCCACCTATTCATGCCAAATAACCAGCTGTGATGCTCTTGTTGTTAACCCAGGTGTAAAAGCTGATGCTTTCTTATTGTACGACTCTGTGCTATGGATTTTTCATACATTGATTTACAAATGTAATTTTGCTTTCTGATTACTGAGTGCATTCTGGGAGTGTGATTAATAAGACATAACTAGAAGTCCCCCTCGTATGCAAACCCTTTTCTGCACTGCTCCTCGTGTATAATTCAGTCTCTTAATTTAAGTAGAAGGTTCCTCACCAAAAGCTCTTCAGCAAACTAAGCAGTCATGGGAGAAGAAAGAATGATCTATAACTGGTTAAAAGATAGGACACAAAGGGTAGGAATAAATGGTCAATTTTCACAATGGGGAGAGGTAAATAGCAGAGTCCCCCAAACATCTGTACTTGGACCTGTGATGTTCAACATATTCATAAATGATCCTGGAAAAGGAGGCAAACGGTGAGGTGCTAAAAGGTGCAGATGATACAAAATTACTCAAGACAATTAAGTACAAATCTGATGTGAAGATTTATGAAGAGATCTCACTAAACTGGGCGAGAGAGCAACAAAATGGCAGATGAAATTAAATGTTGATAAATATATACTAAAGTTAATTGGAAAACAGAATTCCAACTATCCATAAAAAGTGATGGGGTCTAAATAAACTGTTACAAGAAAGAGATCTGGAACTCTTTGCCATTGGATGTTGTGAAGGTCAATAGTAGAAAATTAGTTTTTTTAAAAAATAATTAAATAAGTTTACGGAGGATAAGTCTATCTATGTTATTAGCCAAGATTGTCAAGGATGTGACCCCGTGGTCCAGGTGTTCCTATACCTCCACCTTCCCGAAGCTGGGACCAGCTGATGGGAAATGGAACACTTAAAATTGCTCTGTTGAGTTCATTCTCTCCTAAAAATACAACATTGGCCACTGTCAGACAGAACACGGGGATACATGGAACATTGGTCTCCACCAATATGGCAGTTCTTATGTTCTGATCTTCATGTTAATTCATGTAATATTATCTGTATTCTTTCATTGCCCTACATTGGTCATTTTAGGTGCTTAGATTGCTTTACAATACTAACTGCTTCAGAAAGTTAGGAAATGGAAATCCTAACTTTCCATTTGTGGTAGACTCCCAATCAAAAGGGGACAATTGGAATGCACTGTATACTTGCAGAGAAGCATTTGGCTTGCATAGAAACCTAGGAAATGGTTTGGTGGCTCTCTACCCATGTCTTCTCATGACTATAATTTCAAAAATATATATAATTTGGAAGCCATGACATTCTGGAAGTTTGCTTGTGTGGTATTCATAGTTATATTTTACTTTATCCTGTGAAATAAATTATACCAAGCAAATCCCAACTGCAGAGTTCTTCTCCATCTATTTTCCTACAAAAGATGTAAAAGTGTTTTATACAACGACACAAGCAAGTCAGAAATCATAAATTTATTGCTGAAAGAAAAAGTTAGAATGCTTTTGCACAAACTCTAAAAGATATTTAAGTTAAAAATTCTCTGAAAGTAACTACAAGAAACTGGTATTTATTAAAACTAAGCAGTCCTCTGGTTAAGTTAAATATTTCAGTTAAATTGAGTTTATTAGCAATGAAAGCTAACATAAATGCTGAAAACTGACATCTTTATTGTTAATTGTCTTTTTTCTTTCGTGAAATATATCTTAGGATGAAATGAGGTCATTTGAATTTTTAGTAACCCCTCCAAAGTGGAGTCCTGAGCAAAATGCATTCCGGAGTGTAGATTTCAATGTCAAATGGGGTTAAGAAAGAGACTCTGCTTTGAGAGTGAAACATTCAACGAGTTTGTATTGAGGGAGCATACATTTACCCGATTTGTAACAGGAAAATTGGCTTGTATTTAATGCATTTAGCAATATGTAGACAATGGCTACACAATAACAAACTGGGCTCTTATAGATTTATAAATAGCCTGTTAATATAAAGTGACTTTTAAAATTATAGGTAAATGAACAAAGTAGAATTTTTCCTTTAAAATAGGTTTAGTTATGTTTGAAAAATTCATAGGTACAGAACATTTGTGTGGCTGTGTCTACACTACAAAGAAAAGTTGGAAAAAGATATGCAAATTGCAAATCGCCCATCTACATGGTGCCAAATTTCAGAAAAACCATCTCTTTTGGCACATATCTTCTTCCTCATAGAATGAGGTTTACAAGGCGAAAGAACATGTCTGCCGTTCTGAATTTTTTTTCAGAAAAGCAGACTCATTCCTTGGACGGTATCCCGGAAAAGAGCTGCAATGTAGACGTAGCCCTTGTATGTGTGTGTTCTCCCAGGTACAGAATAATTGTGCGTGCGTGTGTGTGTAATAAATGTGACTAAAGTATTTCTAGAGACATAGTTTCATTCAAATTATCTGTGATTGAAGAGTTTATAAGAAAAAGAGTTGCACTAATGTTATCAATATTAAAAGTAAAAGTGAACTTGACAATAAAATAAACACCACCAATAAGATTCATACAATTATGATGATAATGGGCATGAAGATGATAAAATGTTCCATATATATGCACTGAACAGGCAGAGCAAACATTATAGACTGTCATGTGAATTTGGGAAATCTATAAGGGTTCTAAAAATGCGCACACTGTGTCTGACAATTACTTCAGACTCTCTGAAGATACAGCATGTATCACTGTGACCCTGTAAGCAGTGAAGATTTTTTTCCATTTTTGCATCTATTTTATTTTTTCCATGTAAATTAAATGTCTACCATAAATTCTGTAGCCTTCCTCACAATGAAAAAGTCCAAAACCTCATATAAGAAAGTAATCCAAATATTCAACAAAGGATGCCAGGAGGAACTAGCCAATCCTCCAGAAAGAAAACAGCCATGATCCAACTCACTCCTTCCCCTCACACAAGGCCTGTATACATAGGTAAATCATTGCAACCTATTCAAAGGGCTGTGAATGAACAAGGGAAGCAAGTGGATTCAAGTTTTGGCCCGTCTATGGACAACAACTTGCTTCTAATCATTTTAGTGCAGTGAATGTCAACTCAAGAGTCTCAGCTATATATGGCGTATAAGGACCCAAAATGTAAAAGGGTTTGATAAAATATTCAAGAAACCGTGCTGCATGCAGAAATTAACTGGCACCCAGTGGATTCTTAGAAGCAGAGATGAAAAAGATCCCTGTAGTAGGGATATATTATCGACCACCAACCTGACTAGGACAGTGATAGTGACCATGAAATGCTAAGGGAGATTAGAGAGTCTATCAAAATTAAAAACTCAATAATAGTGGGGGATTTCAACTATCCCCATATTGACTGGATACATGTCACCTCAGGATGGGATGCAGAGATAAAATTTAATGATACCTTAAACCAGGGGTCTCCAAACTTTTCAGCCCGAGGGCCGCATTAACTATCAAACAGCAGTTCGGGGGCCGACTACACACTTGAGGTCCAAACAAAAAACAATCAAAACATGGATGTTGTTTTTAATTATGTATTTAATATTATTTTATTCAGTTATTATTTAATAACACATTCATACACTACACATGAACACCTGTATTAGTGTGAATGGTGAAATTGTTTCCTGGATGCCAAAATAGCAGACATTTCTGGCTTTAGATTTGTTGTCCCTAACATCAACAGTGACCTGAGATTATCATCGGACAAGTTTGTTCTCAAATTGTTCTTCACATATTTCATTCTTGAAAATGTTTGTTCACACAGGTATGTTGTTCCAAAGATTGAAAGGTACCTTGATGCAAAAGTTTTGACATTAGGAAAGTCTTCCTTGGGCAAAAACTGGTAAAAACCCACCAGTCCTATTTTGATCTTGTCCCTAAGGAGGTCATTTGCTTGCAACTCAATGACTTCCAGCTGCAGTTCATCTGGGCAACTGGCCACATCTGCTTCAAATGGGTTTTGAAACAATCTCACTTCTTCTGCCTTTGAATCCAAAAAGGTCTCCACGGGCCGGATGAGAGGGCCTCGCGGGCCGCATCCGGCCCCCGGGCCGTAGTTTGGAGACCCCTGCCTTAAACCACTGCTTCTTGGAGCAGTTGGTTCTGGAACCCACAAGGGAAGACACAATTCTTGATTTAGTCCTAAGTGGAACACAGGATCTGGTCCAAGAGGTAAATATAACTGGAACGCGTAAGAAATAGTGACCATAATGTAATAAAATTCAACATCCCTGTGGTGGGAAAAATACCTCAGCAGCCCAACACTGTGGCATTTAATTTCAGAAAGGGGAACTACAGAAACACAGGAGCTTAGTTAAATAGAAATTAAAAGGTACAGTGACAAGAGTAAAATCCCTGCAAGCTGCATGGAAACTTTTCAAAGACACCATAATAGAAGCCCAACTTAAATGTATACCCCCCCCCCCCAAATTAAAAAGCACAGTAAGAAAACCAAAAAACTGTCACCATGGTTTAGCAACCAAGTAAAGAAGCAGTGAGAGATAAAAAGGCATCATTTAAAAAAGTGGAAGTTAAATCCCAGTGAGGAAAATACAAAGGAACATAAACTCTGTCAAATTAAGTGTAAAAATGTAGTAAGAAAAGCCAAAAAGGAGTTTGAAGAGAAGCTAGCCAAAAACTCAAAAAGTAATAGCAAAATGTTTTTTAAGTATATCAGAAGCAGGTAGTCTGCTAAACAGCCAGTGGGGGCCCTGGATGATCGAGCTGTCAAAGGAGCACTTAAAGACGATAAAATCATTGCAGAGAAACTAAATGAATTCTTTGCTTCGGTCTTCATGACTGGGGATGTTAAGGAGATTCCCCAACCTGAGCCATTCTTTTGAGGTGACAAATTTGAGGAATTGTCCCAGTATGAGATGTCAATAGAGGAGGTTTTGGAACAAACTGATAAACTTAACAGTAACAAGTTTCTGGAACTAGATGGCATTCACCCAAGAGTTCTGAAAGAACTCAAATGTGAAATTGCGGAACTATTTACTTGGTTTGTAACCTATCTTCTGTACCTACTGACTGGAAGATAGCTAATGTGGCACCAATATTTTAAAAGAGCTCCCGAGGTGTCCTGGCAAATACAGACCAGTAAGTCTAGCGTCAGTACCAGGCAAATTAGTTGAAACTATAATAAAGGAATAAAATTGTCAGACTCATGGATGAACATAATCTGTTGGGGAAAAGTCAACATAGTTTCTGTAAAGGAAAATTATGCCTTACTAAACTACTAGAGCTCTTTGAGGAGGTCAACAAACATGTAGACAAGGGGGATTCAGTAGATATAGTGTCCATGAGAGAGCTTAAAAAACAAGCAAAGAGAAAAACAACTGCAGTCTCTGATAGCTGACCTCTAGTCTGAGGCATGCAGATTGACAGACCTGCTGTTACCTTCCAGGACACAAGAATCAAATCATCACCTTAAAAAGGTGATTTTTATTACAAAACAAAAGATATACTTGATAAAGTATATTTGATTGCTAGGTATTACAGAGCAACTAAGGAAAACAAATTAAAAACACAGAGAAAATCTCTGGGAACAATTCTTATGTGGTGAATGGGGGAGGGGAAGTGTAAGATTCACACAGAGCAATTCAAACAAAACCTCAAAATAATGAAAAATACCCTGATCGTGACTAGATTCACTTTTTCTCTTTATTTACTCACAATCCCTTCTTGCTTCAGTTCACTTCCATACCCTGAATTCCTTGGAGGCTTAGTAGTCCTGCCTGGGTTTAAATCATTCTGTCTCTCTGAACTCCTGGTTTAACTCTCCCACACAAAGACAACAGGAAAGGTATCTTATACATTTCAAATTTCAGCACTCTATCCCCATTGGTTCTTCTGGCTCTCTGCCAAGATCCTTGCTAGCTACCTGAGTTTAATCGCGTAGTCACTGGATGCTGTCCAGCATTCCTCCTATCCATCACAAAGGAGTATACAGTGAGGTGGCAAAATTTGCAGATGATACTAAACTGCTCAAGACCAAAGCAGAGTGTGAAGAGCTTCAAAAAGATCTCACCAAACTAAGTGATCGGGCAACAAAATGGCAAATGAAATTTAATGTTGATAAATGTAAAGTAATGCACATTGGAAAAAATAATCCCAACTGTACATACAATGTGATGGAGACTAATTTAGCTATAACTTCTCAAGAGAGACATCTTGGAGTCATGGCTACTTCTCTGAAAACATTCACTCAATGTGCAGCGGTAGTCAAAAAAACGATCAGAATCTTAGGAATCATTAAGAAAGGGATAGAGAATAAGACAGAGAATATTTTATTGCCTCTATATAAATCCATGGTATGCCCACATCTTGAATACTGCATACATATGCGGTCGCCTCATCTCAAAAAAGATATATTGGCACTGGAATAGGTTCAGAAAAGGGCAACAAAAATGATTAGGGGTTTGGAATGGGTTCCATATGAAGAGAGATTAAAAAGACTGGGACTTTTCATCTTAGAAAAGAGGAGACTAATGGGGGATATGATAGAGGCCTATAAAATCATGACTGAAGTGGAAAAAGTGAATAAGGAAAAATTATTCACTTCTTCTCTTAATATAAGAACTAGGGGTCACCAAATGAAATTAATAGGTCGTAGGTTTAAAACAAACAAAAGGATGTTTTTCTTCACACAGCACACATTCAACCTGTGGAACTCCTTGCCAGAGGATGTTGCGAAGACCAGGACTTTAACAAGGTTCAAAAAAGAACTAGATAAATTCATGGAGGTTAGGTCCATCAATAGCTATTAGCCCGGATGGGTAGGAATGGTATCCTTAGCCTCTGTTTGTCAGGGGCTGGAAATGCATGACAGGAGAGAGCTCACGTGATGATTACCAGTTCTGTTCACTCCCTCTGGGACATCTGGCATTGGCCACTGTTGGAAGACAGGACACTGGGCTAGATGGATCTTTGGTCTGACCCAGCATGGCCATTCTTATGTTCTTATGTAGCACTGCTGTAGCCCACTCCAGTAGGGAGAGGGTTACACACAGGCCAAAGGAAGCCTGCACAATCCTAGGAGAAGGAGCTACGTCCAAGTGGTACTTTGGACACCGCAGTGCTGGGCAGGCTCCAGGGAGCCGGAGAGAAGCTCCTGCCTTTTATCTCCCTCGCTGTAGGTATTGATTCAAGGGCCAAGAAGCTGGAATGGCCATGGGGAAGTGGCACAAGGAACAGGAGCAGACAAGGGGACAGAAGGAGGGCAGGAGATGGCTGCTGCCAGAAGGTCCCTGGTCGGGACCCCGAGTAGTAGGCAGACCTGGGTCCCTCCTCTTCCTTACACTGCATTTTGCCACACTGCAGCTTGCCCTTGAGGTGAGGGGCTAGACCTTGGTTGCAGCTGGCCATGGAAGCAAGTGCCAGGACTAAGGACTGCTGATATCCCCAGAAGGGGGCAAGAAACCAGAGAAGTTGCAACTGCCAGATAGGAGAGTGCTGAAGAAGTGACGCCATGGCCCTGGGAGTGACGCCGATCCAGAACCAGAGGGTGGAGGCAAGCGGAGCGATGACAGGTGAGACATCAGTCAGGAGGCGGCACACTCAATGGTCAGAGCTAATTCCCAGTATGACCAGCAGGAGGCTCCATATTGGTGAGCCAACACTGCCACAGTCCCCTCATAGAAACACCACTAAACAATCTAGCAGCTGGTATTCCGTGAAGTTTCCAAATGGTCTTAAAATGATGCCCCAAGTCGAGTGCATTAGTGTGATCCATTCTGAAGGTGGAAAAGACATTGATAACTAAGGCCAGACCTGCACGTGACAAGAAGTACATAGCTCTCTGCAGGCATGATCAAAAGGAATAACCCATTTTTGCCCAGAATTCCATCTGCCTTTCTCCCAAGTGGGCAGAGAGGGGGAGACACAATACCTTGACCCACATTGGGGGTTAGTCCTCACATCTTTACCTCAGATCCCAATCCAAATATAAAATCCAGATCATGACCTCTTTTAGACAAGAAACAGTTGGATTCTTGTATTAGGAAGAGTGGACAGCTTACTGTTGTCTATATTTCACCAATAGTACCAACATAAATTGCTCTGACTTTAATTGGAGTTGAATGCATATAACAAGTAACTGAGCAGAGGCTAGGGAGCTGATCCAGAAAACACTTTACACACACAGGCCCCTAATAGTGATTTTAAAAAAGAGAGAGAGAGAGATGCCCCACAGAAATACTTGTGTCTTGTGCTCGTCTTTCATTCATCACATTAGTTTGGTTTTATTCCATATCCCACAGCCCCTCTGTAAATATAAATGAGCTCTCCCTTGATTTCATTGATCCTCCTTGCCAGCAGTGGCCCATTTTGATAATTTATTTAATATGTTTATTCTTCTGAAAGTACAAGTTGCTAAGGGACACTGTGGGATTGTCATCATTGGTTTGCCTAGACACCCATCTATTATGGATTATTTAAGGATAAAGAAATCAATCCTACTATGATTTCAAGGAGGGATGGAGTCAGTGACCTGGTACAACTAGTCCCCTCCAATCCAAACAATTCTATTTTTTGTTCTAAATTCTTTTTGATCTAATTTTTTTCAAGCTAATGTTCTCTTATGCTTGTGTTTGAAAGTGTGAAGAATTTGCATGAACCAATTTTTTATTAGTTCCCATGAGAATGCTAAAAACTTCAATTAGGTCACTGTGAAGTCTCTTTTCCTGAGAGAAATTCCTTAATCTTCCTTAATAACTTAAATCTTTGAAAACTGATGTTGTTCTGCAATACATTTTCCTCAAAAGTAATTACATTCCAGCTAAGACACTGCATAATAGCCACTGCTGTGTAGTTCTCTATGTATAGTCAAACCTTGGGCTTTTTTATAACCCTTTGATCCCATAGTGCTTGAAGCACATGACATTGCTTGTTATAGGGTGTATGCTGGGAAATCTAAACTTCCAGCATCAAGAGGATAATACTTTCCATATACACTATAATCTCTAGCTACTATTATAATCTACTATTATGTTTGCATTTTTTACTGAAGCTTCACATTGGTCTTTAGGGTAGATTTCAAAAACAAAAAATAATCTGTGTCTGAGTTACTATGCTGAAGAACAAATGGCAAATCAGTATGCATGTCTGTCCCTCTGACTTTCTTTTCATGAATCTATCATTACCACTGATCTTTTTACTTTTCAATGGACTGTGTCAAGACATTAAATACTGAAATCCCTGTGTTGTGAATGGTGCAGTGCAATTTAGCCTCTATTTCTGCCCTTTGCTATTTATCCCTTTGCTCACATCAACTTTCTACTCATTCCATTACTGCCTCTAAGCATTTCTATGTTCTGGAATTAATGAGAATTGCCCATCCAAATCCCCTACGTGGCCTTGAAACTCTCTGGGGTCTCTACTGCATGTGTGTGCTGTTAGTACACAGCAAACCCTCATTGAGTGATACATAAAATAAGTAAATGAAACAATGAATTCACACTACTGTGTCTCTTGGGTAATGTTGATCACTAATATGGCTCCCGAACCACTGAGGTCTGAGTATCACTGGTTTACTCCATCCTCCATATCATCCTGCATGAAATTTAATGCCAGTTTTTGCATATTTATTAGACTTGTTACCATTCTTTATACAACAGATAGTTTTTTTGTTTTGTACAAAATATAGAATGCTTTCTTGTCTGATGTTGTTGGTTTCTTAGACAACTCTGATTACAGGGAAATTTCATATCTTAAGTGAGTTTTTCAATTGGCAACGAAGATAGCACTTCCTATAAAGCCTCGAATAACTTACATCTTGTAAACTTTAACTTGCTTTCTCCATAAGGTTACCTTATGAATTTTTGATTATGATCTCAATTCAAGAGGCTGTTTTTGTGGATAAGGTAGCTGTCAGACCACATTTTCCCTCTGAGCAAAAATGGTAAGATCCTTACTTACCCATATTCCCACGCTCTAGCCAGTGCTCTTGAGTCATGACCTGTGACCATGGGAACTGCTTGCTTGTTTGTTTGTTGTTGGATGTAGATATGGGATCTTCTTGCATGTTGTTTTGGGGGGGAAAGGGAGATTTAGAAATATTCTTCCCTTCCATTGCTGTATTTCCTGAAAATCTCTCCACTATTCATTTCTGTTTTGTGGTTTAATATCACATTTCTTCCTATTTAGTAGTTTCCAAAACAACATGTACATGGCAAGGCCCTGTCCCCCTTTCCTTCCCCCCCCCTTTTTTTTTGTTCAGATGTAACTACATCTTTGTATTCTATTGTATTTTAATCTAAAGCTATCTGAAAGTGTCTCATCTTAGACCTCTCCTTGACCCTTTGCACAAAATGTAGTTATGCTCAATTTGCCCCTGACTTTCATTTAGTAAAAAAGTGTGAGTTTGAAACAGCAATTAACCAATATGGAAACAATTTAAAAAATCAAAGATTTAGGGAAGGCTTGGGCTATCCCAAGGGCAATAAACTCCTCCCTCTGATATGACATCTACAATGCATGCCTGCCAAAAGCAGGGAACAGACTGTACGAGGCATCTCAATGCAGCAGATAGAATATCTCCAACTCCAAATTCTAGTGCATGAATAGGAAGCCATGGGACATGGAGCAGTACATCCCACCTGTACATGGGAGGTGCATGGATCACCTTCAGCATACATCAGCAGGGAGGAGAGGCGCTGGGAATTACAACCCACCTCTCAGCCTTAATAGGAACTGCATTCAATCAATCTATTTACTTAATGGCCTCTCTATATGCCTCACAATTGTTTATGAACGGTATGCCTGTAGGGCAATATTATGATTCCACTTTGGATGTGGGGAATTAAGGCACAAACAGGTTAAAGGACTTGGCCAATGTCACACAGGAAGTATTTGCCAGGACCTGGCATGGAGCCCAGGACTCCTTAGAGCCGTGGTGGCAACCTGAGGCACATCAAGGTAAGCCACTGATGGGCCACAAGACAGTTTGTTTAGCAATCCACAGGCACAGCCCCCTACAGCTCCCACTGGCCACAGTTTGCTGTTCCCAGCCAATGGGAGCAGCAGGCCACAGCTGGACTGTGCTTCCCACAGATCCCATTGGCTGGAAAGACCTTGGCCACTGGGAGCTGTGACTGAGGGATGGTGCCTGTAATGTAAACACACTGTCTCACAGCCAGCTTACCCTGATGGGCGTCACATTGCCCACTACTGCCTTAGATCCAATCCACTGCCTTAGACTAGGGGTGGGGAACCTAAGGCCCAAGGACCAGATGTGGCACCCAGCTTGCTTGTCTCCAGCCCCTGGAGCTCAGGGCTCCCCCTCCCACCATTAGGGAGCCCGCACTGGCACTCCATCCCCCCTGCCACCCTCTCTGCAAGGGCGGAGCACACAAAATCCGCTAGCCTGGGCCCCGTAGGCTCTGATGTGTGAGGGGAATGTCTTCATCCTTCTCAGTCAGGAGCCACATCAATGAGAGCTTTGGATTTTTGTTTGTTTTGTGTTGTTGTTGCTTGTGTGCGGCCCCAACTGATTTTTTTGTGGGTCAGCAGCACCCATCCCAAAAAAGGTTCTGCACCCTTGCCCTCGACCAATGCCATCATAGGATCTCAGTGGGAGCGGGAAGTACTATGGCTGTAACCATACTGCTAAGGCTGCAGTCTGTTGCTTCCTACCCCTAAGTGGCAGCAGGATGCAGAGAAGTGCAAGGGGCAGGGAGGTTGTGATGAAGAAGGAATTAAGTACATAGGTGCTTTTAATTACTGACAGTGGTCAAGGGACTGCCCTGGAAGTCAGCCCTTCTAGCAGCACAGCAACTCCTAACCACATTGGAACGCTGGTGCTGTAGGGATCCAGGGGCTGAGGAGAACATCTGCTGAAGTACCAGCTCAATGTCCTTCAGCATCCAGGCTGCTTTGAGCCTCCTCCCAATCACAACTGTGCCATCTTAGCACAGAGCCCACAGTCAGGGCTGACGCAGCTGGAGATCGCCAAGATATCATTATCAGTCTCTTCTTGATTCACACAAGTCCACCCGTGTTACACCACCCATGTTGTGTCCCTTTTGTAACTGTAGCGATTGGGAACAACATTGTTTTGCCTCTTCGCTTTAGGGTCTGCCCACATGTATACTAACCTCTTTAACCTGTCTAGATACAGTGCTTATAATCTCTAGACTTTGTTTGGTTAAGGAGATGCCAGTCTGAGGTCATGTTCATATTCTGAAATCTCTGTTTACCTCAAACATTAAGCTTTCATGGAAACAGCCATGACTTGCCATAACTGAATAGATCCCTTATACTAAAACTGCCTGGATACTGCAAACAAAAGAAGGCATCAGGTATTTTTTTAATCTGGCTGAAAATACTATTTTTAAGAACTTACTGGAATTTTACATGACAATCTCTATTATTTCAGGTCAACAGAAACCAAGTTTGAAGCAGGAAAAGAGGAAGTCCACTAGCAGATAAATACACATGCTCAGGAAATGCGAGCCATTTAAGAAGTGTATTGTGCAACTGTGTCTTAGAGCCCTCAACCTGGGAGTTCAGGGCCATGTTTCCGGAGCATATATATGACACACAGAGACACACATATTGCAACCACTATTCACTCTGTGCAAAAGTTTCATAGATCCAATTGTATAGTAAGCCAGAGCTCATGCTGGCTGAGTGAGCACAACCCCCCCATTCCATAGCTTGCGGGAGGCAGCATGCTGGTCCTTTAGGGAAAGCCAACATCTGCAAGGGTCCTGAAGAAGCAAAAAGAGGAAAATATGAAGGGGACACTATGTTGCGGGGGGTGGAGGGGAGGGGAAGGATCTCTCTTCAGATGCCTCGGGATTTTTGTAGTTTAATTCTGAGTTCCCTGTTGAGTTTTAAGACCAGTCTCCTTGCACAAGGCTTTGACCCCCTTGTGCTGAACTCGACTCTCCACTGTTTTCCAATCACTTTTGCCCCTGCCTTGGACTTTCTATGGGATGGGAAAGTTTGGGACACTGTGGGCTAATGCAAACAAGGGTTTAGAGTGGGAGCCAAATTGAACTGCATCCATAACTATTTTTATTTCCACTCAATTTTGGGATGTGAATCAGGAAAGATACCACAACAGAATTCCTTCAACTCTCCAGTCATCCCAGATTTCCCATTAATTACTAGTTTAGCTTTTCAGAGTGAAATTAAGAAGCTAATGAGATCTTGGAGAGTAATATTATCTGGGATCCTAAAATTATTCTCTGAGGAGCCCGAAGCTGTGTTTCTACCATTGGTAAACCACAAGGAAAATTCCTGTGGTGAACTAAGTTTGCTCCTTTAAAAATGGAAAGCATTATAAGGTTAGAAATTTTAAAGTGGTCCATGTGCCTGCATATGCGTGTAGAAGGAGGCTGCATTGAGTGTAGAAGGAGGCTGAATTAAACTAATTATCTGGGGATTAATAATTATTATCTATCAAGGTTTTCATAGTGCAGCCATCGCTGCAGTATCTGATGCCTTCTTACTATACTTTGGCAGCATGTATGTGTTTTGTTTTTCTCCTGTACGTTTTTTTCCTTGGAAATTAGAAATGAAATGATAAACTAATTCAAGAAAGAAGACTCTTCAGGGCTAACTCATTGTGCTTGCTCCATGCTAAAATAAACAGGCGTAGTTAGAGTGAAGAATCGCAGTGGCTGAAGGGAAAGGAGAATTAATTCTTCCCCATTCCCTGGTCTCAGAAATACAGTGGAGTTCAGGGCTGTAGTAACCTCTGAAGAGGTTCCGTTTTTGAATCTGTAAAGACACTGGTTCACTGATGCCATCCTCTCTCCCCAGTTCTGGCCTGCCTCCAGAGCATGAAAATTGCCCAGAGAATCCCTCTAAGAGGTGTAAGAGCCTTGGAATACCTGCATGGAGTCCCTCTAATTATGTTATCATGGTGAGAATCTGCTTCCCACTTCAATGAAGCATAATCAGACCAGTTCCACTGCTGACAGGGTATTCCACGCCTGGCAATCAGAGAGGAGGGGGAGGGTCATATACGGGCAATATATCTGTGGGCAGTATATCTTGTTATAAACCAAACTTGCACAAAGACATTGCATGCTTTTTTGGATAACTTTAGCCTAACAGAAAATAGACCTTATGGTTAATGCAAAAACAGTGGGATTGCCCCACATATGAACTCATCTGTCTTTTTTCATGGGCAGTGTCTACTCTCTGACTTCTCTTGGCTTCTAGAAACTGGCACAGTAAATAAAATTAATGCCTATGGTAACTTTCCTGGGTGAGATCCTATGCCACTGAGATCAATGGGAGTCTTATCATTGACTTCACCAGGAACAGGATCAGGCCCATAATATTGACCAGGTATAATCACTGTGCTAGAGGTGTGAAGAGACACCTGCTTCCTCGTGACACTTTTCTGATTAGGTGACTTATAATTTTTAATGGGATTCCCTTGTACATTCCTGCTCAGAGGAAGATCCAGTGTGTGACTCTGTGCTAAGCAGCTGTTTCTGAGACATCCATGTCCGACACACAGTAAACTAGTGGTTCCTTTGCAGAATGTCATGGTAGAATTTGTTGTGATCAGTCTCCGAATAAAAAAATACTTTTTCCTGATAAAGCAGGTCTTCAAAGCATTGCAGTATCACTGTGTGCATGTACTGTATGGGGGAGATCATTTTATACATGCAGGGAAAGCTGTGTTCTCTAGCACTTACCCAGCTGGAAAGCTCTTTAAAACCATTATTTCTGATCTTCATTGAAAGCTTGGTTTATAGTCCAGTTAGCAGAAGGCTGGAAGTCTTCCTAGTTGGCGCCGTGTGGTCCCCAGAAGTGGCAACATGTCCCTGCTGTTCTTAGGTGGAGGAATGACCATCGGGGCATCTTGCACTGCCCCCACCTCCACCCTGAGTGTTGGCACTTCAGTTTCTGTAGGGTTCCTGACCAATGGGAGCTGGAGGAGCAGAGACAGCACACAGAACCACTTAGCCAAGCTTCCACCTAGAAGCAGCATGTCACCATTTTCAGAGTTAGCCCTGCCCAGATTCAGCACTCTTAAACTCCATCCTCGCCCCAAGTCTCTGCCTCAAGCCCCTGCCTGCACCCAAGTGCCCTCCCAGAGCCTGTGCCTTTCCATACCTCAACCCACAGTGGTGATCCTCCTCCTGCACCCAAACTCTGTCCCTCTTACCTAGCTGGAATTTTTCACTTCCCAGCACCCTCAGTCTACCAGCATGCCTATTAACAAAGCTTTTACTGTTAGTAATACCTAGCACTTCTCATCCGTAGAACTCAAAGTCATAAATATCATTCTCCCCAATTGGACAGTAGGCATGCCTAATTTTTTTATGGGATGTTAATGGATTTTCCAAACTAAGTAAGCTGAAACCAATGTTTACAGTGGACAATTGTATCAGTTTGTCTGGCGATGTTGCTAGCATTCCAGTGCCTCGCAGCAAACAATGCACATGCCAAACTTCAAGTGACCTAGTTGTCTTTGCTAATCGCTGGCTGATTCTTAGCTAATCAGTGTCTTGTTTAGAGCAAGGAAGCCAAAACCACTCTGCACTTGGAAAGGGGGATGCTATGCTGAACTTGGAAAGGGGGAAGCACTTTTGTCATTTTCCGTAACGTGTTCTGGTTGCACTTGAAACAGACAATGAACCTGTGCAGCTGTAGGTAACTCCTTAGCGTATGTCTACACAGCAAAGTTATTTTGAAATAACTTTCCCAACGTCTACACAACCAAACTGCTATTTCGAAATAAATTCAAAATAGTGGAGTGCTTATTTTGAATTTGGTAAACCTCATTCCATAAGGAATAACGCCAAATTCAAAATAGCTATTTCGAAATAAGTGTTGTGTAGACTCTTGTTGCGAAATAGGGGGCCTCCAGCCTTCTGAGGGAGCCCTGGTGGTCACTCCAGCTTCAACCAAGAACACTCCACTCCCTCCCCCCTCCCTGGATCCCTTAAAGGGGTTGACTCTGGCCACAGTGCCTGTGCCAGCTCCAAGCCTGCCAGCCCCGATCCAGCAGTCACTGCCCCTGACCCAGTGGCCCCAAAACATAAGCCAGAAAGCCACTGGCAGCCAGCCCTCCACTGCTCCCCAGGAGCAGTCTGCCAGCTCCCAGGAGCCTGCCAGGGCCTGGAGAAGGCGGGCACCTTCCTGGTCCAGAGTGGAGATCATGGACCTTATTCAGGTTTGGGGGGGGATGCCCCTAACGTCCATGATCTCCATACTAGATGGAGGAATGCGGCTGTCTATGGCAGGATAGCTGCCAGCCTGGCCACCGAAGGCCACATGTGAACCCAGGAGCAGGTTCTCATGGAAATCAAGTTGGTCCTGCAAGACCCCCAACCCTAAGCCCTGAGCTTCCCCTCCCCCTTCTTCCCCTTGCTTCCCCCTTCCAGCTCCCTCCTCCCAGGTTTTCCCCTCCCCTCTTCCACCCTCTCCCGCCTCCTTTCCCCAGTCTCACCAGAGCTTCATTCCCTCCCACCCAGTTTTGTTAAATAAAGAGAGTTTGTGTTTATGAAAATATGTGTATTTTATTTGACATCAGGAAGGGAGGTTAGGGAGGGGTAAGTGGAAGGACGTGAGGGAGGAATGAGGCACAAGCCCCTAGTGGGTCAGAGCAGGGAGGTTCTTAGTGCTCCTCAGGGTGGAAG
Organism: Pelodiscus sinensis; assembly: GCF_049634645.1. Lineage (NCBI taxonomy): Eukaryota > Metazoa > Chordata > Testudines > Trionychidae > Pelodiscus > Pelodiscus sinensis. The sequence goes on from NC_134722.1 coordinate 12,762,386, forward strand.
CTTTCCCGCAGGGCCTCCTGGATACTGGCAGCCCCCGATGGACCTCCCAGATGGCAGCCTGCAGAAAGTGCAGCTAGGCTCACAGCAACATGTCCAAGAGAAGCGCTATTTCGAAATAACAGATGCTGTTAAAACACGGTTATTTTGAGAGAAAACCCTTCTCTCGAAATAACCCTTATTCCTCACACAATGAGCTTTACCAGTTATTTTGAGAGAAGGGTTTTCTCTCTAAATAACCACATCTTAACAGTGTCTGTTATTTTGAAATAGTGCCATAATGCAAATATGCAAATGAAGCGTGGGATATTTAAATCCTGGCTTCATTTGCAATTTTGAATGTCTTCATTTGCATCCCTCTCTCGAAAGAGGGTGCAAGTGTAGACATACCCTAAGTCTGGAGTAGCTCGATTGACATTTATGGGGTGAATTAACCTTTTCTTTGGGGAGAAAGGGCAAAGCTTTCGGGAGTCTTCAGTTCTATTCCTAACCTTGCCACTGACCTAATACATTATATTGGCCAAGTCACTCCACTACTCTGCAGCTCAGTTTCACCATCTGCAAAATAGGAATAAAGACACTTGGTCAAGTGCTTTGAGGTCTACAAATGAAAGCCATTATATGAGAGCTAAGTATTAGTGGTACTAAGGACAGTTGCTTGGTAATATTGAGCTGAGTGATGATCCCAGCAATTGCCACCACTTCAATATTTGCCTGGTTTCTGCATGTAGCCGGTTCAGCTTTCCTGAGGGGTTCCTCTGCCTCAGTGGGCAGCCATTCTGCCCCACTACGCTGGGCCTTTAAGTCAAAACCCCAAGTCACTAGTCCACGCCTGGCCTTCCTTCAGGGCCAGTAGGAAGCCAGCAGTAAACCCAACAGGCAGTGGTCTGGGGGCCCTGTCTTTATTTTAGGCAGGGCAGCAAATGACCCCAGCCACTAAATAGTCTAAAGTACCCCTCCCTGGTTCAGGGTAGGGCAACAAACAAACAGTGAGCAGTCTTAGGGCGCCCGGGCCTTGGTTCAGGCTGGGCAGCAAACACAGTCAGGCAATCATTCAAAGTGCCCTGGCCCTGGGTCAGGGCAGGCAACAAACAAAAAGAGTCAATCTATAGGTAGGCCAGCCCCTGGTTCAGGGCATGGCAGCAAACAAAGAGCAGGTTTGGTGTCTCCTTGTTCAGGAGGGGTGCAGGCTGATCACCTGCTGTGGCGCAGAGGGGGAGACTGCCACCCGGTAAGTGGGTGGAAGGGGAGGCGCAGGCCTGCCCACTCCAGTGCACCCCGGCCCAGGGCCCTGGAAGCAGCAGTGTAGGCTGCTGTTGGCTCAACGGGCGCTCCAGCCCATAATGCGCTGGCCTTGAGGCCTTTAACAGTCCCCACTAGGCCCTGGGCCACTTCCTTTCTCCCCCACAGCTGGTACCTGGGTTTCTGGCTAGTCAGTCAAGGAGTCTGGGGTGGTCTTGTCCCACTGGGATCCAGGGGGTCCGGGCCAGTCCTCAGCCACTCACAGGTCCAGGGGCCTCAGCGTGGCCTCCAGCACAGGCCAGTGCAGTCATCTGGACTGTTCCTCTGGGTCAGGCACCATCGGGGGTCCAGGCCAAGCCTCCGGCTGCAGCAATCTCTCCCAGTTCCGGGGTGCAGGCTGAGGCAGGTAGTCAGGCTGGTCCTCTGCGGTATGCACGGTCGGTGATACAGGCCAAGCCTCGGCCTCCCAGTCAGGGAGCACAGAGCTGGCCTGTGGTTCCTCAGGGTCAGGTATGGTTCGAGGCCCAGGCCAAGCCTCAGCCTCCCAGGCCGGGAGCATTGAGCAGGCCTCTGGTTCCTCCATAGGCTGGGCCCTGACTGAGCCCTCAGGTAGGGCTTTTATAGCCTGATTTCCTGTCTGGTGGCTGGGCGGGGTCAGGCCAGCATGGCTGCCGGAGGAGTTCCTCTGCCTCTGGGTCAGTGGGCAGTCATTTGGCCCCACTACACTGCGCAATGGACTCCCATTCAAACATCTTCCTCCCTTTTCAACAGCTTGTCATGAGGGAAAGCATTAATAATAATTGCATATAAAATATAATCCACCACTGTATTCTGGAAGTAAATAACTCAATAGATGTTGGAAAAGTAGGGCATTGTTTGAATTTAAACTTACTCCTTTCTATGGGGCTTTTGTGCAAGCAGGAGACTGGAGCAATACACAGTCCTGATACTTGCTCTAATGGGATATAAAGGAAACTTCTTTTAGGCAGATGGACTATCTGCTTCACTGAGTGAAATGTGCCTATTAAAAAGCCATCATTGTCCCTGGAGTTTGACAGGAGAATACTGTTAAATAAGTGGCCATTTAACCCAGGGAATGCATCTGCTCTTCCGCTTTTTTTGGTGGAAGAGCAGACGTGCTCTTTTGGAAGCCCTGTCTTCTTCCTCCCACAAGGAAAAAGGGTTCTTCCAAAAGAGGGGGTTTTTTTCTCCAAAATTTGGCCCAGTGTAGATGGGCCAGATTTCGGAAAAGGCTCTTCCAAAAAGGTATGCAAAGTGCAATTTGCATACATTTTTCTGATAAAGCCCTGTAGTCTAGACATAACCTCAGAGGGGAAGCCAAGTTAGTCTGCAACTTTGAAAACAATGAGTAGTCCTGTGGCACCTTAGGGTACATCTACATTGTATGGCTATTTCGGGATACCACCGGTATCCCGAAATAGCTGCCTCGCATCTGCACAAGCCCAAAATATTTCTCAAAATAATGGGTGCGCCATTTCAGCATCCTAGTAACCCTCATTCCATGAGAGTTAACTGATGTCTCGAAATAGTGCATTATTACGAAATTTGGCACTCTGTAGATGCACTAAATTTCAAAATAGATTCGAAATAAGATACTCGATTTGCATAGTGCAAATTGATTATCTTATTTCGACATACCCAAAGGGTATATCTACACTAGCCCCCTAGTTTGAACTAGGGAGGCTAATGTAGGCATTTGAAGTTGCAAATGAAGCCCGGGATTTAAATATCCCGGACTTTATTAGCATCTTTCCATCCGGGCGCCATTTTTAAATCCCCCTAGTCTGAACTGCCTGTGGCTACACACGGCAGTCAAATGTTAACTCGAACTGAGTCCTTAGTTCGAGTTAACTGTTACACCTCATTCCACGAGGACTTAGTTCGAGTTTACGTTTGACTACCGCATGTAGCCGCGGGCAGTTAGTTCAGTCTAGGGGGATTTAAAAATGGCACCCGGGTAGGAAGATGCAAATAAAGCCTGGGATCTTTAAATCCCGGGCTTCATTTGCAACTTTGAATGCCTACATAAACCTCCCTAGTTCGAACTAGAGGGCTAGTGTAGACATACCCTTAGACACTAACAAAAAATCATGAGCTTTCGTGGGTAAAACCCACTTCATCAGATGAGTTTATTGAAGGTTCAGTAGTGAAATAGCTAGGTAAAAACTGAGGATTTAGCTGAGCTATTGTATGTAAGAGAAGCTATCACAGCATCTGTCTCCCACTTCCTTGTCAAATGTTAGGACAAAATTGAACTGATAACTTTTAATTTATGGGCATTAGAGTGAACAATTCACAGATGTTTATTGAAAATATAATTAGCATCTAATTTCCCAGTTCTCTACTAGAATGATGACTATAACTTCGCTAGACTTCCAGTGTTTTTGAGCCTTGCGAAGGATTTCAGTTGCTGAGCTGGAGCCATTTCTACTCATGTGTACTTTAAACACAGACAATAAAAGAGTACAGTTGAAAGTAGAGCTGGTCAAATAGTGGATTTCTCTGTTCACTGGCAATTTCAAAAACAAAACAAAAAACTTTCTGGGTCAAGCTGAAAATAAAATGTTTGTCTAATTGAAAAAATCAAAACCATATGAAGTTGTTTCAAAACAAAATGTTTTGTTTGACCTTGCCTGACACCTTTCATTTTGATATCAGGGCATTTTGACAACAATAAAGGACGACTACACTCACAAAATGTCCGAATGTAGTTGAAAGGAATGATTCTTTCAAACTTTTGCTTACGGTACTTCTTAGAGATATGTGAGCATTTTGCAATAAAAGGCAAAAAATACTTTAAATCTGAGGGATTTAAAAGTTTATCACAAACTTAAAAATTGATTTATTTCTGCTAGACCAGTGTTTCTCAACCAGTGGTACAAATACCCTGAGGGGTACTCGAGAGAAGTCTGAGGGGTACATCAACACAACTGAAATTTGTAGAAAGCTGAATTTTTGTTTTAAGTTTTACAGCGCTTTATTTATTATTTTTGTACTTTTTACACCCAAAAATTTCATCGCCCACCCAGCTAAGATTAAGTAGTTTAAACAAATGTGTTGCAATGGTAGAAAAACATTGTGGGCTCGTCTACACTGGCCCCTTTTCCGGAAGGGGCATGTAAATTTCACCAGTCGTCATAGGGAAATCCGCGGGGGATTTAAATATCCCCCGCGGCATTTAAATAAAAATGTCCGCCGCTTTTTTCCGGCTTTTAAAAAAGCCGGAAAAGAGCGTCTACACTGGCCCCGATCCTCCGGAAAAAGTGCCTACTTTGAAGTAGGAATAAGACCCTCCGGAAAAGGGCACTTTTTCCGGAGGATCGGGGCCAGTGTAGACGCTCTTTTCCGGCTTTTTTAAAAGCCGGAAAAAAGCGGCGGACATTTTTATTTAAATGCAGCGGGGGATATTTAAATCCCCCGCGGATTTCCCTACGACGACTGGTGAAATTTACATGCCCCTTCCGGAAAAGGGGCCAGTGTAGACGTAGCCTGTGTGTGTCTGAAAACTGTATGTACTGGGGGTATTTATAATTTTTTTTAAAAGGGGATACTCATGATTTTTTTTTTTTTTTTAAAAAGGAGAACTTCACAAAAAAAGATCGAGAAACATTTTGCTAGACAATGGATATCTTTTCCAGTGACAATGAGCAAAATTTTGAAGGAAAATGGCTTGTTCCAAAGATGCCTTTGAAAGTTACAGCTTGATGTTAGAGTTTTCCAGCATGTTTGGTGCCACAAAGGCATCATTCTAACAATTTTGAAAGAAGAACGACATTCAAGCTGCATGGAGTTGCAAAACATTTTATTTCTGCAGCAGGGGGGCCCTTCAGTGTTTTGTGGCACTGTGGTCCAATATGTAAGATGTTGAGTTCATAGTAGGAATACCTGAGTTCTAAACAACATCTCTGCTACTAGCCAGCAGCTGTGAACTTGGTCAAACCAATTTACCTGCCCTTGGCTCTATTTTTTCCTCTCTGTATTGCTTATTGAGATTATAAAATCTTGAGGCATGAGCTGTTTTTTGCTATGCTTATGTAGTACCTAGCACATTAGAACCTGTCGGTGCTACAATACATATACATAAACATCATTCAAATATTCACCAATTTTACTGCATGAGGAGTGCTGTTCAGACTTCTGAGGATCTCAGGGTATGTCTACACTACCCTCCTAGTTCGAACTAGGAGGGTAATGTATGCATACCCCACTTGCTAATGAAGCCCGGGATTTGAATTTCCCGGGCTTCATTAGCATAAGCGGGGAGCCGCCATTTTTAAATCCCCGCTGCTTCGAACCCCGTGCAGCGCGGCTACACGGGGCTCGAACTAGGTAGTTCGGACTAGGGTGTAGACATACCCTCAGTGAGGTGCAAATTGCTTTGTTTTTTAAACAAAGGCTACTTTTTTTTCTTTTGGGCTCCTACAAAAGAGTTTGGGGGGTTAATTATAATTCACTTTTAATCCTTTGGTTTTGGTTTATGAATCATCTAGAGAGTTTGTCATCAGAAAACATCAAAATACTTTTTTTTTTTTGCCCCTCCAAGCACCTGGAATTTGTTTATTCATTTCATCTTAGCATATGTCTCCACTGCAATAAGACTGCTCTAATGTTTCTGGAACCAAAATTCTGAGTGACTGAATTAGCATAGCCCATTGGTGAATGTATGGGACAGGTCCCCATCTATACCAACAAGCAGGCCTGCCAACCTGAGGGGAGGGACAAAGGGGCCAGTTGCCCTGGGACCCAGCGATTCTGAAGGGCTCAGGACTCCCAACCGCCACCACTGCTACTGTGACACCAGCAGCAGACGGAACCGTGGGCTCCTCTGAACCACCGCAAGAGTGCTGGAGCACCAGACTGGGCACTCTGTGGGGCTCTGAGGGTTCAATGGGGTGGGGAGCCAGCGCTGTGGCCCGGGCTGCACTGAGAGCTGGCTGCCGTGGCCCCATGCTTTCTGCCTGAGGCCCCATCCTTTCCAGGGGACACGGAGCCACCCCACACACAAAACTTGCCCCGTGGTCCGCGGTGGCTGTCGGTCCTGCTTCCAACAAGAGTTCTTACAGCCACGTACTACAGAGTAGTGGCAGCTCATGCTTTTAGCTCTAGAGGTCCCTAGTGTAATCCCCGGTGTATTGGCTAAGAAAGTAGACAAGTTGCATGCACTCTAAAAGAACAGCGTTATTCAGAGAAACAGTGATATAGTACTGAGAGATACAAGGGAGTAAGAAGTCTGCTTTTTTAAACTGGTTCTTTTCTGCTAATCACTGATGAACATGATAAAACTCCCTCTGTGTGCTGCTAATAAGTATAAGAAAGGAAACCAATGTTACTTTATACCCTACCTAAAGTACATGTTGGTTTCATTTGGAGTGTCAGACATTTTTCTTCTGTGGCCAGTATTATAAATAGGCCTCCTCCTTATCTGATCCTCCTCTTAATGTTTTTCATTAGAAAACCACAGTTAATTTTAGATAATTTTTGGAGATAATCTCAAATTTGTATGTAATGCATGCCCAGTTCTAAGAAAAACATGACACTTGTGAAAGGTGCTGGCTGGATGACTTCTTTTCATTTATTGCACTAATATGAGCTCTCTTGTTCTTGTCAAATGAATTCTAGTATTGTAGACATTCGGACTCCGACCTCTCAAAGCAGATAAGTTTCCCTTGCTTAGTATTTACTCACTTCCATATTCTACCACAGTTTCTAAAGCATAATACATGCCCTTCCAACTGCAGGAGAAAAGGTTTAATAAAGACTTTTGTAAGAATTTGCAAGGGCTCTATTTGACTCTTAACTTTCCTGTTGGAGTCAATTTTACTACATTTGTTAACAGCAGCATTTGCTTCTGTCAGAATACAGTTGATAACTTTTAACAAGGTGTATCATATTTTGCAATGTTCAACTGTGTGTTGTGCTAAAGATCTCAAGGTATGTCTACACTTGCTCCCTTGTTTGAGCTAGGGATGCAAATGTAGCTGACCAAAATTGCTAACGAAGTGGGGATTTAAATATCCCGCACTTTATTAGCATAATCTCACCCACGCATTATTCTGCTCGCCAGCTGATTCGAACCAGGAAGTTCGCTCTGGGACGCATTAGTTCGAATCAAGCCCTTTGGTTCAAACTAACGTTACTCCTCTTCGAACCAAGGTGTTTGATTCGAACTAACATGTCCCGGAGCGCACTTCCTGGTTCAAATCAGCTGGCGAGCGGAATAACGCGCAGGCGAGATTATGTTAATGATGCACGGGATATTTAAATCCCCACTTCATTAGCAATTTCGGTCAGCTACATTTGCATCCCTAGCTCAAACTAGGGAGCAAGTGTAGACGTACCCTCAGGGTATGTCTACACTGTAGTGAAACACCCGTGGCTGGTTTGAAGGGTGCAAAGCTATCAAGTTGCAGTGTAGACATTCAGGATTGGACTCAGATTGTCTCCACCCCAAGCCAAGAACATAAGAATGGCCATATTGAGTCAGACCAACAGTCCACCTAGCCCAGTATCCTGTCTGCCGACAGTGGCCAATACCAGATGCCCCAGAGGGAGTGAACCCAACTCATAATCCTCACATGAGCCCTTTCCTGTCACCCATTTCCAGACAAACAGAGGCTAGGGACACCATTCCTACTCATCCTAGCTAATAGCCATTGATGGACCTAACCTCCATGAATCTATCTAGATCTTTTTTGAACTCTGTTAAAGTCCTAGCCTTCACCACATCCTCTGGCAAGGAGTTCCAGAGGTTGACTGTGTGCTGAGTGAAAAAGAACTTCCTTTTGTTTGTTTTAAACCTGCTGCCTATCAATTTCATTTGGTGACCCCTTGTTCTTATATTATGTGAATAAGTAAATAACTTTTCCTTATTCACTTTCTCCATACCAGTCATGTCTGCACTGCAGTTTCATGGCCCTGCAGCTGGAGTCTGTCAAGTCTGAATCATCACATTGCACTCATCACATGGTTCACTCTGCTGTGATACCCCTTTATGTTATTCTCCTTTCCCTTACCCTCTTGGGTCTTCTCTTTTCCATAGATCATCTTGTCTGACCTCCTGTATAACACAAGACCAATAATGTCTCCAAACTAATTCCTAGAACAGATCTTTTAGAGAAACAGCCAATCTTGGTTTTAAAATGGTCAGTGATGGAGAATTCACCATGAACCTTGGTAAATTGTTCCAATGGCTAATTATGCCCACTGTTTAAAATGTGCACCTTATTGCCAGTCTGAATTTGTCTAGCTTCAAACTTTCAGGCTTTCGGGATAATGTTGTTGCTTTCTCTGCTAGATTGAAGAGCCCATCATTTAGTAGTTGTTCCCCGTGTAGGTACATAGAGATTGTAATCAAATCTTCTCTTTCTTAAGCTAAATAGATGGAGCTCTTTGACTATTTCACTGCAAAGCAGGTTTTCTAATCTTTTATCATTCTCAGGACTCATCTCTGAACCCTCTCCAATATATTAAGCTCTTTCTTGAATTGTGGGTACCAGAACTGGCATAGTTGTTGTCAGGGGAGCTGAAAGCCTCTGTAGGCCCCTGGGCGAGGTGGAGGGGAGGGACTGGCTCCCTGCTCCCAGAGAGGGCAGGGCTTCAGGTGGAACTGCCAGGGCTCTCAGCACTGTCTGGAACACAGCACCAACCCCCAGGCTTAAGAGCCGCCTAGAGTGATGATCTAAAGGCCTGGGGCTCCAGGCCCAGCCATTGCCACAGTAGCAGTAGTGGTAGCCAAGAGCCTTGGGCCCCTTTGAATCACTGGACCCTGGGGCAACTTCCCCTTTTGCCTCCCTAAACTAGCAGGCCTGGTTGCAGTCCAACTGCAATTATACCCTGGCCAAACACAGAAGTAAAACAACCTCCATATGCCCACTCAAGATTCCCTTGTTTATGTATCCTCAGGATCGCATGAGCTCTTTTAGGCTCAGCATCACACTGGGAGCTCAGGTTCAGCTAATTATCCATCGTGACCCCCAAATCCTTTTTTCCAGAGTCCCTGCTTCCCAGCATACAGTTCTCCATTGTATAAGTTTGGCCTGCAGTCTTCATTCCTAGACAGGGGACTGGACTTCATGACCTCTCAAGGTCCCTTCCAGTTCCAGTTTTCTATGATGGGCAGTAGGCCATATGTCACAACTCATTATTTAATTGCATAGCACAGCCATGGCTAACCTGCGGCTCACGAGCCACATGTGGCTCTTCCCTCCTCCCCCCCAAAAGTGCAGTTCGTGAAGCCACCACTGCAGCTCGTGAAGCTGCCCCTGAACTCCCGAAAACAGCCCCCACCTCTCGACTCCCTGTGCTCTCCGGAGCAGGGGAGCTGTCCGGAGTGGCCATTCAAAGTGGCGTCTTCAAGATGGCTGGGGACTTTATTTTTTTCTTCGACAACTACTCCCCCCCGCCCCCCAGCTCTTCGTGCTATATGCACAACTATTTTGGCTTTTTGCCTGTAATGGGTTGGCCACCCCGGCATAGCGGATATTCAGTGCATGTACTCCACAAAAGAAGGCATATAATAACAGATGAATGGTTTGGGGAAAGGACTCGAGGAGAAGTGCTCGGTAATTGAGAAAGTTGGAGGCAGTTAGGGACTCCTATGATTGGTACAGCAAAGAGCCCCTTCACCACCACTTACCCTCCTAGAAGTAGGGTGGTTGGTAAGGTCCCAGAAGTTGATCTGCTTGAAGAACATGGATGGAAAAGGAAGGACTCTAATAAAAGCACTTCCCCCTGGTTAATTATGGGAGAAAACAATGTATGGGAGATACATTTTATCTGTTGCGTAGTCCCAGACATCTAATAATAAAGTTATGGTTTTAATAAGGCCACATTAAATGTCTCCTGTACTTCTTTTTGCATAGCCAGGCAATGGGTTTTGAAGGAGCCCAGAAAGTCCAAACAAAACTTATTCAGAATCATCAAGTCTCATCTAACTTCACATCCATACTAATCAAAAGTGCACAATTTACTTGATATATATATATACACACAAACACAGATCATCCCATAGTTAGCTCAAAGCTGGACTTAGATTTTTCCAGATGGTTAATGACTTTAAACATTTAAATCAATTTGGGCTGGGTCTCTAAGGGCGTGTCTAGACTACAGGGTTTTGTCGACAAAAGTGGACTTTTGTTGACAAAACTATACCTGCGTCTACACTGCCCCTGAGTTCTGTTGACATAACGTCAACAGAACTCAGCAGTTTTGTCGATGGCTGTAAACCTCATTCTATGAGGAATAACACCTTTTGTCGACAGAGTTCTGTCGAAAGAAGGCGTTATTGCATCTACACTGTCCTTTGCGTCTACACTGTCATGTCGACAAAGCAGCTCACTTTGTTGACAGAACTGGATGTAGTCTAGATGCTCTTTGTCGACAGAAGCTTTGTCGATGGTATCTGTCGACAAAACTTCTGTCGACAAAAGCCTGTGGCTATGTCTACATAGCAGCATTATTTTGGAATAACGTCATATGTGCATCTACACAGCAAGCCCGTTATTTCGAAATAAATTTAAAATACAGGCTTCTTACTCTGGCTTCTGTAAACCTTATTGTATGAGGAGTAAGGGAAGTCTGGGGAAGAGTGCTCTGTTTTGAAATAACTGCTGTGTAGATAGTGCCAAAAGTTGAAATAAGCTATTTCGATGTAAGCTACACAACTAGCATAGCTCAAGTTGCATAGCTTATTTTGAGTTTAGCCCTGCTGTATAGACGTGCCCTAATTGCCAACAGCACCAGAAACCATGTGACTTCTGTTATGAGCAATTTTACATAGTTCTACTTATCAGTCATGTGAGCATGTGTAATGATTTAAACCTCCTGTTTGCTAATGCCACTTTACTTTGCATTTGACTGGTCTTTAAAAAAGAAAATCTTTAATCTAAACCAAACAATCCCTTAATGCAACCAAATGTTTGGAGGAAGAAAGGGCAAATGTCTTGTGTTTGTGAAAGCACCACCAGTAAAAATAACATCGGCTTCATGAAGTATCATAATAGCACCAAACTATATAATTTTAAGAGCCAGACATACTTTCCTAAAGGTTGAAAAAAGAGCTTGTTGTCCCTCAAGAATGCTAGTTCTAGCTGGTGGGCAAGGTTGCAAATGCAGGAACCCACTTCTAGAAGGTTTGCATATCTGACTACTTTTTTTGTTTTTCATTTTTATAGAACAACTCTTAACTTTTTAGAAGTTTCCACATGAGAAATGTTTTCCCAGCTGCTTAGACTAATTAAGATACACAAGGATATGCTTTGTTATATTTTCCTCTGGATAGGAATGAAGTTATTTCATGCAATTTTTTACACAACTCTGCTGTGTGATGTGCTGCATACAGAGTAGTTTATTTATACTGCTTTATCTCACACCTGTTTGGATACTGGCTGTTTTATGGTATTTAAACATACTATTTCTTGCCAATTGCTTTATCTTCACAGTTCCCTGCTTTTGCCACAAATGTTTCTTATTAACTCTAAAAGAAACATCAATTGCTCCCTGAGCATTATTAGCCAGGACGAAAATAACATAATTGTTAGTTACTTCCAATGTGTTATCATTACAGACCTATAAAACAGACATTCTGTCAAAATACTGCAAGGGCTATTTCACTTTGCTGAAAATAAATAATACAGGCTTGAAGAGCTTGTTATTCCACTGAATTTTGTTTTTAAAATGAAAACACCTTCCCTTGTTTTAAAAAAGTGAACAAAGTTTCACTATTATTCATTTTGAGGCATTTCATTGTACATTTATGAGCCTATGTCTCAACCTGACAGAGACTCAATGCGGAACATAATATGGAGTGGGACACTACAAATTATTCTTGTAGAAACTTATAATTCTCAGAGGTTCCTTCCTTAGGTGTAAATAGCTATTGCCACAACTTGGATTTCATTATTCCTCATGTAAATAATGTTTAACAATTAAAAAAAAATAGTTTTATGATACTAGCTGCTGGTAGGACCCTCATCACCATGGTAAGACTGAGCATCTCACAGTCACCAATGGATTTTTATCTCCACAACACCCTTCTGGGTAAAGGAAATATTATGTTTCTCGGATAGATGGTGAATGGAGGTATGGGGTATATGAACTGACTTGCCCAACATTATACAGACACTCAGGTCTCCATAGTTGTCTCTACTCACCTGGTTCCTCCCTCTTCCCCCCCCCCCCCCCCCATTTTCCACATCCAATCATTCTGTGTAGAGCGCCTAGGATGCTGGGTTCCTGATCCGTGACCGGACCACTTTGACTATTAATAATCATCATCCATGAGCTGTTTGCTGAGTTGGCCTTTTTAGCAGCTGCTTTTGATGTTTTAAATACCTGCCCTCTTGGCACAGTGAATTTAGGCCACCATTTCATTTCACATTGCACACTACGGAGCCATCATGACTTTTAGCTGCTACCAACCTGTCCTGATCAAGCTGTGACCTCTATGTTCTGTTACATGTCTACTGAGCCATCATATCCTCCATAGTACTTCTTTAAAATTCTATTAGCCACTGATCAAACAGATACAAGATCTGGTAAAAGGAAGTAGTGACATATGTAGAGACCCATATTTTTATATAGGTCGGATACTTATCACCAAAACATTATCTGTAGTGTTATCCAGAAATTAATTATATTTTTCTGGTAAATGTGCATCAGCCATAGATGGAATATGCAGTGACCGCCTCCTCAAAAGGGTTAATTGTCAAAGCAAACTATTTGAATCAAATTTCACAAACGACGCTTCATTTCTTTCTGTGTTTCTGAAATAGAATAGAGGGTCATGTGTATCCTGGCTATGGATAAAAGCACCGTTTTTTATTATTTGGTTAACATTTTCACTCATGCTTCTGCTGAATCTGACTGAGCTTCATTTAAAGACACACACACACACACAATGTTGTATGTATTTGATGCATATAGATCCCTAAGCTCTTTGCTCCCCTTTGCCTTTCCATTAATCACAAAATAAAAATATTTGAAAGAAGAAAAGCACTTTCACTCATAGCTGGAAATCAATGAGCCTTTCAGAATGAAACTTGAAATTTATCAGGCTTTCCCTGCTTTGGAGTTCCACTACAAAAGTAGAATTTCCAAAGGACTGCTGAAATTGAATGTACCTTTGAGAAATCTTCCAGGCTTAGAGCGAGGGCCCCAGCCACTAACTAGGCCCCAAACCACAAGCTAGTTTTATACAGTTTATTTTTGTGTCAGCATCTCAAAGAGCTTGATTCTCTTTTAAAGTAAATTCCCTTTAAACCCTATATGAAGCTAATGTCAGGTTTCTTGCACTGAAAAATCTGGGACTGGCCATTATTGGGTACAGGTGTAGACAAGGCAGACTTTGGATCTGATCCATTTGTGCAGTTGTTCTGTTCCTAAATGGGCTGCAAAATGAGTATGAGGCATGGTGCTTGCGAGCTGCTGAAAGTGCTATCACTTCAAAGAAATGAAAAATTTAGTTGCCCACCATTCCGTGCCATTAAATAGCCCTGGTATAATTCCCTACAGCAGGGGCTCGATTCTCATTTATGGCTGCTTTTCCAAAAAAAATTGAGTTACGTCCACACTGCAATTGTGTTCTTTCGATTTTCTTTTGAAACAGAGAGGTTTTCCCCACACTGGTAATCCTCATTATATAAGAAGCCTTTTTCCGAAAGAGCACTTTCAGAAAAAAGTGTGTGTGGATGAGGAAGAGGGAGTTCTTTCGAAAGAAGAGAAAAGAGGAAAAAGTACAGGTGCCCTGGTGGCCACTCCGTCCATAGTAATCACAGCTTAAATATGAGATAGCATCCATTCAGCATGGACACTAACTTTCGGAAAAGAAGATGGCTTTATCGATGAGCTTTGGCAGGGTGGACACTCTCTTCCGGAAAAACTTCTTCCGAAAGATCTCTTCTAGAAAAGCTTCTTCCTAAAGAAGCCTGTAGTCTAGACATAGCCAAGGTGAAAGGCTCATCATTACTGAATTTCCATGGTCTATGCTAAATTTGATGTTTCTCATACTTCTCATGATATATGTTTTCTTTACAGGCAGTCCCCGACTTACGCAGATCCAATTTATGTCGGATCTGCACTTACGAACGGGGCTTTTCTCGCCCCGGAGCTCACGGGCGGCGGGTTGCCACTCGTGTCCTCCGGGGTGAGAAAAGCTTCTCCCGGTCTCCCTGGTCTGCTGGGGGGGGTCCAGCAAAGCCTCTGGACCCCCCCAGCAGACCAGGGACACCCGAGCAAAGCCTCCACCTGGGCGGCTTTGCTCAGGTCTCCCTGGTCTGCTGGGGGGTGAGGGGGCGCAGCTAGTGCGCCCCCCCCCCAGCAGACCAGGCTTTTGTTGCGGGATGCCTCGGGTAGAGCAGCTGGGGTGCTGCCGGGTTGGTCCTGTGGGAACCTACCGGGCAGCGCCCCAGCTGTTCTGTCCCAGGCTCCAGATTCAGCAGCTGTTGAAACTGATCAGGCTGATTCCAGGAAGCTGGGGGCAGAGCAACTCTGCCTCCGGCTTCCTGTAGTCAGCCCCTGGTCAGTGGCAGCAGCTGACTCTGGAGCCAGTTCCGACTTACATACAAATTCAACTTAAGAACAAACCTATAGTCCCTATCTTGTACGTAACCCGGGGACTGCCTGTATTTGATTAATTTGTTAGCATTGGATAGAAGCAAGCCAAACCAGAAACTGAAATCCAAATTGCTTTGAATTTCAGAGGATTGTGTGGATTTGAGGACCTTCAGTCCAAACTGCCTGATTTGGGTCTGGAGCACAATAGAGAAGCATGCAACATGTCACAGGAAGACCACAATGTAAGTAAAATAATCTAGGATATCCCATAATTTACACCACGCCATATCTCTTGATGCACAAAGCGCTTGCAGACCAAGCAAAGATATCACTGTGCCATCAACATCTTGGGTGGTTTATTATCAGTTTATGAAGAGACTGGCTTGAGGCGTCCCAGTTGCAGACACATAACAAAGCCAATATAAAGTTATCCATCCAGCCCCAAGCCTTGAGCAGATACACACAACAAGATATAAATCACTCGCCTCTTCACTAGCACAGATAATGCCAACCATGGCAGGTTTACTGTCCCGTCACTCAGTGCTTTCTGCAGAAGTGTGCACCATGCGTCTACATCTGCACAGTTAATTCCAAACTTCAAGTGCACAACTGTGTTCCAAAGTGATCATTTTTGGAAAGCAGATGGAAAGAAAAGGCCTCTGGCTCACCAGGCAGATGGTTTCTGTATGTGCATCTCAAGAAGCAATGAAAACCAGCTGATGTTTGGAGCCATGAATCCACATGGTCAATGAGGAATCCTGTTTGTAGCAATAAATCTTATGTAGTCACTTGCTAATGAAGTGATAAGAGACAAATGGTATAACTCTTTTGAATAGTCAGGCCTTGTCCCTATAATATCTCTGATTGAAGCTGAACATTTAAACTCAGCCAGCAAGATGCACTTTGGAAAGGGTACAAATGTATACAAAATCCATTAAAATCAAATCAGCAGCTCTTCCGCAGGTGTCATCGACATTTAATAACCAAAATAATCTAGGAAAAGGTGTCACTCTGTTTCTGCTTATACACTGAAATGGATGCTTCCAAGTTTTAAAAGAAAACAGCCTACTTGTCTCCATAGCTGGTATGCTAGCTTTGGTCAACAACAAAAAAATAAGGAACCTCAAATTAACTGATGAGCTCATTTTATTTTCCTTGGAATAATGTTTTTAAAGGGTCTGCTAGAGGCATGTTTTATCTCTTTAATGATAGCTGTTCTGTGATATTCATAGAAAAGCAATCTCCTGCTACATTGCAGCTTCACACAGTTGTACTTTAACACTCTGATGATCATTAATGAAACACCTAGGGAAAGATTTACAAACACAACAAGATTCTTTAATGATTAGCGGTGTATTTTTCATTCAGTATTTCTTCCCCTGAGCTCACTGATATTTGGGGCTAGAACTTCAGGTGGTGTAGATCAATGGAGCTTCCAGCTGCAAGGGTTGTGGCTCTGAAAATCTACATACTTAAATGGCTAAATTCATACCTTGTGTAATGCATGTAGCTGCATTAAAGACTGATTTTGACCTAAGAGTTTTTTTTAAAGTTTTCCAGTGTGGATCAGATTCTGAAGTAAGATTCAAATGATGCTTCAGTTTCCAACTCATAATTTTTAGAGCTATAAAAGGAAGTTAACAGAAATGACTATTTACATTCAAAATATTCAGTGCACTCAGCAAATTTTATTCTTTTTTCCCACATAAAAAGATCAGGCCAAGACCCTCCTTGTTGAAAGTTGAACCCTCAACCACAATCAGCTCAGTTAAATAAAGTGAGCATCTTTTCATGGATTTTTTTCAGCCCAAAAGTTAGATCATATTTGTTCTCCTGTGCAAGCACGGTATTTGAAATGAATTCACTGCAGCCCCAAATGTATCCAAAGCTAAGGGCATGTCTACATGAAGCAGCTTTTAGTGACAAGGCTGTCCCAACACAGCTTTGTCGCTAAAAGTCAGCTCATGTGAATGCTGTTTTCCTGGCACTTTTGCCAACAATATACTTTACACCCTCCAATCCATTATGAGCGGGTTTCACTTTGTTAGCTGGAGAGCACTCCTGCTGACAAAGCAATGTTCATACTTCCACTTGCGTGGCAAAACTTTGTTGTTTATGGTTGGGTTTATTATTTAAAAAAAAAAAGATTGTTGATCATCTGCACGAGTAGACAAAGCTACAGAAGAAAGTGGAGCAAGAAGAATATTTTAAGTATCAAAAAGTAATTGAGCACACTTGACTTTGGAATGAGTGGGTTCTGCCATGTGCTGTATCCCGCATTACTATTCCAGAATGTTCTTCTGACTCAAAAGTTTCATAACTCTACTGTTGTCCAAGCTGTAGGGAAAAAAACAAAGTTTTAGGTTGAAAAATCTCAGAGGGATAGTCATGTTAGTCTGTAACTTTAAAAACAAGGTTCTGTGGCACCTTAGCCCTGGTCTACACTAGGGAGTTATTTTGAAGTGCCCCTGCTTATTTCTAAATAATGAGAAGAGTGTCCATACTACCAAGCCTGCTATTTCAAAATAGGCTGGTTATTTTGAAATCTGCACTCCTGCTTTCCTTGGGGAAAAAGCTTATTTCAGGAGTTATTATTTCAAATTTTCTAGTGTAGACATGCTCTTACGGCATGTCTGCATTGGGGAGTTATTTCGAAATAACTCACAGCATGTGATTTGGAAATGCAAATCACATGGTAATATCAAAGGCAGGGAAGTTGGTCAAACTGGACAGTCTCTATGTCAAAGGATAAATGGACACAAGTCATATCAGAAATGGAGACACATAATAAACTTGTAGGGAATATTTAAAAGTAACCATTCTTCTACAAAAGAATGTTATCACCCGATTATAGAGAGAGACATATGAACTGGAGTTCGTTTACAAGTTCAACACAATCAACTTAGACTTGAATAAAATCCTTAACTGGTTAATGCACTACGGAGGCAACTTCCCTGCCTTTGATATTCGCATTTCCAAATCACATGCTATGAATGAGACACATCCAGCCTGATTTAATTAGCTTCATCTGGTCCTACAATTGATAGGAAGCTTCTTTTGTTGTTATAGATACCCTGGAATCTACAATTTCCACTCCAACTCATCTGATGAAGTAGGTTTTACTCACAAAAGCTAATACGTTTGTGCCACAGAATTGCTCATTGTTTTTAGAGTTTTAGTTTGTTGGTATACACAGGTGGCAGGAAAAGGCCCAGCCAGACAGGGAAGGCAAGCCCTAGCCCCACCCCTTCTGCCTGAAGCCCTGCCCTGTAGCCAAGTCCCACCCTCCCCCAGCCTGATCCTTCCTGGCCCCATCCCTCTCCTGCAGCCGGGGAGATGGGCTGCCGTGCCACGGACCCCATCTTCCCCTGCGACTGGGAACCGAGCTGCCATACCATGGCCCCAGCCTTCCTCAGTGGTTGGGTATGTAGGCAGTTTTGGGAAGGCTATGCCTTTCCTTGCCTATGTTACCAGCCGCTCACGTGGATATACTGACTCCTTTGGTTCTCTGCTTTGCAAGCTAGAATTATAAATGACTTTTTTCATATTTTGGCACTGTAACATTACACTGGCTGCCTTGATATGTACCAGAAAGATACACCATGCAAGAAAACCTTGAAACAATATGTGGGCAAAGTGTAAGAACTAGTCATATAGTTGTAGGCCAAATGTATGCACTGGTAAACACAACCTTGTCCAGATACAAAATATCTATGACCTCCAGAATATGCTTAGCATGTCAGTCAGAAAGAGCTGTCAAATGATGGTATATAGGCCACATAAGCCCAGAAGTGGGCAAAAGGCATCGCTCATTATTCTCTCAAGGACTCCATGTGCCAGTCTATGCAAACTGATTTGCAATCAATTGCAAGTGATTACACATTGTTTCTCATCGATTGGCACAAGGAATCCTTGAGAGAATAATGAGCTGCAGCTGATGACAATCAGAGACTACTGTCTCGTTGCAAGTTTGATTGCACATCCTTCCACGGATGCAATTGAACACTTACCACCGCAAAGCACAGACAGAAAAAAAAAAAGATAGGGAAAGTGAAATGTTACAGCCCTCCTCAAATCAAATTGACAGGTTGAAAGTTCCTAAATATAACACGGCAAGGACAACCTCTTTGCTTTGGATCAGAAATGAGATCTGCTGGCCCAATTTCAGAAAATAGCTGGGATCACAGGAAAAAGGCTCTGGCCAATTGTCTCCAAAATTTTATACTAATATGATGAGGTCAAAAGATGTCAGGTGGAGGGAAGGCCCCCCTATTGTTTTGGCCTCATTTGTTCATGCAATGATATATACAGGCCCATTGGTGGGTGGGCGGGGGAGGAGGGGGCAAAGACAGCAGTTGCCACAGGCACCAGTGATTCAAAGGGGCCTGCAGAAGCGGCAGCTGGAGCCCTGGACCCTTTAAATCACCACTGGAGCACCACTCTGCATGCTCTGCAAGGCTCCGAAGGCTGGGGGGGCAGTGCAGTGCTCTGGGTAGTGCTCCAAGCTGGCTGTTCTGGCCATGCCCCTTCCGCCCACAGCCCTGCCCCTTCTGGACCATGGAGTTGGGCCCCCACCCATATGTTGCCTGGGGACCTGCAGAAGCTGTCAGCCCTGCTGGATGTATAGCTGATTTTCAAAGAGTGGGTTATGAATTCACATAATAGGTATCATGAAATAGGATCATCCATGGGTCATATCTAGCTTGGGGTAATGCAAGCATGATGAATGAAAATGATAGATTTCTTTCACAGGGATTTTATTATAGTCTTTACACACAAGCCTGGAAAGACAGCCAGGCTCAGCCTGCTCCTCTCCACTCGTTCACGATGGGGAAAAGGTTGGCATGAACTGGTTTGGCATGTGTTTCAGTTTGGAGGTTGAGCAGGAATATGCTTAAGGCAGTAGACTGAGACTAAAGAGAGATGAATTAAATTTTGGAGTTCAACCACAAACTTCCTATGTGACCAAGGACAAACCATTTAATCTCTCTCTTAGTCCCTCATCTAGTAAAACAAGGATAACCACCATCCATTGGATGTTTGTCTGTTTGTCGGTTTAGATTATGCAACAATTTCAGGCATGGATGGTCTCTTCCTGTGTGTTTGTACAATGGATAATATGCTGCTTTTGGCTGGGGACTCTAGGTGCTATGGTTTATGCAAATAAATAAAAACAATGGGGAAGATTCTGAGTAGGTAAAGAAATAATCTTGGGTGGCACATAGATGCTCAGTTTGCCGGCTTTCCCACTCCCAGCTTCCCAACTGACTTTTGAAATGAAATGTGAGTGGTGCCATTTCTGGGCCTGTGTTTTCTAACATATAGAAACCTCCCATTGGGTTCAACAATTCCCTCATTAGTAAACCATAGTGAGGTGACTCCAGAACTGACCATATACATGCCAACCAGGTTAACAAGAACAAAATATAGGCCCACCTCTAGTTCCCTACAAGTTTTTTGTTTAAAGCCCTTCTCTTAACTGCATAGCAGCTTTAAAACAACACATGCTTCTGCAGCTGTGCAGAAGTCATGAGTATTGGTGCAAGGTTTCCTGCAATTCATCATTCCAGAGTCTAGGCTACTACATTGCATTTGTTTTCTTTTCTCCTGTCCCCTCCCTGTACCCAAAAAAAGAGTTTCTAGGGATTGCTCTCCACCTGACTTTAACAGTTCTATGCTTAAACCTAGTGTGACTGGAACCCATGAGTGTTTTGCTATTGGCTACAATGGGCCAGGATTTGGACCTCTAATCACCAGTTCATGATGATGTGTAGGTGGTTCTTGTTGCCTTTGTGATGAATCCAGAGGAGCTGGAAGAGGAGAAGGCTTGGCCATCCTCTGAGGACCAGTTTAGGGTTCATCCCTACAGCATGTTCTCTTATGATTTGTCCAGTCCAGCTTTGGCTCTCTCAGGCAATAGAGCTTTGTCTTCTCCCTTTGGGAGCTCATTCCAAAAAGTACAATACACCAAAAGGTGCAAAATGTTGCCTTTGAAGCAATGTGGTCTAGTGGCTAGCCCACTTAACTGGAGTCTATCAACCAGGTTCTGATCCTAGCTCTGATGCCATGTGACCTTGGTTGCGCACTTCGCCTTGATTCTGGGGTCCTTTACCTCAGGAAGTAGAGACTCATTGTTTTGGCTCCACAGGTCCTGCGTTCAATTCCTGTTGCCAGCAAGCCACCCAGGGTATATGTACACAGCAGTGTTATTTCAGAATTCCGAAATGCATAGTCTGTGTCTATACTACAAGCAGTTATTTTGACATAATGTCAAAATAATATCCAGCTGGAGGACTTCTTTCTCTGACTCCTATAACCCTAATTTTATAATGAGTAAGGGAAATCTGAGGAAGAGTGCTCTTCCTCAGACTTCCTGCTGTGTAGACAGCACCAAAAGCCAAAATAAGCTATTTCAACTTAAGCTATGCAACTGATGTAGCTCAAGTTGCATAGCTTATTTCGGCTTTAGCCCTGTGTAAAAGCAGGCTCTTTGCTGGCCAGGCCTCGTGCGTATAGCCTCCCTAGCTAAAGGTCACACCCCCCCCTTGGTGGAAAAACTCTACGCTATGACACGTAAAAATCAGAACTGATATGTAAATTACACCCTGGCTGTGCCATACTTTGCACTGCAAAAAGAGAAAAACAGGAAAACCGCCTCACGCCTCCCCCCACATTCCATCATGTATTGGATGGGGTTTCCCCGCCTATCACAAAAAAAGAGCACGAAAGCACTCTCTATAAATCAGTTCCCCGACCCATACCAAATTGAAGGTTCCCGAACGAGGATTGGAAGGCAGAATACGAGCCAGGTCCCAGGACTGATCACCTGAAGACCCCCTCCCGCTCACAGAACCAAACGAATTCCCTGTAGAGCGTAACGTATGCCGAACATGATGTTGTTGCTGTCATGCTTTGTGTGTTTGTTAAATGTAAGTACTGTTATTTAAATTTATTTAGAGGTATTGTTAAGTAGTAGAGTTAATGATTAGCCTCATGAGTAACACTTTGATAACCATTGATAGTCCCTGGACCCTTGTTAACAACTATTGGGATTTAGAAAAAGCCCAGGGAATCCTTCTTTACTGTATTGCATTTTGACTATTGTTCATGCTAATAGTTATCTGGCACCCATGTATGTAAGAAATTGATAAAACAACAAGTTACAACTGGAAGCACTTCAATAAAGATTTAAAACGATATCCACTTAAAGCTTGTTTATTTCTACACCTCCCTGAGACCTGCCACATTCTCGAACCGACCAACCTCCATTTCAGACATCACCCTGCTGTGTAGAAGTGCCCCCCTAGGTACTGTTGTCTTGCAATGTCACTACTAATGTTGGAGGTAAGACTGGATCATCTAACGATCTCTTCTGGAACTGTTATCACTCAGTGTTGAGAAAGCTCTAAGATGGCAGCTACAGAGCAGCAGTGGCCTCAGTTCACTGCAAATTTAATTTAACAGGAAACTCTGGCCTGCTCCAAGTGCTCTCCTGAAAAGGGCCACTTACTGTTTCTGCCTTTTCCCATACTTGGCAGTAAGCACAGCTATCAATGAAGAACCATTACACTTTTTAAAAGAGGTGTATTTCAACAAATGACACTAAACATGACTTAGTCCTCTCCTTCACGGAGAAATGGTGAGTAGAATTTTACTGGTTTGTAAGTACAGCATGCAGTGTACTTGGATTCCAAACTGTAAATCAATAGCTGTATCTGAAAGGTGACATTTCAACAACGGTGGCATGCTGGAGCCTGACAGTATCTTTTTCTTTCTTTCGGTAGTATCAGGTTATAAATGTCTTAAATAAATGATGACCACACTTCCTATAACACAAGAGGTGTGCGTGCACGCCTGCGCACATGTACACCAGCAATACATAGGCCTCAATGATTCAGAAGCCAAATTAGAGCACCATAATACCCAAAAGAGCCACAGTAGCATCAACTCATTACTTCAGTGAATAGATCTCATTCTATATATTTCTGTCCCTCTAGAGGTCCATCTGGGGTTCTGTTTGTCCTCTTAAACAGTAAGAGCTAGCTAGTGCTACCAAATTTGGTATGCAGCTTCCTCCTATCATAACTGAAAGTAAGGTTGGGGTTTGGTGGTGCCAGAACAAAGGGGTTTGCCTGGAATTTTACTGTTTTTCATAAAATGCAAAAGGAGGGGTCTGGCAGGAGGGAGTTATACCTCAGAATGACCACAGAGGGGCAGCAAGGAGCCAAAGATGGGGACCAGAACAACTATAACCTCATTGGGCCAGCAGGGGGGCAAGGGTGGAGAAAGGGACAGCTATCTACTATGTATTTCAGAGAGTTTGTCTGTTTGTGTGTCTGTTAGTCTGTGTCTGTCTGTCCCCCAACTGGAGGTCGTGCACCCTGGTGCTTCTCATATGGCTCCAAGCTGCTGCCATGAGAGAGGGCTGGGATTGTCCTCTCTCCTCAGGATCCCCAGTCCCACCCAAGAACAACGATTTAAATGAAGTTTTATTTTTCTTATTTGAGTTAAGGACCTGAATCTTAAGGATAGATAATCGCAACAAAATGACTGACCCAGTCTTATTATTTTATCACCTACAATTGTTCAATGAAATAAAAGCATTATGCCTGGTTAATAACTTTGGTTAATAATGAAATCACACAGTGTTTTAATATCAGGTGCTACAGACAGCCACAAGATACACATTAAAGAGCCACTTGCAATGGTCAAGCATCAGTCTGAGTATCACTGGTGTTTTTACCCCCTAACCCAAATGCATAGCATATATATGTAGATAAGAGCAAAGACACTAAGCACAATGAGCATTGAACCTCTACAAACTTATCAAGCATTGCCCTGAGGTAAATGCAGTGAAGGAGCAGTATGAGGTTTAATTAGGGATTGGTACACCATAGCTTTAAATTATGAGCTTCTAAGATACAGCTTTATGTCAGTTCCACAGTGGCAAAAGGATGGGCAAAGAGATGTTGAAGAATCAAAAGCTCTAGGACAAGAAGGTGACTGACAGGAGAAAGGGTCTTCTGGAAGGAGAAGGTGAAACAAGAGGAGGGGAAAATTGGAAGAGAAGAAGTAGAAGCAGAGAGAAGGGAGCATGAAGGAAACAGGGTTCTAGGTAGAGGGGAAAAGGCTGCAGGAGAGGGTCAGCCCCACACTTCAGCAAAAATAATTAGAAGAGAATGGGTCAGAATCTATGGAGAAAGAGCTCTTCTTGTTTCTCTAACCCCTCGTTCTACTTCCAACTGTGATGCGTACGGAAGGTTTGAGCCCTTAACCCTCGATGACTTCTCAAGGTCCCTTCCAGTTCTATGAGATGGTATATCTCCATATAAATTAATGTTTATTGAGCCAAGCGATACACTCAACTGTCAGGAAACAGCATGCTTAATAAATTACTCATGCAAAGATGTGCAAGCAATGACAAACAGTTACTGTAATTGAATGTGCAAATGAGGCATTCAATTGCATGCACATTTTTGCGTGCACAATTAGACAAGCATTTTCTGATGTCTATTTATATATCGTGGCAAAGTTCTGGCCATGCCCCATTGGTCTCGTGCTCCTGGCAGATAATATTAGCCTCAGAGACTTGCTGTGGTTCAATACACAACCCCTTTTTCTTTACAGGAAGCAGGGTCCTCATCTTAGTGATCCATACTCATTACAGGCTAGTCCATAGTTTTGGGGTGAAACCCCCTGATAGTCCTGGTCTGCTTTCTTGAGACAGGCTCTGTGTTGGCATGGGGGAAGTCTTGGGGGGAACCCAGGCCCACCCACTACTCTGGGTTCCAACCGAATGACCATAAAGTAGCAGCATCAGTCAAGGTTGTTTTTCCTTCTGTCTTGGCAGCTTTTTTCATGGGCCACTTTCCCGAATAACCCTTCCGAAATGTCTCCCTCTGGTACCTATTATCAGCTTTCAGGTCACTCACCCCGGCTGTGTCTACACTGGGCCACTTATTCCGGAAAATCAGCCGCTTTTCCGGAATAAGCTGCGAGCTGTCTACACTGGCCCTTGAATTTCCAGAAAAGCAACGATGCTCTACTGTACAAAATCAGCCGCTATTCTGGAAAAACTATTCTGCTCCCGCTCGGGCATAAGTCCTTATTCCGGAAAAGGGCCAGTGTAAACAGCCCAGTAGTCTTTTCCGCAAAAAAGCCCCGATCGCGAAAATGGCGATCGGGGCTCTTTTCCGGAAAAGCGCGTCTACATTGGCCACAGACGCTTTTCCGGGAAAAGGGCTTTTCTGGAAAAGCAGCCTGCCAATGTAGATGCTCCTTTTCCGGAAAAACTGAAAACGGAATAGTATTCCGTTTTAAGCAGTTCCGGAAATTCATGCCAGTGTAGACATAGCCCCCTTCTTCTTGTTCCTCCCATTTCTCCTTCCGGTCCATCACTCTTTGTCTTCCCCCTCTCCTTACCTAGGGGAGGCCTTTTAAAGCAACTCCACTGGCTGTAATTGGCTGCAGGTGTTGAGTGACTCTGCCTGAGAGAGCAATTGGTTAATTAGTACCAGGTGTTTTTCTGCCTTCATTGTATTGCAGCAGGCTCTAGTAGTTTACTCTGGAAAGAGAAAACCACTTATCCAGTGCCCTGTATACCTGCTTTCCACCAGAGTGTGGCAAGCTGCTGGCTTAGGTCTGTCATGTGTGTGTGTGTGTGTATATGTATGTATGTATAAACACACAGAAAGTTGAAGAAAAAAGAATATTTAGGGGATATAAAGCAATGTGCATTTTTAAAGTTATTTAAAAACATCAGCTGATTAATCTTCAAGGTACATTTGTGTGGTAGCTTAATAAGTGAGTCTGGATTTCATGGCTTGATAACAGAGATTTTGTGTAAATGGATTGAAAATTAAATAAATAAGAAATATATAAAAGAGAAATTAAATGAGTTAGGGAAGAACTCTAATATTTTACATTGCCTACAAACAAGATATTCTGGAAACTAAGGGATTGTGGTTTATTAATCTACAGTAATAGGTTTCGAAAGAAGGAAAGTTGTGTTTATGCAGGACCACTGATGGCCCAGTTCCCCCTGGGCCTGGCAATTTAAAAGGACCCAAGACTCCAGGCTGCCACTGCTGCTCCAATAGCAACAGCTGGAGCCCTGGGTTCTTTAAATCATCACTGAAGCCCCATGTGGAATGATCCAGGTGGCTGTGAGGACTGGCTGGGGGAGGCACAGCTGGGTCCAGGCAGCACTGAGAGCTGGCTGCTCCTAGTCCCGCCCCTTCCGCCCAAGGCCCCACCCCCTCTTGTGGCCTGGAGCTGATCCCAGCCTCACATTGCTGAGGGTCCAGCAAAGTCTGTCACCAGCTCTGTGTTACTGACTTTGGCTTCATAGATGTTGAAGCATCTTTTTAGTTTAGTCATAGCCCAACAATTCACAAGCACCCACAGAGCAGAGATGGGAAACCAAGAACAATGAGTGGGCCGCAAGAACAGTCAGTGGGCCATGCAAGCCTATGGCCCACTGGGGTTCCACCTGTAGCCCTGTGGCCTCTCTGTCTGCTGCTCTCCCCCACATGCCTCTCACACACCAGGGCATGGGAGCCCTGTGCTTACCTGCTTCTTCCCCTCCCTCCCAGCACTTTTGGAGCATGTGAAACTCCTGAGTCACACTCCATCCCTGTTCTTTCCCCTCCCTCCCAGAGCTGGAACACCACAAACAGCTGATTCATGGCATTCTTGCTGGGGAGGAGGGGATTTTCGCAGCTCCTCAAAGTGCTGGGAGGGAGAGGGAGGCATAGGAAGTGCAGGGTTCCAGTGCCCCAGTGCATGAAGTGCGTGAGGGAGGGGAGCAGCCAGGGGCTCCACGGGCTGCAGGTGGAACCCCAGTGGGACATATGGGGCCCAGGGGCTGCAGATTGCCCCCACTGCCATAGAGAGAAGAAGCCATCTTATGAAGAGGAGGCTCATTTTAGTTTTACCAGCATATTTAAAGAATCTCTTTTAGCAGACCATGAGGAAGCTAGAAAAGTGATTTCATGCAATGGAATGGTTGACGTTATCAGCTGGGTAATATTCAATAATTCTGCTTGAAAATAGAACATCATCACCTTACCAATAAGTGTAAAAATCCTGAACAGATAGTTGATGGCCCAATCTTGAGTAATGAAAAGTAATTAACTTGTATCTAATTCCAGATTCTGGCATCTATCACTCTAGTCTTTCTCAGCAGTTCTTGTTGGCAATGCAGAAAGAAGATGCTGCCCAGACTGCCTCTGCTGGGAAAGCTTTGTGCTATACAAGAAGGGCTTATGTTTGGCAAAAGTAAACTTACAGTCTTCAGGGAACATTTAGAACAGGTTTGTGGTGTGCCCCGCATGCCCAGACAAGAGAATAAGAAAGCATCCCTTATGCTCACATGAAGGCATAGGCTACACTCTAGTGAAGCAAATACCCTCAGTGAACTGATATCCTTCTCCTGAGATAGATGGATGGGGATTATTCAAGGCCACAGAGGGTGTGTCTACACAGCAAAATTATTTCAGAATAACGGTCATTATTCCGAAATAACTATGTGAGCGTCTACACAGCAATTCCATTATTTCAAAATAATTTTGAAATAACGGACGGCTTATTCTGACTTTTGTAAACCTCATTCTACAAAGAATAACGCCTGTTCCGAAATAGCTATTTCAAAATAAGGCATGTGCAGATGCTCCCCTTCTGCTATTTCGAAATAGTCCCTCGCCATTCTAAGTTATTCCTCCTGGGGCTCTAAACTGAGATAGCACATCTACATTAGGGAAGCCTGCCTCTGACTAATTTTGAGGCTTCCCTTCAGTGTAGACAAGCTATTTTGAATAAGCTATTTTGGAATAACTATTCCAGAATAGCATAATCTGAAATAACTGTGCAGTGTAGACACAGCCAGAGTGATCAAAGCTTTGATTTTGATCCCTCCCCTAATATTCCATTGGGCACAGCTGGTGCCAGGTAAAGGGTTGATACAAATTGTTCCTCCCATCCAGGTGCCATTCTGAATCATATTTCTGTCCCTGGTCCACTCCAGGGGCAGGGCCACTACACCTACCCTCAGTCTAGACCTCAAATTTGAAAAAGAAAGGCGAGGGAAGAATTAGGAAATCCGTATAGGACCAGAACTCAAGGATTTTAGAATCCTAAAGTACTCAGATCTAGAATCCACACAGCTCAGAATGCAACAGCTTGACTTCATAGGCAGGATTCTTTAGTTTTCAGATAAAATCAATATTACTAAATATACCTTGGCAAGAAGTTCCATGTTATAGTTGACTGTATTGATTTTCATATTCTTTTTTTTTAAATCTTTTTACAGCTTTTAAAGAAAAGCGTGGGACAGGCAGGCACATTGAGGTAATGAGAAATAGTATGAGTGGGTCCTTTAACCTCTCAGTTACTGGTTTAAATCAAAGTGAACTGACTCAGTGTGATCAAAACTATTTTGTTAGACATGTGTTGAATTCCACTTTGTTTAAATGCAGCAGGCACAAGGAGCAGCTATAAGCATCCGGGAAGGCATACAGATTTCAGCTACATATGTTGATTTTCTTTTGTTGTTTGGAAACACAATCACCTCTTCCCCGCTAGTGGCTGAGTAAGGCATAGAGGTGGAAAAGAACCCACCCATAGCCTACATAAAGACTTCCTTTGTGCCTGAGTCACCAAAAGCCACCAGGCAACCATCTTGAATCAGTTATTTGTAATTATTTGTGAGTTATTTAGCATCATAGCAGTCCATCATGCCTTATAGGGAGATTAAATGACATGCTTCTTTGCCCCCGACAGGGTGCGTCTACACAGCACCTTAAACTCGAAATAAGATACGTAATTTGTGCTATGCAAATTGCATATCTTATTTTGAATCTATTTTGAAATAGTTTATTTTGCAGTTTGGTGCATCTACCCATCACTAAATTGCAAAATAGTGTACTATTTTGAGCCATACCTTAACCCTCGTGCAATGAGGTTTATCAGGATGGCAAAATATTCTAAAAATATTTTGAAATACCAGGCGGCTTGTGTAGACACGGGGTAGCTATTTCGGGATACCCATTCAGTGTAGATGTACCCAAAGAGCTTACAGTCTAGGTAAAGCAAGACAGACCCAGTGTAACAAAGGAAAAGATGGCGTTAGAGAAGTACATGTCTCAACAAACAGGTCAAGAATACAAGGACCATGGTACATGACCTAAAGGTTGTCTCTCCCTTCAGGGTGATGTTGATGAAACACTAAGAAATGCCACAGTATCACTGCATGTGCTATAAATCTGCATGAACATAAGGAATAAGCACAGTATAAAAAGCAATCAGGATGATACAATTTAAAAGGCCTAAAATTGCACTCACAAATTGTTGTTGCTGTTGTAAATGTCCCTGCACTGCATTTTCTCTTGGATGGGTGTATATATACATATCAAAGAAATTAAGAAAGTACCTTTTCCATATTCGGCTTTGATGGTGTCACTATAGAATGACACATTTTAGTTAAAATCATTAGCGAATAAATATTGTTGCAGGCATCACATAGCAAGCTGATGTATAATCTTTGCATAGTAAAAGAATTCATAACTGATACACACTGTAGCACATGGGTTCCATATAAATAAGTAGGTCAGTGTTAAACTAAAGGGAAAGAGGCCAGAAAAAGAAAAGATTCAGCCACCAGAGAGAGCATGGGATGTGTCATGATCTTATATTAAATTTTGAGCTGTTCAGATTGCAACTTCTATACAGAAGTGATCTGTGATAAGTTACAAGGATGTGATCTGGCACTCAGAGATAGGTCAGAGCAATTAGT
Source organism: Pelodiscus sinensis (assembly GCF_049634645.1). Taxonomy (NCBI): domain Eukaryota; kingdom Metazoa; phylum Chordata; order Testudines; family Trionychidae; genus Pelodiscus; species Pelodiscus sinensis. The sequence continues at coordinate 12,791,988 of NC_134722.1, forward strand.
CTACACAAAGACAGGTATATGGACAACCTCTTATCTATAGATGGGGGGGATTATATAAATGCTATTGACAGTATAAGTGTATTTAGTTTCAGAGCAGAGTGATCATTAGAATTCTTGCATATTCATCAGAGTCTCCTGGGAAGGGTGACACTTAGAATCTTAGTTGCAATTATTTGTTTTGGAAATTAAGTTATGTGTTAAAGAACACAGGCACCCCGGGACTTCTGGCTCATACAGCTAATTAGGCTTCACTAAACCAAGGGAATAAGTGATTCAAGTGAAACTGAGATGGGAGATTCTGATTCACAACCCTTCTCTACTGACTGCAATAAACAAGGTCTTGAAAGATCTTCTATATTATCAACAGGGTATCAAGGTGCACTGATATTCCTAGTCTATGTATAGTGATTAGGGCTGGTTGGAAAACAACAATTAGGTTTTGAAATGTGTTTTTATTGTGATGTGGAACAAAACAGAAACCCATTAAATTTTTTGTGGCAAAAAAAAAGTGAGAGAGCTGCCTTTCAAAACAGGGACTTGAGTCTGGTCTCTCCCTGCATCTACACTGCACTGTAACTCAAAATAAGATACGCAATTTGAGCTCGCAAATTGCATATCTTATTTCAATGCTATTTCAAAAGAGCTTATTTCATCATTTGGCGCAGTCTACACAGCACCAAATTTTGAAATGAAGCGCTATTCCAAAATGTTCTTTACTCCTCATAGAATGAGGTTTATATGGATGTTGGAATAGTGAGCCTGAAATAACTGTGAAGATGTGGGATAGCTATTTCGGGTATCCTGAAATAATGTTGCAATGTAGATGTAGCTTCAGAGTTCCTTATTTCTCTGACTATTCTATATGGCTCACTCTTCTTCCTTGTCCTAACCTTCACAAAATTCCTGTCTATACTTCAGAAACCTTCCTGTAGAAACCAAGATGTGTTTGGCAAAAACATTTTGGTTCCAACAAAAGAGATTTTTTTCTTTTGCTGTAAAATAATTTAGTCAATAATTATTTTACCACTTTATCAGTGGTATTGACCTTGTGGCTTCAGAAGACCAATGACCAAAACAGAAATAACCAAAAGTCAGAGAAATTCTAGTGTTTTTATGGCTCTAGTTACTATGGTGAAGTGTATTATGCTAACCTGGCTAAGCTCCATATCGGCAATATAAAGATGCCTACTGACTGGAACAGGAGAGTCCCTCCAACCAGACGCTTCAGAGAGCACCTTTACTGTGTGTGAGATACATAATTCTGAGTACCTCATGACAGGGAGCAGGTCTGTCTTTACCTTCCTGATGTCTTGATTGAATCAATGGGCACAGCAGTTGATCCTCTGAAGAACTTGGCAATGGAAGCTTTCAGGGTACATCTGCACAGCAGGGCTTAACTCTAAATAAGCAACACAAATTGAGCTATGTCAATTGAGTAGCTTATTTCAAAATAGCTTATTTCAAAATTGGGAGCATCTACACAGCACTTATTTTGAAATAGAGAACTCTTCCTCCAACTTCCCTTATTCCCTGTTCAATGAGGGTTACAGGAATCAGAGTAAGAAGTCCTCCGGCTGGACATTATTTCAACATTATGTTGAAATAACTGCTTGTGTATAGACACACACTTTGTTATTTCAATGTAACGTCAGTTATTCCAAAATAATGGTGCTATGTAGACATACCCTCAGTCTTTGACTGTAGGAAAGTGGGTAATGGAAGTTGTGGAAATCATGAAATTTGTGTTGCCATCCTTCATAGTGAAATTTGTACTCTGCATGTTTAGAGAACTTAGGTCTTTCCCTTATTTTTGCACCTGTGCACCTCATGAGAATTATGTTGTAAACACACTGAATTTTTATTCCACACATTAAAGATGTAGCTCACACATCCATTAACAAGCTTGCATATGCCACATGACTTGCATTATACAGCCATGAAATAGAATTTGTGTTGTCGCTTACATCTCATGCACATTGTAGAACTTGTGCTTTTGGGCATGTTCTCTCCATCTAGCTATCTGTCTAATGTATTTACTTTTTACCTATCACTGTGGTATCTATGTACCACTGAAGGTGTCCTGAGTGTCCTGGCACTAGTATATGCCATGGAATTCTTACTCTCGTAGTACAATTTGTTGGAGAAGAGAATAAGGGAAGGAAATGATTTGTGTGTGTGATGGAGTTGGTGTGGTGTAGATTGTTCAGAAATTTCATTTTCTGTTGTCCAGATTTGCATGTTTTCCATTTCTCAGTCATCACACTTTACTGAAGCAGTATCTAGGTCACTAAGAAGGGTCTTCATTATTTCTTCATTTCCTCTTAACTTCAGCAGGTGACATGTGAGGAATGTTTTTGTTTGTTTTGCACAGCCACAGGTCTGGGAGTCAGGGGGATCTAGATTTTTTGCCAGAAATGTCCGGCACGATAGGACTCAGTTGGCCTGGCTGTGTTAGTTGCCATACCCATAAAATTCAGCAGGAGATATTGAAACTTCCCATCCTTGGTTAAGCACTTCCAGGCCACCAGGAGACAAGCTCAATGTGAGTGCCTGGTTTTGGTTTTTAACCATGTTGGCATTTTTCTAGAAGTAGCACATTCAATTTGTAAATCAAGGGCCAGGCTCCAGATCATAACTAGCGAGAGCTGAAGTAAAACTTTTGGACAGCTGTTCCAAATCACTCATCTGAAACATGCGGACATTCTCACCCTACCATGTGTTTTCTGGAGCTCACAGATAATGCCTGTGATTCAGTGGAATAATGTTCAACATGATACCACACTAAGCCTAGCCTTCCTGGGGTTAAAATAAGTTATTTGTCAGCTCAGAAAATGTAAATAATACATTTTGTTTCAGTGTAACATTTTTACATGTGTGTTTCCTAAGAAGACAGTGAATTCCTTTTACACAGAGAGAATGCAAGTTCTAGTAAACATTTTCTATAGTGAGTAGCTAAGTTTTTCCTGCAGAAAACCTCCTCAAGAATATGAGATTATACACTGGTCTTATTACATGCGGCACTTACTTTCCATTGTACATCGTCAACCCACATTATTATAAACCCTGAAACCAGTGTTTTCCCTCTTGAAGGGGGTGTTTGCAGAAGATTATGATTATAACCATGTTTTAATATGTAACCTTTTATTGTAAACAATTCGCTCACAATACATCTATCTTTTGTTTGCCACAAAGTTATACATTATATCTGAATTAATGATTGACTTGGCTGCATGGTAATTTATTGCTTTCAGTTTATGTAGGTACAACACGATCATTCAGTTTTCTATAGATTTTTTTCAATGTAACCTAATTATAAAAACCCTCCGCCCTCTAAAAATGTTATTTGCTTCTGGCTTTCCTATACATGTTTGGATGAAAGACATGAGCAAAATTGAATAATGACTAGCACTTGGCCTTCTTAACCGCACATTATGCTGCTCTGCAATTTGTATTTTTCCTTACATATTCATTGTTTTCATACTACATTCTGAAACCTTTCCTTCCCTGTTGTGTGCAGTATTTTCTGATCTCAGTGTGCAGAGATTTATGTGCATAATCCCCAGGAACTTGAATGTGAATCCAGCCTCACAGAGACACATATCTGGCTAGACCATGGCTTAAAGATGGGGTGAAGAATACTGCATTGGTTACTAAGGCCTTTTCTCCACTCACAGGAGGATCAGCGCTCCAGAAATCGATCTTCTGGGGTTTGATTTAGCAGAGCTAGTAAAGACCTGCTAAATTGAATGCTGAGGGCACCCCCATCAATCATGGTACTCCTTGTTGTCGCAAGGAGTAAAGGAAGTCGACCTCCCGCTGTGGAGCCGAAATCAGTGCTAGGTATGTCGACTTCACTATGCAATTCATGTAGCTAAAGTTGAGTATTTTGCATGGATTTTTTTCTGCCAGTATCGACCTGGCCCCAGGGCTCTGGTGCACAGGAATAAGAAGATGCACTGTGCCCATATGCTTTGCCTGAAGCAAGTGGGTGGGGGGAGAGGGTGGAGTCAAGGTAGTGCATCAGCCAGCACAGCTGAGCTGACACAGGGATGGGATATTTACTACTGCTTGGAAGAAGGGTGGGAATAGTGACTGCCCTTTCCTGGGATAGGCATGCTACCAGCCACTCTTTGCATCATGTTGTGTCCTTGTCGCACAATCCAGCCCACTGAGAAAAAAAAACCAGAGTTCCCTCTGTATGCAACAAATTTTCTGCTTCTACATATTGAAAAGCCTATTGGAATAATGAAGAGCACAAGTATTATGCAAATTTATTCTGTTGTAATATAGTGAAAAACCCCAGAAAGGGAATGGTGACAATAGTGATTTTTCCATCAGAATTAAGACTGGCCCAGCCATATAAGAGAACTAGGTTTTAAGGGGCGCCAAATTTGATGGAAGTAATTTTTTTCTCTATTTGAAAAAATATGAATATGTTATCTCTTATAAATGAGATTATCCAATATTGTACTTGTACAACAGTGCATCATGTCCAACGTTGAGTTATATTATTAATTTCACATTGTGGAGCACAGCTGTGTATATAAAACCAGTTCAAATGGGTCTCAGCATAGCTTTGAAAGAGCACCACCCGCGTTTGCTGCCTGGGAGCGGGGTCTGGCAACTGAGTCATTCTCAAGAGCCCAGTGTTAACCAATCACACAGTTGAGTCAGTGTTGCTTGCCACTTAGTGAAGGGTGGTCAGCAACTCGCAACAGCTGTTCTGCCGTATTACGAGCTATGATCCCCAAAACGCTGTGCCCACGAAGAATTTGTATTGTGTTGGTTTTGCAAAAATTGGTAAGAGATCTTAACAAGATTGAAAAAAGGAGAATCAGAAGTTCTGAGAGACTTGTGAGACTGGCCACCATCTTGATAGAACATGAAATCGCTTCAGAACTGTGTGTCAAACAACTTATTGCCCAATTTGCAAAATCAAAATCATGAAAAGCAAAGTTCTAAATGTTTACACAAATTGATACCCTAGTGCACAAAGGTTACAACCCAAAACCAGCTTCATTCAGTATCAAGGAATAAAGGTTTTCATAGCTTCCCATAGGACTTTAGAAGGAAGACAGATGCGACTAGAAATGTAACTGTTTATAGTGCTGACCAGAAACACTGTGTACAACTCAAAATGGTTAAAACTTTAAAGTATCAGCTATTGGGCGGTTTACCCTGTCCAATATAACTGTGTTAGGATTATTGAAAAGAAGAAACAATCAATAAAAATACTTATTTTTATTTTTCCATTGTTCATTTTGAACACCAAGCAAATAAAGATAAAATTTCATTCGAGACTTCTCACTTGTTTCTATCTTGAATGGGGGGCGGTAGGGATGATAAGTCATAGTTCGCCTAGAGTACCAAAAGCCTTTGGGCTGGCCCTGATCAGAATGAGAAATTGTTCTGAATAAGAAATGGAAAGTGATAGCAAATAATGACATCGGCACATTTTTCTATCTTCTGTATATATTCATGTCCCTGAGAAGCATTGCATATAGTAGTTTGTGGAAAACTAGAACTGCTGGTTGCAGAATTATGCAGCTGAGAGGCAAAGAAAGCTACAGAGATGTGCTTTTCACTCCTGTTGACAGAGGCCAGTCATAACACTCAGCAGCTATCACAGCTCTGAATTTGTGCCTCGAGTTGTCAATCGAAGCAGTAGCAGCAAAATGATAATAAATTGACTTAGTGCCCGAGCGTACTTACCCTCTGTAACAGTGAAGTCACTGCACCTTCAAAGCCTCTAGACTAGCCTTGCATTTAGAGCCCTGGAAACCAAGCAGCTAGATGTGCATCTTAATCATGCCAAATCAGGAAGAAAAGAAATGCTGGGTGAAATCCTGTCTCCACTGGAATAAATGGCAAAATTCCCATTGACATTAATATGCTCAGACTTTCAACCCCTCACCACATCTCTCCTCCGAATTTAGTCCCCCTTCTTTACACATGCTCTAAAAGTAAGGCAGTAAAAGTTTAAGAAATCGGTGCTGTTTCATTGTGTTATCTGGGCAAACATAAAGTGAACATAAAGTGAACCTGTACTGTGGCAGGAATCCTTCATACAAATATTTGGTCAGTTATAGAGGTGAACATACAGCTGTCACCACCAGGCATTAGAGCAGGCCAATTTTTCAAAAGTTTCCTGTATCATTTTTCATGTGGAGATTTGCACAAGCATGAATCTGTATTTGCACACTCAGTCCCATACACGAGTATTACTGTGGTCCCTATTTGTACATATGCAAAACAACAGATTCTTTTTACCACTGTATCCTTTCAAAAGTTTCTCCTATTCTAGTGTATTATAATGGACTTTAAAATGCCCCCACTTTCCTTGCCAAATAAAGTATGTCGCTTTTGCTAACCAAAGCCAGATTACTCAGTGGTGTATGAAGAAGGAGTAACATCATGGAGTTACAATTGAGAGAGAGAAGTTAGAGCGAGGTGCCAAATAACAGCAATCTATCCAGGAGTGGCATTGATGTGCTCATGGAAATATGTGACATTTCCATATCCAGGAATTTTACACTAAAACAAGAACTTCTAAGACATCTCACATCAGAGAGGAGACCTTCAACACAGTAACAAGAACTGAGAGAGCAGGATTGCTGTGTTTTAGCTGCTTTGGTCTCTATGTGAGCAGCCTGTCCAGGGATATCCTTAGGATTTATGGGACCATACATAATACGATTAAATTGGTGTCCAACAGCAGCCTAGGGGAGAATGACGATTTTTTTAGGGATATGATTTTATAAGCTTCAGCAACACAGTAATGAAATATTTTAAAGCAACTTTTTAACGACGGTCCTGTAGACTAAGACAGCAAATTCAGTAACTGGCAGTATATGTCTGGGGTTTGCAAATGCCTATAAAATGTCTTTTTCGCAGGTTGGATGCTCTGCTAACAGGTCTGGCAGGCTTTTTCACTTTTAAGTTAACTAGACCCTCCCATAGGAAACAGAGCCATACAACAGGGACAGGAAGAGGTAGGTGAGTGGACATTAAAAGCCCCTGTTTTTTGGGTGTCCTAAGCAGCTGTATATTCTGCATATGGGCAAGGATGGCTCTGATGATGTCTCAAGAGATTGCTGGTACTTTGAGCTCAAGACACCATTAGGACTACCTTCCTTCCAGTATTTCAACATTTCCAATGCCAGTGGCACCAGTAAGTGCAGGCTTCATAATAGTGAGAAGTTAAGACTAAATATGGGGCAGAGAATTTTTGCAAGAATTTTTGCAATTCCAAAAAAATTTCCATCCCAAATAAGGATGAAGATTCAAAACCTTAATCTTTGTGAACTGAAAAAAAAAAGGTTTGATCCGTTGAAACATTTTGATTTTTCCCCCTCTTTTTAAATCATAGTTGATGGTAAAATAAACTTACAATTAGAAATGAAAAAAAAAATTATTTCAAAAATGTCAAAACAAGACACCTGGATGATTTCTAAACGTTTTTTAAAAATCAAAATGAGAAAGTTTGTCAAATCCACTAATCATTTTCCCTGAACAGTTTCAACAAAGTAGTATATTCCGATGGGAAAAAAATATTTTTGTTGAAAATATTCCTGGCCAATTCTAGTCAAAATGCTCCATACAATTTTTGTTTGAGTTTTTAGTGGGCAGTTCAGCTTTTCATTTTATAAATCTAAGTCAGTTCCCATCTTGGATGTATTATGTCTTTTATATGGATAAACAGCTTTCTGAGTAGCTGGTAAGTTTTCTGTTAGATGGCCAATCTAGATAAAAACTTGCATAAAAACTCAGAGCAACCTGAAATTGGAAATTTGTATCTTGTGGAGGAAGGGGGGAAGTGTACAGTACATTCTATAAGCAAGTTGTGTCCCTTGCTTCTTTAGTTCTATTTATCATTTCAGCACCTGCAGTGATATCAGTAAAATGGCATCAGTTATATCAAGCATTAAATAATGTTATTTCCATATCAAAGAGTGTTGAACACGGGGAGACAATCACCCTTTCAGTTAGTTTCTAATAGAAATTCTGAAATAAATACTCTCTAAATACAGTCATTAACCACTGAGCAATGTTTAGATGTTTAGTGCCTGGAAAACTAATGATGTATCTGATCATTTTGATGCATGGGAAGGGGTGCAATTGGAAGACTGAAGCAGTAAACTGAGGCCTTAGGCCAACAATCAGAGCTACACAAGTGCAAAGTCCACCTATACAGCAGCAATTATAGTATAGAGGCCTATGATTGTAACCTCCTTGGGGGCAGGAACCATATCTTCATGTGTGTTTTTAGAACAGCTTACAAAAGGGGGCCCTCGCCCTGCCTGGGGCCTCAGGCACTACAATAGGGTGACGTAATGTTATCAGAAGAGTCACAACTAGATTTAAAGGTGGATAGATCCAGATCCTACTAGCTGGTGTTTCAGGCAAGTTGCTGAATACTATTAGTTCCCAATGAATCAAAAAACAGGACTATGTAGCACTTTAAAGACTAACAAGATGGTTTATTAGGTGATGAGCTTTCCTAATAAACAATCTTGTTAGTCTTTAAAGTGCTACATAGTCCTGGTTTTTGTTTCAGCTAGAATAGACTAACACGGCTTCATCTCTATTACTATTCCCAATGAATGTTATGGAAGTTGAGAGCACTTAGCCTCTCACAGAAGGACCTGAGCTCATTGCAGGATGAGAGCCTCACACAAGATTTTCAAAACCAGATGCCCAAAGCTAGACTACTAACTATGTAGTTGCCTGATCTTCCAAAGTGTTGAGTTCACAATGCCTCCAGTGGGAGCTGCTGGGTGTCTGACACTTCTGAAAATGTCATCAGTTGAAAATATTATAATAGAGTGAAATAACAATGCATTGCATTCTAAGAGATATGGCCATAACTTTGTGATAGGGTTTCATATTCAACTTTCTTTTTCTTTTTCTTTTAAAGAACCTAAATACAGACTTAGGAGTTTAACTCATGCTCACATTTTTTTAAATCTTGGCCTGAATTGCTACATACGTTTCTTTCTATGTGTGGAGATACAGACACACAATTTCCCAAAAGGCTTGATTCTGTAAGGTGCTAATAATCAGCTTCAACTCTTATTCATCCCTTTGCTCTAATATTTGGAAGAGAGCTGAAATCAGTGGGAGTGGAGGAGAGTCAGCTTTTTATCTGATCGATCATGGCATAAATCCCATAAATGGGACATTTGGAGATGTAAGGTCTATTTCATATACCACATGCTGGATAGTAACATGAAAGGAATCCACGCTTATAAAACTAAACTGGCTTTGTATTGAGACATGCTGCAACTGCAGAGACCATTCTAGCCAAGTGCCGAGACGGACTTCCTGGCACTTCCTCAAAATGTATCCCTCCTGCAAGCTTTGTACCTCCTGCCAAGTTCCATACAGGTTGCTACACTATCTATTCTACTGCTCCAATGAAAAGAATTCCAGTTTAATATGGATGCAAAGGCCCTTTGTCTTCAGCTGCAGAGATATTTGCCGTGAAAAGGGCTAACATTATGATTCCGATTCTCCATTGCATCCCTCCAGTTTTACGCTTGCATCGCTCTGTTGAAATCAGTTATGTTAGTGTAAAGCTGGAGGTGGAGTTAAAGCAAGGAATCAAGCCCTCAATGTGTGAGTTTCTTTAGCCCCAATACACCTAACGGGATCATTTTAACGTCATCACTTCAAAGAAGAGCATGTGTTCACAGCTAATTGTTATCATTTTTAATAGAAAAATTGCTCCATCTTTTAAAACATCAGCTGGGTTTGAGGCCCTGTCATAAACCTCTCTTAAAATGTAAGACTTACTCATATTCGTTTCCTGAAGGGTCCAGCTTTGCTAGTCATAATGAGATTAAACCCATTCTAACGTCATCCACCCGGAAAAGGCTTCTTAGAAATCACACTCTTCCCATACCCTGTGAACATTTCATGATGGTGGCTTTGAGTCATTTTTGTGGATCTTTGTATGGCACCTGTAGACTTTCTTACTGTGTTTTGAGCCTGATCTAGCTCTATTTAAACCAATGAGAGTTTATTCACTGACTTCAAAGAAAGGAAGATAGGGCCCTTAATAAGGAGCATTCATTTTGGGAAAAATATATTCTCTTTGCAAGCGTGTACATGTTTCTAGTCTTACAGCTTTGCTGAAGGGGATTACAGGCTATACACTGTGTCTATGAGTCAGACCGATGAATCAGAGTTTTTCCTAGTTTTCAAACTGTGGTTTTCTTTGTAATAAAGGATACATTGTCCTTTCACAGCCAAAACTACACAGTCACATCACTTTCACAGACTGACTAAAAGAAGAGGATATCCATGGACTTTTTATCTCATGAAAATCAAAAAGGCAATGCTGGAACCACATTTTTTGCCTGAATTGGCTACTTTAAAACAGACAGGGTGATTAACGTGACAGGTTTAATTTTCATTCAATGGATGCAAAATCCAAAACCAAACATGCAGCTAGGTAGATGTACAGAAAATTGATTTCTCGGTCACTCCGTCCACCTTTGAGCTCTGAAAACCATTATATTAAAAAAAGCAAAATAAACATGTGTCCACTCTGATTCATGGGTTAGTGGTGTATGTCATCATTTGAAAAGATTATAATGGAGTGGAATAACAATGTAATGCCTTCTAAGAGACATGGCCATAACTTTGCAGTATGGCTGAGGTTTCATTTCCAACTTTCTTTTTTAAAAAAATAACTCTTTAGGCCTTTTTAAAATGAAAATGGTCTTGAAAACATAAAGTGATGGATATACAGGCAGTCCCCGGGTTACGTACAAGATAGGGACTGTAGGTTTGTTCTTAAGTTGAATTTGTATGTAAGTCAGAACTGGCGTTCAGATTCAGCCGCTGCTGAAACTGATCAGTTTCAACAGCGGCTGAATCTGGACACCAGTTCTGACTTACATACAGATTCAACTTAAGAACCCCAGGCTCCGCGGCTTTGCTCTGCTTTGCTCCCCATCCCCCTGGTCTGCAGACCAGGGGGACGGGGAGCAAAGCAGAGCAAAGCTGCGGAGCACGCGGGCAGCGGACAGCCCAGACGTGTCTGGGCTGTCCGCTGCCCCCGTGTTCCACCGCTTTGCTCCCCGTCCCCCTGGTCTGTAGACCAGGGGGACGGGGAGCAAAGCAGAGCAAAGCCGCGGAGCACGCGGGCAGCGGACAGCCCAGACGTGTCTGGGCTGTCCGCTGCCCCCGTGTTCCACCGCTTTGCTTCCTCTCCCTGGTCTGCTGGAGACCAGGGAGAGGGAGGGACCCGTTCGTAACTGCGGATCCGACGTAAGTCGGATCCGCGTAACTCGGGGACTGCCTGTATAAGGTTTTTGGGTCAAGTCCTTTCCTGGTGTAAATCAATCAAGCACCCCTGAAGTTAATACAACAATGCTGATTAACATCTAATCCGTTATCCAACCATGCCCATTAGTGAAATAGTCTCCCAGGAGAAGGGATGGAAGCCCCATTTCATGGGGCACATTGAAAATGAATCTGGATGCAATACTGTCAAATGCACAAAAGCCATCAGCAGGGAGATGGGCTTGAGGAATGTAAAGGCCCTTACCATTGCTGGATGCTGTGATATGTTGAGAGGAGTTGTTTGCAACACAAAATTAGTTTAGCACCAGCTAAGAAAAAAAATGCCAATTGCCATGATTATTAGTGAGAAAAAAAGACCAGAAATAGAAGAGAGAAATCTCTGAAAAGATTGTAGAACAACAGTTTTTTGGGTGTTTGATTTACTATTCAAGTGTGCACAGCTGCTGCTAGCAGGGAAAAATCCCGGCAATGTGCCAAGTAGGAGCGACAAGGGTAGAACAGCAATAAGAGAGAGAAAGATTGTTTGCAGACTTGGCTATTAAACTGACTTAGAAATAGTTCCCTTCATTCTTCCCTGCATAAAATAGTTGTCTATTTTGGATGGAGTGCCACAAACGTACAGAGATGGCACTGAAATGTTGATTCTATCGCATAGTAATTGCAGGCTTGGGATCCACCCCTTGTTGTTCCGCAGCTCCAGTCCAGTTTTCCTCTTAAGCAATATTAGCCGCATTAGCAGCATCCCTATTTGCAGTTTATTTCTCTCTCTCTCATCTTTCAAACAATAAGCCTGAGTGGGAGATATTTAATTATTCATTTTATTGGGACTGTAGCTGTCAACACTGGCTGTCCAGAGCGGCTTAGGCTTTTTCAGTGATGCGACTGAAGCAGAAAATAGGTAGATGCGGAAAATGCCACCTGCTGGGAATGGTTCCAATACAAAACAGGGATGCTTGACAAAATTGGTCACAGCAGACCCTTCCCCACTTCTTTTCAACAGACTGAAGGATGTTTCCCTTTGGACCCAGGGATTTTTTTCATCATTCATGCAGATACTGATTGGCTTGGTCACGATAGCATTGATCAGCTTTCTTAGGATGGCAGTCCTGTAATATGTCCGTTTATTCTGCTGCTCCTGCAACTGGACAGCAAACAGTGCTGCTACTTACTCTATTCTGTCTCCCTAGCAACTTTTATTTTTGCATGGGTTTAAGCTTTCAGCAGAACTAGATTCATCTGCAGAGCAACAAGAGCCTGGATCAGACACTCAGCCGATGGAGCGGGGCCAATTTTCATCAGTTCAGAATCAGGCCTGCTATCCCCAAATTGTGTACTGATTAATGCTCAGCCAGAGAGAAGGACTGGATCTGGATTACAGGTTTGGATTACTTTGTTTATGAGGTGCTCTTGTTTTGGTGATTAATGTCTCAGCATTAAACAAGCGTGGCTTCAAATCTGGCTTTGAAACATGGCTCTAGAAATGCTGCCAGCTAATGTTCCTTCTCAGTCCAGTGACTCCCTTTTTATGGGAAGTCTGAATGCTATAACTTTTACAAGAGCCCCTACTTGTCCCTATTTGCAAACAAAATTTCTATTTGTTCCAGGTTCCAGAGAGGTGAATGCGCCAGCTCAAATACTAAACAATTTTCATCAAGAAAGAATCATGATCAACATGGTCTTTTCAAGTGAGTAAATGAATTCCATGGAGACACTCTGAGTGCAACTTTTTGCTCTTCCACAACTCCGTTGGAAACTGGATTCCAATTAGATGGAACTACTTTAGCCTAAATGTGTTAGTGTCCATTTTTATTTTCTGATACAGTTCAATCAAGTTTCTTTTTTACCTTTATATCAGTAATTAAGTTGGCTATGTGTATAACTAATATTACTATCACAGTTTCAAATTTTTGAGTGAGAACAGTCATACAGAGGGGCTGTGTCTACACTGGCACCCTTTTCCATAAAAGGGATGCTAATGAGACACTTTGGAATTGCAAATGCTGTGGAGGATTTAAATATCCCCCGCGGCATTTGCATGAACATGGTTGCTGCTTTTTTCCGGCTCGGGGTTTTGCCGGAGAAAAGCGCCAGTCTAGAATTTTCGGAAGAATTTTCGGAAGTGCCTCAGGCTCACATCAATGTGATCAATGATTTCAATGGGAGTTACCGGCCTACATAACCTTGAGGGCATAAGTGACTCAGAAACATGAATCTCATTGACTTCTGAAAATTTTACGAAGCCTCTTTCTATTGTATGGCCATAATCACCTAACGTAAAAAATTTAAGACTTGGGTATAATTTTCAATATCACCAATTGGACTTATGAAAATTGGACAGGCTTCTAAGACACTTATGCACCTCTGAAAAATGTACCCTAAACCTCTAGGTTTGCAGCACTCTATTTTGATTTCAGGCTTGTATTTTATCATCCTTACAACTGTACTGCTGCATGATTAAAAAATAACAAAATGTTGATTTGAGGGCTGTACTGAGATGGTCATATTGGCTCCAGAAATGAGTGAAGGGACCTAAAGATTTATCTCTAGGAGATTTGGGTTTATTCCAGCCCAACGATCAAAAATATTGACTGTTCAGAGCTCAAATGAGTTAGTGGATCTCAATCCAATTCCTCATGGACAAATGTCCGCAACATAAAATATCTGACAAGTTGGGCACCGCTGTTAGAACTCTGAGCAGATACGCAACAAGAAATGAATGAGCATGAAAAGTGAAATATCTTTCCAACCCTCCAGGTGGGCTTTCCTCAACATGGTTGATGCACATTGATTGGATCCGTGTGGGGATGTCTACACTGCTGCTTCCTATGCTGTTATTGTTCAGTGGATAAACAGAGGATTTTAGGCTTGTGGTCGCTGGAGCACCTCTCACAAGTGCTCAAATTGTCCACTTCTCTGTGAACCCAATTCTTTTGGGCTCTGTCCAAGTCGGACATGATTCTTGGGAAAGAGGAACTGCCTAAGACCTTGTGCACTGTCCAGTCATCGATGATTTGAAAGCTTTGCTAACCAAAAACTGCAGCATTCTTCTGCAACTGTGATTGCAGTGTTCTTATTCCAAGCCTTTACTATACTTTGCACCATTAATTTAAATAAAGTCAAATTTCTCTGGCAACTAAGCCATAACTGAATGCTTTTACATAGTCCTTGCCAACCTTCTGATGGCAAAAGCTTATATCTCATGCCTTGTCTGGACCATTACACTATATCATGGGTAGCTGAAGTTGATATGGCTTAACATTTGTAGTGCCCTGAGTGAACTCCATTTCTTGTCTCCATGACCAGATCGACTGTATTATGCTTTTCTGAACTTAATTATGTTCCCTACTAGTGGAGCAGCCTATTGTACCCTTTAAGATCTAAAGTATCCAAAAGGGTGTTATAAGGAGAAGGGTGAAAATTGTTCTCCTTGGTCTCTGAGGATAGGACAAGAAGCAATGGGCTTACATTGCAGCAAGGTAAGTTTAGGTTGGACATCAGGAAAAAACTTTCTGCCTGTCAAGGTAGTTAAACACTGGAATAAATTGCTTAGGAAGGTTGTAGGAGTAGGCTAGACAGACACCTCTCAGGGATGATTTAGACCAGGGGAGGCCAGCTTTTAAAGGGGAAGTATCTTTTTTTTTTTTTTGCTCAACAACTCTGGCTGGTGGGGAGCTCTTCTTTTTTTTTTTCCTCTCTCAACAATTTCTGCTGCTGTTTCGGTTCTCTTCGTTTAATGTGTTAGCCACCCCTGATCTAGACAGTGCTGGGTCCTGCTGTGAGGGCAGGAAACTGGACTCAATGACCTCTTGAGTTCCCTTCCTGTTCTAGTGTTCTATGATTCCATGAAGATAACTTATAGTGAGAATGTTTGTGAGCCTGGCTTGCCAGCTCCCCAGAACTGAGGATGTCAGAGACCTATTAGCTCCTTTAATCACTTCTTCTACCAATATGGCATTGTTCAACACAACATGTTGTAGAATGCTTGGTCTGTCCAGTTTTAAATGACCCATGTAATGACATTTCTGTCACTTCCCTCTGGAGAATATTTCACAAAGTATTATTGTTTACTATTAGGAAATTTTCCTGATGGTCCTCCAAACTATCCCTTAGATTAATTTTATCCTAATATTGTTAATTACTATATGCCTCTTTCTCTTTTGTGTAAATTTTCATGCAGTTATAACCTTAACCTTTCTTCATCATTTGGACAATTTACACATATGAATGCATACCCAGGGTATGTACCCATTTAGACATTTACCATCTTTTTTTTTAGTTCCCTCAAATTTATTTCTGGTTTTGAGCAGCACAGAACCATACCAAGTATATTAGATCCAACAACTAGCAGATATATAACACCTGTCCCGTGATAAAATGTCTCCAAAGCTCAAAACCACATTACTGTAATAAGGTACATATTCACAGACACCATTCCTTCTTCCAGAAGCATAATTTTCTACAAAATGTTTAATAAGTGAATGCAAGCTATAAGACTTATTGCAGGTCAAGTTTACTAAAAGGGACATTATTGGCAACCCAAAGTAGTTCAAACATTCATGATGCAAACAAAGACTTTCCATATCACATTAGCTTTGCTAGCCACCCAAAGATTTTTAGGGATCTCAAGCTTGCATGCTTATTTGGAGGTTTACAATTTCTGTTGACTTTATTTGGAGCGTTATTATCTTAATTAATTAACTACATAGCAATTCTATTGGGTTTGATCGACTTTCTGATACAAGATGACCCACGGGAAGATAAAAGCAAGTGATTTTGATTTTATATTTGTGATAAAACAAAAAATCCTAATGTAGACTTAGGCTTTGGGCACATTTTCCTTCTGGTTTCATCCTGTAATTGTTTTCTATTTGTGTGGATGGCCCACAAAGTTCTATCCAGAGTTCTTGTCCATGTCAATTCAAAGATGCTAACAGCTGAGGTGACTAGCCAATTTGAATGAGCATTTCTGACATTGGAGAATGTATTGAATAGAAGCTCTGCATCAGATTAAATGCAATCCCAGTTCACAGATACACTTTTTGTTTGTCTTCCTTTATGATTTACTCCACCTAAAAGTGATGCTTGTTCTAGTCTGGAATAGTCTGCAAAAGGAAATGAGATATACAGACAATTGCCATGTTGCTGATATACAAAGAGAAATGATATGCTGTTCACATATGTAATTTTCTAATGTCGGAAGTCACTTTCTCAAAAGTTATACGCCTACCTCATTTACATGTTTGTAGATGGTTACAGACACTAATGAACTTTGGTGTAATTCTGCTGGGGTCTGGAAAATGAATTGACCTTATTTCATGTATAGTCATGAAATACGTGACTTCATCAGAACATGGTAACACTGACAAGCAAAGTATCTGTTGAGGCGTGATTCAATAATATTGTGTATTTCATTCTTTTCCTACTTTATATACCCTTTGTATAATTACTTTTACATTCACATCTCTGAAAATTTCTTTAAAATAATAATAGATGAATTTTTTGTATTAAGATATTACCTAGCTTCATTGGGACTCTCTGGTCCAGCAACAATTGTGGTCTTACTGGACCACAGATGTTACAGGGCCAGAGTGTGTCAGTTCAGAGAGGTTCAACTTGTACTAATGTTATTGGGGGGGAAACATTGTTTTATCTCTCAACATTTTTTGTGTTGCTTTTTCTTGCATTTACATTAATAAAATACCCCAAATGCCTGCATACAAATGCAACAAGTGTAATAAGTCCAGTTTAGTGCTATTGTATCATTTTATTAAACCTCACTAAACAACTCACTCAACTGATTTCACGTCTTGGGATACTCAGCTTCTTCAGTTCAGTCAACCACTCTCAAATATTCCAGAAAGCTCTTTAGGGTTTCCCTCTGAAATCTGTCCAGTATTGCACAACCCCTCTGCTCCATTTCCCCTCAGGGACACAAACCACATGGAACACCACAAGTTTTCTGAGCTGCTTCTTTCTCGAACCCTCATGCCCCAGATCCCCATTCTAGAATCCCAAGAATCCTTCTCCATACAAAATGCAGGACAATGTAGCACTTTAAAGACTAACAAGATGGTTTATTAGATGATGAGCTTTCGTGGGCCAGACCCACTTCCTCAGATCAAATAGTGGAAGAAAATAGTCACAACCATATATACCAAAGGATACAATTAAAAAAAATGAACAAATATGAAAAGGACAAATCACATTATATCATCAATTCACAGACACTTACCTTCCTTCCTTCCCTCCCCCCCCCCCGCATCCCCCTCCTGTTCTGCAATGTGATTTGTCCTTTTCATATTTGTTCATTTTTTTTAATTGTATCCTTTGGTATATATGGTTGTGACTACTTTCTTCCACTATTTGATCTGAGGAAGTGGGTCTGGCCCACGAAAGCTCATCATCTAATAAACCATCTTGTTAGTCTTTAAAGTGCTACATTGTCCTGCATTTTGCTTCAGCTACCCCAGACTAACACGGCTACATTTCTATCACTCTTCTCCATACATACACCCTTATATATTTCCCTTCTCCCATTGAACTTTGCACCTCCAAGCCCGCATTAGCTCTGAAACCTCTTCCCTCCCCACCTTAAATATCTCCCCTCTCCCACTGAGCCTCAACAGCACTCAATCGTCCAGGGTCCACTCTTCTTTCCCTCCTTAGGGTATGTTTACACTAGCCACCCTAGTTCGAACTAGGGTGGCTAATGTAGTCATTCGAACTTGCAAATGAAGCCCGGGATTAAAATATCCCTGGCTTTATTTGCATGTTCTCGGGTGCCGCCATTTTTAAATGCCCGGTAGTTCAAACTCCGTGCCCGCAGCTACACGCGGCATGGGCTAGGTAGTTCGAACTAAAGCCCCTAATTCAGACTACCATTACTCCTCATTGCAAGTTCAAATGACTACATTAGCCACCCTATTTCGAACTAGAGTGGCTAGTGTAAACATACCCTTACATATTCTTCCTCTCTGTCTGGGGCTGCTCATGAGAAGGATTGGGTAGTGCCTTTAGGAGGTGGGAGGCCGTTGGGGAGGGGTTGCAGAGCTATTTGTGTTGCAACATGATCCCTGGAGTCAGTGCTACTCAGGTTCAATCTAGTCACCCTGATGGCAGGAAGAGGGCCACGTTTGAGTGAGCGGGGCTGTGACCCACGAGCAAGGTCACAATGACCAAAGAGGACAGCAGGGCCCAGTCCAGAAAGACAGGAACTATCGATGCAGGGCGAGTTGTTCATTTGGTGTTGTTTTTATGTTTCCATTTTATGCTGTAGCCAAAATACATGGGGGTCTACACCTAGCAAGATCTAGATTAAATGGGGTTGCTGGTTCATCAGATGTAGAAATGGGGGCCCAGTCTCCCATCTAATCACAGGAAAGTAAATCTTCCCTTATAATTTTTGCACACACTGAAAGTTGGAAATAAGGTGACTCCAAACAGCTAGAGCATCACAGAAATTGATAATATATTGGTCAACTGCTGCCCAGATTTACATCTGCAGGAGCTAGGAGCAAATATTTGGTTGTGGAGTTTTCCAGATGCAGCAGAGAGCTCAACTCTTTCCGAATGAAAGCAGCCTCTGCTGTGTTTAGCTGATCTTCCCAAGCACCTGATGTAGGCTCAGCCGATAATTGAGAACACTGATGGGAAACGTGACCTTTTCCAACCCAAAAAATACTGGCTACATCTACACTGGCATGATTTTCCGAAAATGCTTTTAACGGAAAAGTTTTCCGTTAAAAGCATTTTCGGAAAAGCATGTCTAGATTGGCAGGATGCTTTTCCGTGGCCAATCTAGACGCAGTTTTGCGCAAGAGGGCTTTTGCCCGAACGGGAGCAGCACAGTATTTCCACAAGAACGCTGACGATCTTACATGAGATCGTCAGTGTTCTTGCAGAAATTCAAACAGCCAGTGTAGATAGCTGGCAAGTTTTTCCGCAAAATCAAAAACGTGCCAGTCTAGACACAGCCACTGTGAACAACCCTTTGAAAATGCCCATGGCTACCCAGGCAGAGCAATTGTTTGCAATAAGTTTTTCTTTGGATGGGTCAGGCGTTCATAATGTCCACTGGTTATGTATGTAGGTGAAAACTGATCCAAGGATGGTTTCAAGCCCTGTTGTGTTTTGAGGGAAACATTTTGCACAGCACACCCTTGGGGACACCTTTATTCCCCACACGCACTGCTGCGACAGGTTGCTTGTAAATGCCATGGAATTAATGAACTATACTCACCAACACGCAGCCACATCTACTTGGCTGCAACTCAGATGCAGAAACTTCCACATAAAATCGGCAGGATAGTCTGGTTCAAGAAACCCCTCCAATAAACGCCATTAATCTCCTTCTAGCTATATTTTGTAAACACAAAGACATGGCCAATGGTCCCACTGAAAGCACATTTCCCAGTAATGAGGGAAATGGTATTTACAGGAAGGATTTAAACATTTCTTTAGTACCAGAGCCTGTGTTATTGTATGTCCTATATGAACCCCCTAATGCAAGGATGACTAATGTATCCATCTAATTAAATTTTTACAGCATTCCAGTGCTTGAGTGTCAAATGTTTGTTTCCAGTTTGCCTCCTCATAACACTGTCAAATAAACTCCCCCCTATTTTTATTTAGTGTCTGCCCATCACGTTCCAATGCCATGCAAACACAAGGCATTTTAGTTCATGAGGACCCTGCAAGCATATTTTTTACCTTCCCTCATCACGTTAGCTTTTATTTTGCAATACTAGATTTATTTGCCTACTATTTTATAAAATAGCCTTCCTTATTACATGCATCTTGGGAAACAATAATTAGAACTCTCAGTTAGAGGACAGCTGAAAATGAAATGAACAATACACAATTTGCTTCATTTGCACTTTTCCCTCTAGAAAGGTGATAGTTTCCTACAATTCAGATAGGTGGTTGAAGACAATTTGGGGGAAATGTACAACAGGAAAAAATAAGCTTTAAGCTTCTAACAAACAGGACCTTCCTGGAGCCAGGTGAAAAGGTCCAAGAGGCATCTGTAGGTTATGTCACCCTGAATCACAAAGGTTTATAGGCTTGGGGATAGAGCAAGATTCCTCCAAGAAATCATACATCAGTAGGAAAATAAAGACAAGGTATAATTCAGTCCATTTTAATCTACCTTTTACAATGCAGGTAGGTCATCATGAGATCACCAGGAATCCCTTCGTAAGCACTAAGTTGTTGTCTTTAATTAGTCTGCAAGTTACAGTTTAAACGCAGTGCGCCCCTGCCATCTACAAGATAGGATCCTAATAAATGATTTCTCAAGCCTAATATTCTATACTGTGGCCTTCCGGAATAATCACAGAAAAAATCTTTTTACAATGTGGTAGATGCAAACAGGGGTATTCAGAGCGCAATCTATTAGCGGCTGATAGACATTTCTCCTTCCCCCCTCCCCCCCGCTTATTACTAAAAAGATTCTAAGAACCAATCTTTTCTCAATATTTTCAGTAACAGAGTTGTGCCAAGCCCACTAGCAACCTCCTAGCTAGAGGTCTATTAGCATTTGCAAGATAAGACTTTGCTTTCAGGAGTTTATAACTCAACCATAAATGATAGCGTTAGGATAGGAGGTCTTGGCCCACTCACAATTTCCACTAATGAATAGAACAAACTGAAAGATAGAAAGGCCACTTTTTCAGTGGGAACACATGGGTTGTTCTTTCTACTTGAGAAAGTAGTTTGGGTTTGTTAAGGATGTGGGCTTGATCATCACTTTGTATGGTTTACAGCAGGCTTGATGGGGCTTTGTTTTGTTTTTTGAGGGTTGGGAGGATTTGGAATAAACTAGTAAAATGGTGGGTTTTTAATAACCAGCAGGCAGCATGAAGTCAAGTCAATCTGTGTGTATCTTGGGGCAATGCAGAGGAAGAAATGAAAGCAGTGATTGCCAGGTAGCTTATTAAAATAATCAAGGAGATGGTGACAGATCAGTAACTTCATCAAAAAGATCTATACCTAAGTCAAATCAAAGGATTTGTGTCATTGCAATAGGTGGGTGCTGTGCCTCTTGAAGTACCCATCAACAGCTTGCCATACTGGGTTCGTAATAATAATGTTAAAATTGAGTTAACTAGTTAATTCTGCAAACAACCTTTTTTTCCCTTTTTGTTTTTCCCCAATCTCTTTCCCTTGGCACATTTCCTATTTCTCAAGCAGCAGCTGTGCACAGTTGAATAGTAAATCAAACACCCTAAAAACTGTTGTTTTAATACAATGCCTAAGATTTCCCAATTCTTTTTTTTTCCCCTCTCCTTATTTTTCTTGATAACCACTCTGGCTTATCTTTGTCTGAAAGTAAAATAACTAATTCTGGCAACCAAAGCCTGACCCATGTCTTTCTGTGGAAATTAGTGGGTAAGTGAGTGGGTGAGAAGCAAATAATCCACAAGCCGTTTAGAAAAGTCAACATTAAAAGCTTGCTGTATTAACAACCATTAAATACATTTTAAAAAGATTTCAGTGGCAAATGACTTTTCTTATCAAACTCGCATGTGGCAGACGCTCTTTCTTTCCTCCTAATGGTGGTAGTGACAAGTCTTTGAAGAAATCAATTTTAAGCTTCCCCACAGCTTCCATTTCTTGCCCTCCAGCGGCACACCATCTCGAAGTGCCAAATTCCCTTCATGTTTTCCGGTGGTCACTGCTGGTGTGAGGCACATTCTGGAAGAAGGTTCTCCATATTATAGGGACCCTCCCGCGAAGCCTCAGCCACCCAGCTGACAGCCTTCATGTCCCTTTTTAGTCAGTACGCAGCCTTTCCATGCCACAGTTTCAGAGGCAGCAGAGGCAGCTTCACAGAGACAGAAAAGGTGGATGATTCCCTCTTGGCAACACTGGAAGGCTTTGAAGCCGACAATTCACAGTTATCAAGAGCTCGATCTGCCTAAGAAGCTATTGAACTTGCATTATCTCTCTGCAGCTAAGCTTGTATTAGCCTGGGATGCTCCATTGACAGCACTCTCTGATTACCAACAGGACTCCTTTTTTATCTGAGCTGCAGCCTGCAACTGGCCAACAGTGAACTCCTATGGCAGTAAAACACCATCTGCAATGAGTTAGAATGAAATTTGTTTTGATTACACTTACAATGTGCAAATTGCAAGTTCACTGGCAGCAAAGTGAGCAAATGTCTTCACTTCAGGAGAGTCTATCATGGTTCCTGATCCTCTGAAAGAAACTTCATCCCAACATCATCAAAGGGGAAGGAAGAACACAGGGACAGGGGTATATGCAATCACATCACATTGTGTATGCAGCCTTTTCAAATAAGCCACAAAGAGCACTAGCCAAATCTTGACGGCGCTATCCACCCAGCTGAGCTAATAACATTGCTATTGTGACACACATACCGACAAAAACCAGGAAATGCAAAGATAAGACAGACACCACGTCCTTGATGCCAGTCATTGTGAGAAAAAGGTCTGACAATATGAGCGAAAGAGGAAATATCAGCCCTGCCTGTGAGTTTCACAGATTTTGTTGATGCTGTCCGGGTGTCAGGACATGTGCATGCAGACTAAGTGCAATACCATATATGGTCCTGGGTGCTATTTGGTTGCATTCAACAAGGGAAAAAAGGAACACTACAAGAAAAAGATTTCCAAGGATGGCTGTCAGACTCTTGTAAAGCCTTTTCACTCTCCTTTGGGAAAGACATAAATACCTTTGCTTTCTCCTGTAAGGCAGCCTCAGAGAGTTTCCTCCTGAATTGGGTTTGCCCTACTGGAAAATAAGGCAGGGGTCAATCCAGGATCCCTGCAGATCCCCCAGTATCCATAAGCAGCCAGAGCATGGCAATCCTGTATGGAGTTCCTATCATCCTTCTGTGTCTTCACCTCTCCTGTTCCTTGGCTGACCCTGAGACCTCCTCTCCCTTAGCAGGGGGACTTCCTGTTTTGGAGGTAGGGGAGACATGGAAGTGTAATATAGACTTGGACCCGTGCACCACCTTCTATTCCCAGAGAGCTGTCTGGAGAAAACCCTGCATTTCCTCCCCTTTCCATGCATGGAAGGTCATGGGGAGGGAGTCAGCCCAGTCCTCATTTAGGACTACTTAAGGTTATGTCTTCACTAAACGGTAGTGCCAACTGCAGCACCATGATCCATCTTCTGGACTTCAATTTAGCAAGTCTAGTTAAGACTCGCTAAATCAAACTCAGAGAGTGCCCCCATCAGTAGCCAGTACCTGCTTCTGCAAGAAGTAAGAGAAGCTGACTCAAGCATTTGCTCCCATCAGCCTCCCACTGCGGAGACAGAGGGGAAACTTGAAATAAGGTATGTCAACTCCAGCTATGAAATTAACATAGCTGAAGTTGCAAATCTTGATTTGACCTTCCCTTTTAGTGAAGGCCTGTCTTTAGTATGTAAACAGGCTTTTACAAGGCTTATTATTCAAATTATCCAGTATCATTTGGTACGCACATGCTATGTAGTTTGCAATGTAACTTACACCTTTTATCCAAAAAACTGAAATTGCTGCTTTGGAACCATTATGCTCTAACAGGTAAATAAATATTTGGGCATGTGGACTCATTTGAAAACATGAATTAATTTCTGATAGATTGCAATGGTAAATATAAGCCGCAGGCACTTGTCAAAAATGCTTTTTTTGGACCCGGTACACCTTGGCTGGCAGTCAGGTTCCCAGACATGTGCACTAAGCAAACAGACCAGATTCCTTTGCAGAATACAGGGCACAAGCACTGAACATGTGTTGCTTCTTCAAAATCAGCCTCTCTCTTTCCTCTTCTTTTCTTTCACTTCAAACATGCTTTTCTAAGTGAGGAGCTAGAGACCTGCAAATTCTGGGCTTAAAAAATGACTTTTGAGTGAAACACAAAGCGTGTAAAACCCAGAATTCCTGGAAGCTCAGGCTCTGAATTCTTTCTCTAACTGGAATCAATCAGAGTTCAGCCCCTGACTTCAATGGGGCCAGGATTCAGCCCTTAGAACAAATTCATTCGCCCCATCCTCCCCTCAGAATTGGGTGGTAAAAATAATCCTTTCTAGGCTATGATTTTTTGAGCCAACCCTCAGGTGAAAGCAAACTTTCAAGAGGAAGAGAGTCTTGAGGACAGAACAGGGTTGGCTGGGTAGTCCCACTGGTTGTGCAGTTATCTGCTCTGTCGAGAGAGGATTTCAAAGAAAGATAAACCCAAGCGACTGAAGATAGGGCTCCTAATTAGAAATGGCCTGATTTTCAGAGGTACCGAGCACTCTTGGCAGCCATTGGTTTTCCTGACAGGAGGGGATGCTCAGCCGTGCTGAAAATCAAACCTCTTCAATGTTGAATTTTGGAGTCTAACTTTAAGAACCCAGAAGCTTCAGGGAGTAGCTGAGTAGGTCTGTACAGGATAAACTTTAAAAACAACAAATGGTCTGAAGATGGTATCATAAGCTTTCCTGGGCACAGCCCACTTCTTCAGATGACCGGAGTTGTGAGTTTAGGATGTACAGAGCCAAAATAAACAGGGGAGAAGGGAGAGGAGGGAAGTAAAAAAATGGAAGGGGGTAGGAAACAAGGAGCAGAGGGTATGAAAATATCAAGGGGAAAACCAAATAGGCAGAACTGGTAATCTATAAGCACCTAAAGATTGGATAGTTAAAAGAAGCAGATAAGGATCAGAGGATAGCGATTAGAAATTGTCCAAGACACGGATGGCAGCGAGGTAGCTCACACCTAGGCATTTTCCCTTGCCTGTCCTTCATGCCTTTGAAAACCCACCCTTCCCCTTGTTTGAAAATGCTGGCCCCATACGCCAGCGCTGTCAAGCCAATATTTTTCACCAGTGCTAAAATTCACTAGAAAGAATCTACTTACAAATGAATAAACGAAGGGGATTATGCATGGATTTGTATGCATGGATTCATCAGCATTGTCTCGCACAGAACAACTGCAGCATATTGAATCTTAAATTGGAGAATCATTTTGCAATGCCGTACTGTATATTTTAGTCCCATCTCTTTGTATCTTTATCAGAAGCCCTGACATGTCACCACTCATCTCTTCCCTTGAAGGAGTGAAATTTGCTTGATGGAAAGTGTTGAGGCAAACTTTATAAGTGATCCTGCTGGCACGACTCTGGCCCCTCACAGGAAATATATCTGAATGTTTGCCCTCTGAGGAAGGTGAAGGGATGTATTTTGTGTTCAGAATATTTCAACGTGGGCTTAATCTGCTTTCTTCTGCTCTGGTGGGCTGAGTCATTTTGGGGTTTCAGGGAGATGATATGCCACAGTCACTGGATATACAATGATAATCAATATGTTGTTTTTCAGATTTTGAAAGGCGCCAAACACTCATTAACTCTTTTGCAAATCTCCCATGTCCCTACTTTTGTGAAGGGCTCTTTGGAATCTTAAAAACCAAAACCAAAACAAACAAAAACAAAAAAACCCAAAAAACAAAAAAAACCACACTACACCAATCTTTTCTCCCCTGCAGTATTTCTTGTGAGGAGGATGACAGAGCCCTTCTTTCCCGTCATCCCCTTCCCCCCACCCCCACCCTTTGCTATCAGCTGGCTAATCTGCCTGACACACAGCTGCAAGAGATGAAAACTGTACTGTTGATAGATGAAACTTTGGATAAGATTACATGGTTTTGAATATCTTGATGACATATTTGTCTGAAAAGTCTTTTAGAGGACAGCCTAATATAAATGCACGGAAATGTTTCTAATGACAAGCATTTGTCTATGTACTTAGTTTGAAAGATGAACATTAACGTTTTCCTCGGATGTCATTTGCATTTGTATGTGGAGACAAACTTTTCAATAATCACTTCTTCAAGCGGAGAAGAGTTAACTATTCATTCAAATAGACAGGGCCAATTTTTTCTCTGGTGTAATTCTATGAGCTTTGGTTAGGGGTAGCATTAGTGCCAACTTGTATGTAACAGTATCAAAAGGCATATGCTGCCATGTAAGGCCAAGGTTGGCGACAGACTTCGCCAGGCCCTGGGCAACGTGTTGGGTGGGAGCATGGCTCTGAGCCCATTCAGAAGGGGAGAGCCTCTAGCAGAAGGGGAAGTGCTAAGAGTAGCCAGCCCTCAGCATGTTCCGAACTGCTGTGCATGGGGCTCCAGTGGCAATTTAAAGGCCCTGGGGCTCATTTGCAATGAAGATGGGCGCACAGCTAGTTTGTTAATGACTACTGAAAGGGAAAAAAAAAAGGTCTGGGCAAGCCCATCTTTCCTCTATTGTGCTGAAGATTCGTCGGGTACGTCTAGACTGGCATGATTTTCCGCAAATGCTTTTAACGGAAAAGTTTTTCTGTTAAAAGCATTTGCAGAAAAGAGCATCTAGATTGGCACGGATGCTTTTCCGCAAAAGCACTTTTTAGGGAAAAGCGTCCATGCCAATCTAGACGCAGTTTTGCGCAAGAAAGCCCCGATTGCCATTTTCGCCATCGGGGCTTTTTTGCGCAAAACAATACCGCGTTGTCTACACTGGCCCTCTTGCGCAAATGCTTTTGCCTGAACGGGAGCAGCATAGGGTTTCCACAAGAACACTGACAATCTTACATGAGATCGTCAGCGTTCTTGCAGAAATTCAAGCAGCCAGTGTAGACAGCTGGCAAGTTTTTCTGCACTGCTTTTGCGGAAAAACTTGCCAGTCTAGATGCAGCCATTTTGTTTTATACTTTTGCATCACCAAATAGTGTGCAGGACACTTCCCTAGACAAATAGAAAGGCATAGAAAATAATTTTTAAAAACTCCTCACTTAGGAGCCTAAGTCCCCTTTTCAAAGGTGGCTTAGGCATTCAGGGCTAGATTTTAAGAGAATTTAGGTACTTAGGGTACATCAACACTTGCTCCCTAGTTCAAACTAGGGATGCAAATGTAGGCAACCAAAATTGCTAATGAAGTGGGGATTTAAATATCCTGCACTCCATTAGCATGATCTCACCAGCGCATTACTCCGCTCAACAGCTGTTTCGAAAGTCAAAGTGCACGCTGGGATGCATTAGTTTAAACCAAACCCCTTGGTTCGAACTAACATTACTCCTCAAAAAGGGGTTTGGCTATCAAGGGGTTTGGTTCGAACTAACGCGTTCCAGCATGCACTTTCCCTTTCAATACAGCTGTTGATCAGAGTAACGCGCCGGCAAGATCATGCTAATGAAGCATGGATATTTAAATCCCCACTTCATTAGCAATTTCAGTCACCTACGTTTGCATCCCTAGTTCAAAGTGGGGAGCAAGTGTAGACGTACCCGTACAGATGAAGATATGTTCCTAGTGGGAGACAGGTGCATAAATGCCTTTGTGGGTCTGGGCCCTAAGCACTTTTGAAAATCCCACCCTGTGCCCATCTGTGTATTTAGGCTTCTAGGTACCTTTACAAATCTGGCTGTAAATCACTTTTGAAAATGAGTCTTTGGCTCCACATACAGCTTTGGGGTCTTAGACTGTAAACTCTGGTTCAAAGACATTGAGTAAAATTTTCATAAGCACCTAATTCATTTAAGAGTCTGTGGAAGCAGATCCCTGTTCTAGGCACTGGAACTGCAGATGGTGCAGGGGTCCATCCACACAAGCTCATTTCCAGGACCAGGACCTAAATTTAGTTATATTTGAGGAGTAAGGCAACTGAACAGCGTGGAGGGGCTCAAGTGAGGGAGTCATTGTACTAAAATATTGGAGTCTCTCAGTCTGGGCATATGTACCTCTGGAGGGTTCATCCAAAAGAAATTGAGAAAGAGAGGAAAAGACAGGGGGGTAGGTCTATACAGGGGGAAATGCTGAACTAAGATACGCAACTCCACCTATGTAAATAGTATAGATGGAGTTAATATACCTTAGTTCGATTTATCACGGCGACCCCACTATGGGAGGTCAATGGGAGAAACTCTCCTTGACTCCCCTTACTCTTCTCGGTCTGGTGGAGTATCGATTTATTAGGTCTTTACTAGATCCACTAAATTGTCCCCGAGGAGATCAATCTTTGCAGCCGTTGATCTCCCGGTATGTGTAGACAAATCTAGAGAGAGAGAGAGAGAGAGAGAGAGAGAGAGACTCACTCATTTTATTCAAATGATTAAGAGCTCTCTGCATGGAAGCAATGAGACTCAGCTGACCACAAACAACAGGAAAGCTGTGGCACAGTTGACCCAGCACTAAGAGCTCCGTTGGGCACAGATCCTGAAGCACATCTTGGCCGCTCATGGAAGTCCCCACGACTCTGACTTTCCCTCCCACTGCCCTGTGTTCCTCTGTGCTGCAGAAAGACGTTACACATTCTTCTGTGTGGCACTGTAGATTGTACTGATTAGAAACAGGAAACCTTTTAATGTTCTTCACTGGGGGGAAGGGAGCAACATTGCATATATAATAGGACAGCAATAGGTATAGCACTTGGCTGGTAAACGTGTCCATTTACTTAGCTCATATTCATGAATTAAATGTTTTTCCACTGGTGTTTCACAATGATTAGGCATAGCAGAGCTGTTTAAGTCTGACGTTTCCTTATTGCTTGGGTTTATGTCCAAAACACTGCATTATTTTGTTGCTCTTTTTAATTTCTGGGTTATTTTAATCACAGCACTGTATTGCACTTGGTGTTATTTGGCAATGCTTTTGATATCTCTTCTTTTTGCTTCATCTCCACCTCAGAACGCTATCTCTGAAGCCCTGCATCAGCACTTTTCCCCCCTTTCGGAATATTTTGACATCTTGATGTCTTCTCCATAGACTTGCACTGACACAGTGTTAAGAACTTTGTGATGACACTACATCCCATGTAGAATGGCCTTGTCACAAACGATATGATGAAATATCACCACTTCAAGGACTGGCCTGCCCTGTTACATAAAATGTGTGTGTTTGTGTGTGTGTGTGTGTTTATTTTTATGCGTGTATCACATGGCAAAAATGAAACTAGGTCTAAACTACTGCATGGTATTTGATGCTATAACTAAAAATAAATGTAATGGGCCGACGTCCTCCATGGTGTTACTCATTTGAAGTGGAGATGTAAAATCCCACATAATTGGTTAACTGGTTAAATATTAGGTGAACCTAACATTTAAATGGTTAACTGACTAAGTGGGATCCTGGGCAGCCTTGAGCTCATGGGGCTCCCACTCCCAGCGGGGCTGGCTGCCAACTCCCACTCCTAACAGCAGATGCATGGGGCTAGGTGCTGGCCCCGGGCCCCAGCAGTGCAGGATGGGCTGTTGACTGATGATCTCAAGGAACTGGTTACCCATTCACATCCTTGAATTGTCAGTGCAGTGGCACAACAAAGGAATTTGGCCAACCAGATTTATAATCTCTGACCTGGGTTTTATCCAGCTCGATAGCATGTCTACACCAACATTGGAAGTTTACAATTTACTAAACTTAAAACCAGGATTACTAATGAATAAGTCAGTGGAGTATGATAATAATGGCCTCTGCTTGAAGAACTGACACTCACCTTTCTTGCCATAGGCAGGACCATTCATAAGCAAATGCTTAATAGCAAACATGTGTTCACCCCCATTGTTTTCAATGGGACTGAAGTGTGCCCTTTAAGTTAATCACACATTAGAAGCACTATCCTCAATAGGTATCCTTTTGTAAATGAAGCCTAAAATTGTTTAAGAACAGGACCTTCAATATTGAAATACAACTCAGGTATGCCTTTTAAGAAAATATTTTAATAGTAACCACATTTACTACAAACAGTTCCCTTGAGTACCCATGCTAAATGATGCTTATCAGATTTTAAAATATGAGCATAAAATTGGTATTTCATACAAAATTCTTCACTGATTGAGAATTCCCCAGGAAGTAGGAGGGAACCAATCTATTCCCTTTCTTTCAATGTTGCGTCTGTTCAGTGTGCTAAGTATACTAAAAAGTATCACCCTTTCAAAAATGGCGGCATAAACTATTCCAATGCAACTAATTTCTACTGACAAGTACTCTGATGCTTAGTGGGCTTTTGTCAGAATTTGTTAATGAAGGCCTCGTTGCTAGTGTATAGCAACAATTGGTTTAGTAGCAACAAGTGATTTGTAGTTGCTTTAAATAAAAGAAATCCAAAATAGATGTTATAGATTAATTTGACTTTTTGCCACTTTCTCTTGCTCATGAAAGACTTCAGCTACTACAAAATATAGATCGTGAAAATACAATGGGTCAAATGCTGCTATCAAGGCAAAAGAATGATTTGCCCCATTAATATTTGGCACAGTCATTTTTTTGAATGAGAGGTACAAACCAACAAGTTAATACAGATAATATGATACTACTGATAAGTATGATGACCAAAACCATTTGTCTAAGAACCCAGAACAGATGATTTTGTACCTAATTTTCTGAAAACAAATAGTGGTATAGGCAGACATGCATTTTGAATTTGCACAGACATAAAATTAATGGGCTAAATTAAGCCCGACTTTAACTGCAAGAAAGTCCAATGAGGTTTCAGTTTCTACATGATTCTCCTATACGCCTACCTTGCACACCTTGCCTGGAGTCTAAAAATCTTGTGTTCTTCCTGCCTGTCATAGCATCATGCAATTAAATTTTAATTGGCAACAGTGTTATTCTATAGGCAGAAGAAAACCCACTGTACTCTGGTGGTGAAAATGTGGTGTGTTCAGGAAAGGGAACAGATATGAATCAAAGACCCATGGAACAAGATGATATCATTTTTACCTCGATGCTTTTTTTGACCTCTAACAACATAAACTAACTTTTCATAAGTCATAAGTTACTATTTATTATTTATATTGCAATGGTCCATTGTGGAGCAGGGAACTCACTAGTAGCTGCTGTCAAACACAAAACAAAAAGATTGTCCTTGCTCCAAAGATCTTCAATCCAAGCACCAGTGTTGTTGACGCAGCTATTCCAAATGCACTACTGATGAAGTTACTTGTGCAACTTCAGAATCAGACCTGCAGTAGGAATGAGTTTCCATTTGCATTTATTAATTTTTCAGTTAGGAAACATAAAATGTAGTCAACTTTTCCACCCAAAGAATTTCACATTATATATTTATTGCAAATGACTAACATAAGTTCTGTACATGATAAAATGGGTGAACTTTTACCCTTCCGATTGCAAGTTGTCCATGACATCCTGAGAAATCATTGACTTCTCAGCTATTGACATGCGGAGTGAGTGGGGGGAAAGGGGGACATCATCTTGCAGGAAATGCTGAGTCAGAGATTTCTTAAGAAAATCAACTTTCCGAGTGGAGGAAGAGAGATTCATTATTTGCTCATCTTGGTGAAATCTAATTGTAATATTTATATTCTGTATTAATTTGATTCAGTAAAGATTTCTGACATGGGCAAAGAAGCCAATTGCAATAATTTGTTCTGAAGTTTTTATTATTATTGTGTTTTGAATTCAGGTATTAAAATAATATCAAGCTTGCAGACATTTTTCTCTACTTACATTTAAGGGTAACTGCTAAAAACATAATGGGTAAAACTCTAGCCCCAATGGAAATCAATGACAAAACTATTGACTTCAGGAGGGGGTCAGGATTTCACCCACTAGACATAGGGCAGGTCCTTTGCTGGTGTATATTGCTGGAGATCAGTTGCAATAGCCAATTTCTACCAGCTTTCACCCATAATTTGTACTGTTTAAAGTCACATGACCTGTGTGTGTGTTTGCATAAAGCAACTGCTGTACATTAAAATACAAATTGAACAAGCCTCCTTAAAGAACAGACTGGTAATGCCAGTGGCTCTGTCTTAAGTATTTGAAAATTTAGAGGAAAAATACACTATTAGCAGTCCTTCTTATTTTTATGGCAATAGCACACAATAAACATTTCTTTTTTGATTAAGGGATTGGAAAAGAACTGAATTATAAACAGTATTAAAATGAGAGGGAATTTGTATCCTGTGCTCTAACGGCCTGAGTTTATATGACCTTAAACAAACAGTCTGAAGAAGTCACATCAGCAGCTGTACACATTCCACATTACTGAGGAATTAAAGTAAGCAGCTTTAATATCTGTGAAACGGCACAGGACTGAAAGAGAATCATTCCAATTTATGAACGTTGTATCTGATTTATTGGTGCAAGTCTAGCAATTTCAGAACCACCAATTGCTTTAAGACCACCTCCAAAGTGTTTTTTATTACTTACAGTAAATGTGCTAACATAATGTTTTAATTAAAACATTTAAAGTGCATCAAACAAATTTATAGATGCTGCCAGAAAAAAAAGAAGAAATTCTGCTCTTTGCAAAATCTCCTGATGTACGCTCCATGTTGTGACCCTGTTAAGACTGCTCTTAAACATTTCAGCTGGTGTTAATAAATTAGCAAAGACCTCCTTCCCCCACCCCATATCATATGTAGTGCATAAAGTAAGAGCTTGTGGAAAGCTATTCAGTGATCAAACATTTGTGAATACAGCATTTATTGTTGATCTTTGCACGAGGCTGATATGAAAATGATATAAAAGTCCCAAGAGCACTTAATTATTATATTGAAATGAAAAGTGTATTTCCGTGAGTCAGAGAAGAGTTTCCGTTTAAAAATAAAAGCCAATATTAGCCCTATCAAAACTTGTATAATCAGTGTGCAGTTGTATTTGCAACTGAAGCTGGTTTTCATTAAAAACCCTTTTGCCTTCTGCACTGTGGTCTCAGGACTGACCCTGGCTACGGAATTTCTGCAACCCTCTCTGAAAAAAGAAAAGTTCACCCTGCTACCCAACTGAGTTGACATCTCCTGAAAAGACACACTCAAGTTCTGGGTCTTTCCAGCTTTGTGCTTGCAGAGATGAAGAAGGGGGAGAGATTTGCTCCTGGCAGAGGAAACAAGGGGCCTCCATCATCACCTTTTCCATCTCTGATCATTCACTCACTGCACAGTTTGACCCCAAAGCACCAACGCACAGTGATTCAGCACAGAAGGCAGCTGTGTAGAGTCAGACATGGATTTGTGATTCACAATACAAGAAATGAGACAGAAGGGCTGTGTCTACACTGAGCCATTTATTCCGGAAAAGCAGCCGCTTTTCCGGAATAAGCTGCGAGCTGTCTACACTGGCCCCTTGAATTTCCGGAAAAGCAGTGATGATTTACTGTAAGAAATCAGCTGCTTTTCCAGAAAAACTATGCTGCTTCCGCTTGGGCAAAAGTCCTTTTTCCGGAAAACTGTTCCGGAAAAGGGCCAGTGTAGACAGCACAGTAGTCTTTTCCGGAAAAAAGCCCCGATCGCGAAAATGACAATCGGGGCTTTTTTCCGGAAAAGCGCGTCTACATTGGCCACAGATGCTTTTCCGGAAAAGCATCCTGCCAATGTAGACACTCTTTTTCCGGAAATACTTATAACGGAAAACTGTTCCATTTTAAGCATTTCCGGAAAAGGTGCCAATGTAGACACAGCCAAGGGGTTTGGAGAAACAGTATTTTGACTTTGTGGTACAACATTCATTATAGAGGCTAATAATCCATCCCAGGTTTGTTTATTTTCCTACATATCATATCTTACATATAGGCATGTTTGTGTATGCCCTAAGAGAAAACAGAACCATATGATAGCACCATATAGTGTCAATCCAAATAGCTTTATGGACCTTGGGACTTATACTGGTTTGGGGTCATAACAACTCCCTCTGATATCCATGCTGCCCCTAACAAGGTGATATACAAAATGTGTATGTGAGTGTGTGTCTGTACGTGTGCAAATTCCATAACATAAGAACTAGGGGTCACCAAATGAAATTAATAGGTAGCAGGTTTAAAACAAAGGAAAGGAAGTATTACCTCATGCAACACACAGTCAACCCGTGGAACACCTTGCCAGTTGATATTGTGAAGTCCAAGACTATAATATGATTAAAAAAAGAGCTAGATACCTTCATGGAGGATAAGTTTATCAATGCTATTAGCCAGGATGGGTAGGGATGGTGTTCCTAGCCTTTGTTTGTCAGAGGCTGGGAATGGGTAACAGGGTGGGATCACTTGATGATTGCCTGTTCTGTTCATTCCCTCTGGAGGCATCTAGCACTGACCACTGCAAAAAGACAGGACACTGTGCTAAATGGACCTTTGGTATAACTTAGTATGGCCGTTCTTATGTTCAAATCCATCACTGAAATTGCCCCACCTTTAGTCTGAAGCACAGGTACTGTCAATGGCAAACTTTTAGGAGAGAAAGTATAAAAGAATATTATATCCAATTAAATCTGCAATGGGAATTTAGGCAAGAAGAATGTGAACTGGAAACTGGCAGGAATACAGTAAAACCAGTGTTATCCGGCATGCTCGGGGATTAGGGCATTCCAGTTATTTAAAAATTCCGGTTATCGGAGGGTCCCATCAATCTAGGAAAAACCAGTGGACAATAATAGTAAAACTCAAGTTTTGAATATTGGTAGTTTTGTAGTGTGAGACATTTGGTCTCACATTTCTATTTTGAGTTAAAGATGATTAGTACTTCTTAAATAAAAAAATGTTAAGCCAATCATGGTAAACCAAGCCAGGTCTGTGTGCCTGAAGATGTTAGAGTATTGTGGCTGGGGGCAAAGTTTTCTGGTTAACAGGGTGCTGGATAACAAAGCTTTCACTGTACTTAGGATATCTTTAGTTTTTCAATAAAATAAAATAAAATAAAATAAAATACCATTCTTCCATCACAAGAGATCAGGGCACAGGTTTTACATTTCATCCCAAAACTGGCCACTTTGGCAACTCAGTGGCCCCAGTGCCACATTGGGGCGGCTGGTTTAATATTGATTGAGAGACTTGATCACCACCTTCAAGCATCAGGTCCTAAACCTGTGTGGTCTCCCAGCGACATCCTGATTATCCATTTCAGCCCTCTTTACCATGTTGGCAGGGACAGGGAATCATCTTTGTTTTATGTCTGTACAGCACCTCGCACAATGGAAAGCTATATCAACTAATACAACTAATGAAAATAATTATGGTTGGCGGCAGGTAACACAGTGAGGGGACCAAGGTCTTCAGTATTTTCCAGGGGAAAAAAAGGGGGCGCTACAAAGGAAGTAGCACCACCCACTTCCTTCACAGAAATCCCTGTGGATGATTCACTAATGACCTAATTTCCAAAGCAAATGTACATACATGATAACTTGTACACGTAATCTCCATGCACACTACCATCTGTACATGCAAATAAAGTATTTGCATATGAAACCAGCTCGTGAATAACTGGTCACTGAAATGCACAAATACCTCACGTGCACATCCAATCGTGGCATACAAGCAAAAACACCCCCAAAAAACTGTACACCATTTGCAGAATCACCATTTGAAAATCTGGCCTTCAGTGTTGCAATCTGTTATACCTCGGAGTGTTTTCTCTTCTGAAAAACGCATTCCTAGTCCAAGCCCATAATATCCTGAAGGTTTACAGGCTTCTGGACAGCTAATTCTCTATCTCTGAAGTGAATCACCACAGTCTTGATGCAGCATTCTGTCAAGGATCAGGGCCTGCAGTAAAATCAGTCTCCTGGCAACCCAACAAGCACAGCTGACCTGTAGCAAGCCACCGGACTGCCTGGACCACCTGGCTGTGTCCAGACTCAGGGGTTTTTTCGGGAAAAGTAGCCTTTTCCCAAAAAAACTTCCCCTGCGTCCAGACTCAAGCCGCGTTCTTTCGAAATTATTTCGAAAGAACGCGGCTTTTCTTTCGATGGCGGTAAACTTCAATTTACGAGGAAGAACGCCTTCTTTCGAAAGTTCCTCTTTCGAAAGAAGGCGTTCTTCAATGTAAAGAGGCCGTCTTCGAAAGAGAGCATCCAGACTTGCTGGGTGCTCTCTTTCGAAAAAAGCAGATTTCTCTTTCGAAAGATCCGCCTGCAGTCTAGACGCGATCTTTCGAAAGAGGCTCTTTCGAAAGATGCTTTCGAAAGAGCCTCTTTCGAAAGAAGCCTGCAGTCTAGACATAGCCCCTGACTGGGCAGGAAGGGCAGCTGGCTGACTTTAAAGCCTAACAGCAGTAGTAGCAACTGAGTGTGTATCTTGTTGAAAGCTGTACTTGTCCTCATTCAAGTCCCTGCTCCATCCTGTCCCCCTTTACCTACTGACTGACCTGGCTCTGGCATTTGGCTCCTGCCTATCTGGAATTTTTCCTTGGCCCAGACTCTAGCTGATGACTGATTAACCCTCCAGCTCTGGGAGCTGGCTCCTGTCTCTCTGACAGTGACCTTTGGCTCATTCTTGGTCTCTGCCCACATTAGGCTCAACTCCAACTAGTAGTCTGAACTCTTTCTATAACCACTAGACAAGATTCCCCACGGCCTGGTCTCTGACACTTTCATTGCATGCTGTCCTCTGCTCAGAACTGACAGTGATTCGAATGGCTTTAGTGCAGGGGTCTCAAACGCTCCAGCCCAGGAGTACAGTTGGGCCGGGGGGAGCTGTCCATTACCGTACCCCAAGCCCTGCCCCTTCCCAACAACAGTCTGCCCTCCCCTATATGGCATGCTGTCCCCGAGGACACAGCTTTGGGGATTATCGGTAGGGGGCCTGTCATGGGGGGACAGTAGCTGTTGTCGGGGGGAGGGGGGCCATGCTCCAGGCGGCAGCAGGAGCTGTGGAGAAGTGGAGCAAATATGCCCAAGTGTGTTTAATTTCTCCACTGCCACCAAACGGAGCGTAAGCGAGCCCAACCGTTGTTGACATCTTGCGCCAGGCCCCCTGGTGATCCCTGAAGCCACATCTGCGGAGTACAGGGTGCTATGGGGGGAGAGAAGGTGATGTGATGTCGGAAAGGGGTGAGATTTGGGGACCAGTAACCAGGACTTGTGGGCCAGATTGTGCTATTGCTCCAACCAGAGATGGCCCTCGGGCCTAGCATTTGAGGGTACATCCAGACTGCAGAGGTTTTCTGGGATACCTCCAGTATCGCAGAAAAGCTCTGCCACACCCAAGGAAAACATCTCCTCTTCCAAACATTTTTTCGGAAGAGCAGATGGGTTTATTCAGCGTCCCTGCAAACCTCTTTTTATGAGGAAGAAGGGATGTTCTGAAAAAGGTTATTTTCCTGACATTTGGTCCAGCGTAGACAGGCCAAATGTCGGAAAAGCCTCTTCCATAAGAACAGCCATACTGGGTCAGATCAAAGGTTAATCTAGCCCAGTATCCTGTCTGTTGACAGCGGCCAACACCAGGTGCCCCAGAGAGGGTGGACCAAAGACAATGATCAAGCGATTTGTCTCCTGCCATCCCTCTCCAGCCCCTGACAAACAGAGGCCAAGGACACCATTTTATCCCCTGGCTAATAGCCTTTTATGGACTTAACCTCCATGAAACTATCTAGCTTCTCTTTAAACTCTATTAGGGTCTGTCTACACTGCCACCCTAGTTCGAACTAGGGTGGTTAATGTAGGCAACCGAAGTTGCAAATGAAGCCCGGGATTTGAATTTCCCGGGCTTCATTTGCATCTTGCTGGGCGCCGCCATTTTTAAATGTCCGCTAGTTCGGACTCCGTGCCCGCGGCTACACACGGCACGGACTAGGTAGTTCGGATTAGGCTTCCTATTCTGAACTACCGTTACTCCTTGTGGAACGAGGTGTACCGGTAGTTCGGAATAGGAAGCCTAATCCGAACTACCTAGTTCATGCCGTGTGTAGCCGCGGGCACGGAGTCCGAACTAGCGGACATTTAAAAATGGCGGCGCCCAGCAAGATGCAATGAAGCCTGGGAAATTCAAATCCCGGGCTTCATTTGCAACTTCGGTTGCCTGCATTAGCCACCCTAGTTCGAACTAGGGTGGTAGAGTAGACATACCCTTATAGTCCTAGCCTTCACAGCCTCCTCTGGCAAGGAGTTCCACAGGTTGACTACACGCTGTGTAAAGAAGAACTTTCTTTTATTAGTTTTAAACCTGCTACCCATTAATTTCATTTGGTGTCCTCTAGTTCTTCTATTATGGGAACTAATAAATAACTTTTCTTTATCTGCCCTCTCCACACCACTCATTATACCTCTATCATATCCCCCTCAAAAAAAGAAGCAGAAAAAAATACGCAAATTGAGGTTCGCAATTTGCCTATCTTTTTCCAGAAGAACTGTGTAGTCTAGACATAGCCTGACACCCCTGCTTTTGTGAAGCTGTGTCTAGACTACACAGTTCTTCTGGAAAAAGATATGCAAATTGCAAGCCGCAATTTGCATATCTTTTTCCGCTTCTTTTTTCAGAAGAGGCTTTTCTGATATTAGGCCTATCTATACTGTGCCAAATGTTGGGGAAGAACCCTTCTTCGGAACATCCCTTCTTCCTTGTAAAATGAGGTTTACAGGGATGCCGAAAAAACATGTTTGCTCTTCCAAAAAAAAGTTTTTGGAAGAGCAGATGCATTCCTTGAACGTGGCAGAGTTTTTCCGGGATACCAGAGGTATCCCGGAAAAACTCTGCAGTCTCAGGGTACATCTGGACTTTACTGGAAATGTCATTTGATTACTGAGAGGGGAAACAGTCAGGAAGAACCTCGCAGTAACATTAGGCTGCTCACCTCCTGACGTGACCAGAAATAATTATTTTGCTCTGAAAACTGTCCCTTCTAGTTCTGGATGCAGCAACGGCATAAAGGGAGACTGCAGAAAGGGACGAAGAGTCCTGTGGCACCTTATAGACTAACTGAAGTGTAGGAGCATAAGCTTTCGTGGGCAAAGACCCACTTCGTCAGATGCATGAAAGGGAGCGGATATTCCAAAGGGAGCTAGGCCTGCTTCAGCTCAAGGCTTCTGCTAGCAAACTGGCAGCTACAGTCCCTGGAGGCAGAAAGTCCCAGTGTGACGGGAAAGGAAAGTCTGGAGGAGAAGGAAACACCTACAATTGCCCCGCACTGGGAGGGAAGGTACAGGCACGCAGCAAGGAGATGTGGGAAGAGCTCCTATCTACCTCCACCTGAGACTCCTCCAGCAGGAATCTCACTCAGAGGCTCCCGTAACAGGAGCCCTGATGCTGGGAGGCATGAACAACACTGCCTGCTTGCCCTGAGGGTAAAACTCCTCCCCAACTGAGGCAAAAGGGCACTTACTGGAACAGGGAGCTGATTAGTGAATCTGACCCCGTGTGAATCAGAGAAGACCAGAATGATCTCCAGTGGAGGCAACCTTAACGTAGCTTGTACTTGCTCAGGAGGACCACTGTGGGCAGCTGCCCCAGGTCCCGGTGATTAAGACTGTAGGGATCCTGGCTACTACTGTGGCAGCAGCATTGGCCAGAGCCCTGAGCCCTTTTAAATCATCGGAAGAGCCCCGCACAGCGTGGTTCGGGCGGTGCTGAGGGCTGGGTGGAGGATGCTAATCCCTCAGCCCAGCCACTTTTGTCCGAGCCACTGTCTCTTCCAGGGGAGAGGGGGGACCCAGAGCCAAGTCTCCCCATCATGCCCAGAGTCCAGCCAAATCTGTTGCCAGATCTCTGTGACTTTAGTCCCCAGCACCTGGAAGCTGTCTCCCACCTGAGTGGCTGGGAACTTCAGGGCCCTGACCTCCCAGCTGCAGAGGTCTTGCACAAAAAGGACTTATTCCTTGTAGAAAGAGGAATACCTACACCAGAAAAACCCCCGGTGTTTCATTTTACTTGCGCAAAAATGCGCTTGAAATGTGGACACTGCCAGTTTTTGCAGAAAAACAGCCATTTTTCCACAAAAACTCTGTAGTGAAAAACATAGCCTCATAGTTGTATCTAAAGACAGTCCCCAGTCCAGACCATGGATCAGAACACCCTATGGTCTGGCAAACTTCAGACTTGGAATTTGCCACCTTATTATTCATACCAACAATTC
This sequence comes from Pelodiscus sinensis, assembly GCF_049634645.1. Classification (NCBI taxonomy): domain Eukaryota; kingdom Metazoa; phylum Chordata; order Testudines; family Trionychidae; genus Pelodiscus; species Pelodiscus sinensis. The sequence goes on from NC_134722.1 coordinate 12,832,066, forward strand.
ATGCATGCTCTTTTTACACACTCCTTACACATTAGCTGGGACCACCCATGAGACCAAGGAAGAAACGAAATGTATTGGCTGAAGGGCCAAATCCCAGAGTGCATTCTCTGTCCCCACTCAGTCTCAGCTCAGGAAAACTTCTTGGATATCAGCAACAACTAAGTCCCAGTCACCAAACTTTTAGTCTGGGTGATGGTGTGAGGGACTGTTTGGTTTTTAACTCTGAGGGTATGTCTACACTAGCCCCCTAGTTCGAACTAGGGAGGCTAATGAGGGCAACCAAAATTGCAAATGAAGCGCAGGATTTAAATATCCCACGCTTCATTAGCATGTTCCCAGGTGGTCGCCATTTTTGGAAACTGATTAGCACGGAATAACTGCCCGTGTCTACACGCAGCAGTGAAACGGGAGTTCGAAGTAAAGCCCTTAATTTGAATTAGCTGGTAAACCTCATTCCAGGAGTAACAACAGCTAATTTGAGTTAGGGCTTTACTTTGAACTCCCGTTTCACTGCCGCGTATAGACGTGGGCAGTTATTCCGGGCTAGTCAATTTCCAAAATGGCAACTGCCCAGGAACATGCTAATGAAGCATATTTAAATCCCACGCTTCATTTGCAATTTTGGTAGCCCTCATTAGCCTCCCTAGCTCGAACTAGGGGGCTAGTGTAGACATACCCTGAAGCTGGGCTTGCAGGATTATTGCTCAGGAAATGAAATAGTTCTGGTCTCAGATCACTTCTGATTCTTCCATTGAGATGGAAGGAATAAAATGTTACCCTCACCGCCACATTAATTAAACAGAGTCACTTTGCTTTGGACATTAGGAAAAACGTCCTGTCAGGGTTGTTAAACACTGAAATAAATTGCTAGGAAGGTTGTGGAATCTCCAACACTGAAGAAAATTAAGAGCAGGTTAGACATCTATCAGGGATGATCTAGATGGTATTTGGTCCTGCCATGAGGGGATTGGACTTGATGACCACTTGAGGTCCCTTCCAGTTCTAGTATTCTATGATTCTATGGCGTTTTGTGCGCCAAAAATACTGTGGGAGAAAACACACACACTTGCTAAGTTATCTCTTCTTATGTAAGCCACAAAACTTCTCAAATGAGTGGAATCACCTTCTGTTCTGAGAAGCAAAGTAATCAAATGCACCAGCTTTCCTGCCTCACACACATTCTCACAACTCAGAACCTGCTAGGCATCTGCATCATTACACTTATTAAAGCGCTAATGCATCCAATTGGAAGCGCTGCTTCTAATCCTGCTAGCCGCCATCAAATGCCAATGAAGAGAGATGATTTTCTCCAAATCAATCCATTGTTTAAAAGAAGGTGAGAGGGGAGATTGATGGTCATTTTTATTTTATTTTTTTTTGCTTGCAGAAGAATGGTGCTTTAAATGCATACGCTTCGGATCCCATGATCAGATGCCAGATAGTTGTGGGTATAAAGGCTAGTTATCATTCTAAGAGGCCACAAGGAGCATAGACACGACTTTCATTGTCAGGGATGGTCTAGATCAGTGGTTTTCAAACTATGAGTCATGAGCCAGCACTGGGTTGTGGAAGGTCAGGCACTGGGTCGCGTTGCTGCAGGGTGATCAGGTGACCAGTAGGGGTGCACCTACCGACTGTTCTGCACCCCAGAAGTGGCTGGCAACAGGCCCAGATCCTAGATTGGAGGGTGGGGGGGGGGGAGAATTCACAGATGTCTGCACACTGCCCTGAGCACTAGTTCCGCATTCCCATTTGCTGCAAACCTGCTGCTGGATGCTTCTGGGGTGCAACATGGTCTGTGGAGAGGCAGGAAGCTTCCTTCGCACCCCCACTACACTGCTGTCCAGGAGACAGTCAAGGTAAGCCCCTCATCCCATAGCTCTGACACCCCCAAAGCTGGAGCCCCCTCCTACACCGCAAAGCTCTCATCCTCAGCCCCATCCTGGAGCCCACACTCCAGTCAAATGATGTTGGGTTACAGGCATCAATGATTTTCTTCAACTGCGTCATGAGAAAAAAAAGTTTGAAAAACACTCTTCTAGGGGGCACTTGGTCCTGCCACAAGTGCAGGGGACAGGACTTGATGACCTCTCAAGGTCCTTTCCAGTTCTATGATTCTTTTCACATAAAGAAACTGTAGTAGAGTGCAGCAGTTACAAGAGAGTCCTGCAGCGTCTTTACCATAGGAATCGTCCTGACGGATGCTTGGTTTCTTCCCTTGTGTCCAGCGTGCAAATGCTATCAATTCCCTCCCACCAAACCGATCACCACAAAATGGTTCCAAGGCACACAGAGGACTAGAGCCTTAGCCGGTGCAAATTTGCATGGCTCCGTCGGTTTCAGTGTGGCGTGGTGTGAACTGGCTGAGGATATAGCCTGGAATGTTTCCTCACGCACCTTAGCCCTAGAACATTTAAAAAGAGGCTAAAAATTAATCTCATCTTTGCTGGCAGTTACTATAAACTGTCTACATGAACACTAGCAGTGGGACGTATTATCCCATGAACCAAGACTGCTAAGTAGCACTGAAATGATTAAGTGTCAGGGCTAATACCTTAGAGGTTGGCCCATAGGAGCTTATAGCTCAAGGACTGTATATGGCCCTCACTAAAGTATTCCAGCTTTTTGAAACAGCATTGAACAACTTAATTTTGGTACAGTAAGATGTTAGTATATTGATTCTTCATTGTGAGTGTATGCACTGGTCCACAAAGGAGCCCTGCTTTGCTAGCTGTACTTATAGAACAATGTGGCATGGTGTACAGCTTTCCATTAAACACACAACAGGCACACAGATGCTGTAGGAGATGAAGTCGAAATCAGCTGGGACATACACCGTGGATAAGAAACTAGTCTTTTGGTATCAATACTTGATTTCCAAAGTTGTCATTCTGTAGTCACACTAATGGCTACAACAAGCACAAGGCAGTAGAAATATCAGTTGTTCCCTCTCCAGTTCTTCCACTCCTAGCTGATAATATATCTATCTATGGTACCTGATCCTTGTAAGTGATCCCTTGTTTAATGTTCCAAAGGAAAGAGAAGAAAATCGGCTGAGGTCTTTGATTTCCCCCCACCTATAAATATATGCAAGCTTCAAATATTTCCATCAGCTAAACCTGGGCTTATTAATAAGAATGGTCACATGTTAGGCTCATATGCCTATTTTACACAAAGTTACTATTGCTGTCAGAAGGAATTGTTTTATTCTCGAATCCCAGTAAGGAGAATTCTCCCAGGATTTCTGGAGAAATCCGGTCATGTTTTCATCCTCAACTTCCAGAAGTGTCCACGTGTAGGCTACTGCTTAACTAGGGTTTTAATGTATTGATTACTTCTTGGATTTTGTGTGGGTTTTTTAAACTAACTAACTTAGGCTTTGCCTTAAGGCAGGGGTTCTCAAACTTTATGATACCGCGACCACCCTCTAAGTTGCTCGCGACTCCCCTCTAAGTTGCTGCAATCCCCCTCTATGTTGCTCGTGATTCCCTGGGGGGGTTGGGACCCTCAGTTTGAGAAACACAGCCTTAAGGAATGACAGTAGAACACCTGGAGTTTGCCAGAAGAGTAAATAATCCCATGGATGTCCTTATAACCTGAGTGTTTCCTTAGGCAAAGATGATGGGTTTTTGCTTTTCATAAACTATGTTAATATTGAGCTCAGAGAACAAACATGAAATTGGTAGTTTCATTTCAGACACTTATAACAAACCAGGCACATTGATTAGATAAGGATTAAACAAACAAAATAGGATAAAACTTTAATTTTTACCTCAGGGTGGTTCTGCAAAATTAAAGTTCCTACATACTCTATGACCTGCTTGAAGTGCTATCACTGCTCCAAGAACGGAAGCCTATGCCTTCTGAATGCAGTTCAGAGCCACTGTGCAGGCACTTACCTAGTAAACTGTAAAGCTATCTCTAAAGGCTGGGAAATTGCAGAGTGGCAGTACAGCAATTCCCAGCCATGAAGCAGACACGTGATGCATCATATCCCTTGAATTAGGAGAGAAAAGCAAAAAATGCATACAATTTCAAACAGCATTTTAGTTGCATACCTCCTCTCTTATCTAGCCAAAGTGGAAGTCCCCCTCTTTCATGCTCATGCCTCATGCATTCAAGGAACGACTGGGCCTGGTATAATAAAATACGAGTATAATAAAATACTATAGAGCCGTACCAAAAATAACACACACTGGCAGGATTTGGTTTATTGTTCTTAATCATCCACCAACCTTCTGATGTTAGAAAGCTTAAACATAATCAAAACCCACCTACAAATTACCAAGACAATGCTACTGTTCCAGTCTTTTCTCTTTTAACATCAGAGAACAAATCCCCAGTGCAAAAATTCCGTCTTGTGATAAAATGACTAATATATGACTATAGTGCAGGAGTAGCTTGGGATCATTTGTTTTTCATGGCAGAACCCTCAGATGGTAAATTCCTATGTTGGTTGGTAGTATATTAATGACCTGGATTGTTAGTCACCTCCAGGGAACTGAAATAGGATGCCACTCTGGTTGCCACTATTAATTCCAACTGCAGGTGTGAAAATGAATGTAGTGGGTTTTCCTATCATTTCCTTTTTATTAAGAATTAAAGTTATTGCACAGACATGGGTTCCAGATAGAAGCGTATCTAAACTGAATCCTGTCTAGAACTCCCATGACAGCAAGCTAACTCATGGGAGGGTAGGATGGGAAAAAATGATTGTGGGGTTTCCTTTTCATTATAGCTAAAGACATTAAATTATAACAACAAAGGAAATCAGATTACAAAACATGTATGCACATGCTTCTTTGCATCACAACCTTATCAAAGCAGTATAGCAGATTGCAGGTTATTTTAATCTATGTAAACAAAAACAAGTTAAAAGTATCAAACCAAATGAAGTATTAGAAATACCGTTTCCATTTGTTGTGAAGACAGTACAAATGCCAGATTCTCCGACCAGCACATCGTTGTGTGTGCACAGGCAAGAAGACCATTCCAAAAAGGGCACTTCACATAATGAAATCAGGTCTTGCATCATTAACTCTCCACTCCATTCAGTTCAGTAGGACCAGGTGTTGGTCCTAACACAGCCCTATATTCTATTACATAAATGCCCAAAACATGCTCAGAAGATATCCTGGGCAAGCCACATCCAGATGGATAATTAAAGGTTAGGGGTAATATAAAATCCATGTGTACTTTTTGTATCAACTAAACTTTGATATCACATTTTGTTCTCATGTACCCCATCTTCCATCTGGGGGCAGGACTCATAAGATTTTAAGCGAACATTAAACTTCCCAGCACTGTGGATGAATATTACACCCATTTTACAGATGTATAACCAGAAGGGGTGACTGGTTTACTCTAGGTCAATGCCAGGGCATAGAACTCAAGGAGGTCCCTTCCAGTTATAGTATTCTATGAATCTGGGTTCGAATCTTCTGCTTTCATCACTAAATCAAGGTCTGCCATTATTTTAGTGCCATAAAGAGCTTTAGATCTGCCCTCCATTCCCTGCACCTTGTGCACTTATGTATATAACATGACAGTATGAGTACAGACTGGGGTATAAAATAAACACTCCCTCCCCCCTTTGCCGTGGTATAAATGGTTGCATGGGCAATAGCAAACCAGTCCCTTTGTATTTTAATAAGCTTTTCTGACACATAAGTCGAGCTATGCATTTCATAACAGTTATTTGAAATGCACTATGAAACATACATGATTTACTATAAGCAATTATTGTATTTTACCATATATGTTGAATAAGCCAAACAAAGGCTGCTCAGCAGGTCACAAATAATCATGCTGTTCCATTTCTAATTTCAAGATATTAAAACAGAGATTTGTTTCAAATTCGTTCAAGTTCCAGTCTTTTAATAAAAAAGAACAGGTAATCCCTTAACAGTTAAGAAACTTCTCCGCCCCATTATATTTTTGTCCTCCCTTAGTGAATTGCAGAAAGAAAAGTAAAATAAAACTCACTCTTTTCACGTCCATTTTACAACCTTTTGTCAATGCTTCCAAATGTGGGTTAAAACATCTTAATACAGTACCAAGAAGGTAGCAAAGGAATTACTGTTTGATCTAACAGATGTATCAATACAGTGTACATACTTATTAGATTTTTGGGACATTTCAAATATATTTTGCCAGAAACAAGTTCATCTAACACCACCTTTGAACTAATATTATCTTTGAACTAATATTATCTTTGTCTCTGGATTTTTTATTTATCATTTTCAGTTGATTCCAGTGGAAACACCAACCCTATATAGCTTTACAAAAATGGTTCAAGTTATAAATGATAAATTCCATCACATAGTTTGATAAAAATCTTTGTTTCGAGTATTTATTTCTTTTAGACAGATTTTTTTCCATCATAAATTATTGATTTTAAACACACAAAACTATACATAAAATGAACAACTGACATAAAACAAACATTGTATAGACAGTTATCCTTTGCAATCTCTTATAGTTTCCACTGCATGTTTGTCTTTTCCTTCCCTTTTTATGAGAGACATTATTCCCATATCCCAGGAAATCAATGACAAAACTAAACAAGCAAGGAATATTTTTTATACAGAACCAGGCACATTATGAGCATGCTGGTAAAGTACTGTGATTGGTATAACAGCAATCACATAAGCAATTCCAGCTTCTGATACATGGTACATACTTACATAGTCAGGTACAGCATCGGTGCTCCATCTCTGCCTTGAGAGTGTTATGCACTTTTGGGAGAACAAGCTACACGCAGCTGTTAACACCTCACAACTTTCTAGTGCTCAAGAAATAAGACTATCTGGGATGAGAGGAAAGAGGAACAAGGAATAACATTACACAAAACAAACAAAAATGTATTTTTAACCTGACTTTACAAGCTATTGTTATTTAGCAATGCGAACTTTAAAGAAAAATAACCAAAACTTCTGAATTAAGGGCCTATGCAGATTGGTCAAATAAGAAACTTTATGGGAAAAGAAACAAATCTTATTTGTTTTACTCAGCTTTAAATGATCTTCCAAGATACAAGAATGGTGCAGGCAACAGTATGAATACAAAACTGTAATGAGAGAAGAGGCAAGATTCATTAATGGAAAATTCCACATCAAATCTACTAGGAAATGATGGAGAGAACACATGCAAAATGTTCAGCAGTGAAGCCCAAGTGGATGCTCAAAGTGAGTTTAAAAGGAAGATTTTTCTCAGCCTTAAAAGAGCAGTTTCAGACACATGTTGGGGGAAGAGGGGCAAGAAAACTAGTCACAAAAATGGATTGTAGCATGCTGGAGAAAAACAGCACAATTTGCTGTGCCACATTTACAGACTCATTCAAATGCTCCCACGAGACCATGCTTCTGTGTCCAAATAAAACATACATGCACACTAGCGTGCAATGCAATATCAAGCCTGATTATAAAAATCTGAACATGGGAGTGATCCTGCTCTAATTAAGATCAGTAGGAGTTTTGCCTTAGACTTGAGTGGGAACAGACCTTTTTTTTTCCCCCAAAAAGTGGGTCTGCTGATTCAGTTTGTTTTCTGAAACACTGACCCTTTGACATAAACAAACTGCATGCATCAAGGGCCCAATTCTGCTTTCACTGAAATCAATGGAAGCTTTGTCATTGACTTCAATGGGATCAAGAGCTAAATCCTGCAGTCGACAGGTGTGTTTTGATGGAGTAAGGATGAATAAAGACTGCAGAAATAGGCCTAAATTACATTGGTGTATCTGGATTGTACAAGCCCATTTAAAGAAAAATGCAGAAAAGAAGCAGAGAAGATAAAAATGTGAATGTTGAGTGGCTCCCATTCAGTTGTTTGTTTCAGTTAGAGTTGGACTGGGTCCTTTGGAGCTTTGCCCGCATAAAGATCTCAGGATTAAAACACAATCATGTCATACATCTTTATTATACCGATCCATATAAAGGTTAGTGGGGAGGAAAAAAGCAAAAAAGATGGGACAATGAACTCTGTCTGGTGACTTCTTTTCAGCAGCTGCCTCTAAAACAGACCTTCAGTTACTAACTCCTTATTAAAGATATAAAATGGTTGACTGTACAAATTGTCATACCTAAGTATTAACTGATTCTACTCTTTTGCTGTCTTCTCCCTACCTACCTCACCCATTTCCCCAGACCGGGATTATTATGTATTTCTTTAGCAGCACTAGCAAATCAGAATTTATTGTACATATGTTTGTGTTCCACTTAATAAAAAATATACCTATATTTTCAGATAAACTTTGTTAGTAATTCATGAAGTAAATGACTATTTATGCTAATAAGGGAGAAATATATTCTCAAGCATAATGCATTACATAAATTTGAATGCAAAATGTTCAATTATGAAGTAAATACAGGTAATGCAAATAGTAAATTACATCCAATAAAATATATATAAAGAATGTGTCTTCAAAGAGAAGCTTTTGCTTGCATCTGTGAGTTGTTTAAAGAGAAAAGAATTAATAAGTACTGAATTACTATGTTGATTATTTAGCTCATAATTCACCTATCTGTAATGACTCCTGGTAATCAGACTGTTTCATATCCTCAAATATAAGGCAGGACTGTTTCCTCAGCAATTTTATCCCTATCAGATTATCTTGTCTGATTCTATTAATTCTCTCCCATAAATCTGCTAACAGTGATTTGTGATTTACTTACCCTGTTAACTGATCTGAAGACTGTTAAAAGGATTTATCTAGCACTGCACCTAAGAACAGTTTATGGCTTATCATTCTGTTACTCTGAGGAAGTCTTTCTGAAATCAATTTGGTTGGTTTCATAGTGAAATTCAGTGGACACTGTTTAGTTTTGCACCATAAAATAAGATACTAGATAAACAAAAGGAGCAGTGACTGTACTTAATAAGTTGTCCTTGGTATGTGTTTAAGTGTATAACAAATTATCCTTAAAGTCAATATGATTCATAACCAGCATGCTACCTTTTATATAAACCTCTTCTATACATAAAAAAATATACATACACTTTTTTACTTAGCTAGGAAAGCTATTAGTATGCCATTAAAGTTCCTGTACTAATGTAATTCAATTAATGTGTATTTTGATATTTAATGTTTCACAATCCACTTGTATGTCTTTGTTTAAAAAAAAAATCTTACAGAAAATATACATTTGTTTGCACAAACTCATTAATCTGGTCAATAACTAGTAAAAATAGGGTTCTAAATTCTATTAGCAAAGTTTCATAAGAGCAATAGACATCATGAGACTATTAAAAGAACCATATAGTTCTTACTCTGCTTGAATTAGGACAGGAGTGTACCAGTACTAGGAAAAAGGAGCAGTCGAGAGAATTTGGCCTGCAATAATTGTGGAAAAGGGAAGGCTGAATAGCTCTAATTGAAATGAAAGTGTGTTATTGTTATGAAAGAAACACTGTTAATAGAAACACTGTAAATGTTTAGACACCCATTGTGAGTTGCCAAATAATAAAGAAAAATACTACAAAAATGAGAATTATATGGTGTTTGGAGTGGGGTATTGCTTTTGAAGATTATGAAAAAACTAATCTTTTTTTCAGGTGTGCTACACCATAGATGATTCGGTATAGCAGGCATATATAATAGTTAAACAAGGGCAATATTGTAAAATAATTGTATGTGATATTCTAGCAGGTCAGGGCTCTAGATTAATTTACAAACACTTACTTACATTGGTATGAATTCAGAAAAAGTGTCTATCAGCTCATACCATTTCATACTGTCTATAGTTTTTAGAGTTTACTCGGTAAATTTCCTAGTTTGCAAATGCAGCACATTAATCCTCATAGCCAAACTATTTCATATGTCTGACAATGTATTTCCTATCAAATGGGCCAATTAAACGCTACAGTTGTAAATTCTGAAAGGTAATTTCATTAAAAAATATTAACACACGTCTTGTCTTGTAGGTGAGAAGTGATATACTGTGTCACAATCATTTTGCTCAAGAAGAAAACCAAACACAGGGAACCGGATTATCCTTTGCAGATTTATACTAGGAGCTAGTGACTTTCGTTGAGTACAACAATATCAAAAACAGTAAAGCAAGCCTGAGCAGTTACGTTGTATTAACTTTGCCACGAATAACAATCAGTAAGGTATGCCGAACAGATGGCCACAGGAGTTATTGTGCTGGCAAAGTAGTTCCAGAAAATGTTTCTAGAATGGGTTATGTTATGCTATGCTATGCTATGCTAAACTTGTTCTAAGTGTCAGAGGCAATGCAAACGGTATAACTTTCTGATGTGAATACTGGAGCTGATAAATATAATGGCATAATCATGATGTTATCTACTGCAAACCTAGGACCCATGTGGAGATTCTTTGGCTTTTAAAAATGATGATTTCCACAAGTGTTGGAAAAAATATGGTGTAACATTCTGGGACTTGTTAAAAATAGAAAATTATGAGAGGGAGGAGAGGGGAGGCCAGGGAAAGAAGACAGGTTCTGAAGTGCAGTGTTCAATAAGGTGGTTTAATATATGACCAAGTGTCAGAAGTCAGGTTTCTGATTCTTAGTTCTCAGATAAACAATTTTATAGCACTGTACTTAATCTTACTTACTTCAGACAGCCCATTTATCACAGAATTACAAGTAACGTTAATTCTATTGGTATTGCCAGTTGAAAATCAAGGCTGGAAATTTCAAGGATTTTTTTGGTCTTACTTCAGTATATCCGGTGCACAGACATCAGGAGGGTAGTCCCTTGTCTCTTCCTCCTTTATTAAACTTAGAAGCACAGTGAAAGCCAGCTGTTTAGATAGGCAGCCAAGTCATCCTTTCTCAGCAGCCTAGTTCACAGCCTGGTTGTCAGGCACGAGAATCCCATCGCTGTAAGAGTTAATACCGGAGTTAATGCACTTCATAAACTTTTCTGCACTTTGCAAGAGAGCTGGTTGAGCAACAAAACTGGACATGGATCATCATTAAACTGACCTTTGCCGAAAGGTGGCGCTGTCGAGGTTTAAACCAACCACGTCCACCGTGCTTTTCACTCTTCATGCCCATTTTGCTTTTTCAGATGGTACAATAAAAAACAAAAATAAATATAATTAACTTTAAATGTTTTAAATTAATTAAACCGATCACCACTCTACCGGGCGCTGCATACGCTAGCTGCGTTTATACGGACATATTCCCTACCGTCTCCCATCCAAATCTCTGTTCCCAAACTTGCACCTCTCTCTCAAAATCGTAGCGTCCAGGGGGGTGGGTTTGATTTATTTGCACAAGGTCACAGAGCAACCAATTCAAGGCGAGGGGGTCGTTATTTGCATCTGAAGTGGGGCCAGGGGAGAGTGGGGGAAGGGAGCCGCTGGTTTGGTGGCAGAGCAACTTCGCTTCACGTGTAACCCCTGCAGGGTGCATGGAAGGGCTGAATGTCAGGCTCAAGTACAAAAGTTATTCGCTTTAACGCGGCCGCGCCAGGGGCCCGGACCCCTGCTCCGCGGGGACTCACACTAGGCTTTGCGGGCGCAGGAGAGAGGGGGCAGAGGCCGCTTCGTGGCCAAAGTCTGCGGGAGGAATCTCTCGGCTTGGCTCCTCCACCCGGAGCCTTTCCCCGAGTTAACTCTTTCTGCTGCGGCGCCCAGGCGCTCCTGTGACTTTAGCAGCCCTGCGGGAACTGGGGCGGGGACCGCACGGTGCCATTGGCTTCCTCCATAAACAAGCCCTGAAAGTTTCTCTGCGGTGGACCCCCGTGACAGGCTCTTTAATCCGATAAGAAGGTGCCTGTCTTTTCAGACGAGCACATCCCTTAACTTTCCCCATGTCCAGCCTCACTTCTCCCCACCCATCCTCGCCTTTTCATCTAAAGTCCCAGCGTTTCTCTCTAAACTGTGCCTCCTACCCGTTCGAGGTGGGAGCCGTTGTTTTAATTTATTTTGTTAAACGTGCACTACAGGAAACCACTTCCCTAACAAAGCTGTCGCGTACAAATGCTAAGGCACAGCATGCAGAGAAAAAAAAGAAAACCTGCTGGGGTTTTTAAGCGGGCTACGTTTATGCTTACCTATTCAAAACAACGCAAAGGAAGAAAGAGCTCTGCATTCCCAAATATCTTTTAACACAGCTGATAAAACATGAAACCCATGTGAATCCGAAGGGAAAGGATCTGGCCAAGCAAGAGTTAAAAGTTTAGCCCCAGCTGACAGTCAGCTGATTGGTCTCTGATTGACAGCTTCGAAAAGTTTCCTTGTTTCTATACTATTATGCTAATGAGGGCTGAGATTGAAGCAGCCCATTGGGTCCGGGCTTGGAGTCCATTTCCCATTTGAAAGCTGACGTCAGGACTGCTATAAAACTCAGCAATGCTTTTAAACTCTACTGCTGGATGAGACCTTTAAAATATTTTTCATCTTCTTGCTGTAGGGTTGGGGTTCAGTTTTTTTTCTTTTTTACAGATTCTTTTGGGTTACCGCACCGGCTTCATTTCTTTTTTTAAAATTTATCCTTCAGTCTCTTCCCTCCCCCCCCCCTTTCCACCTCCTCCCCGATGAACCTCTTTTCGATGTGCACTTTGCAAGAAAAAGACCAGAGGAAAGACACCATGAAGTGTTAAAAAATAATCATAAAGGCACCTTTTGCAGCGACAAACAGTTGGTGCTGCAGTTTGCAAAAGCTGCACACACACAAAAAAAAAAAAGAGCGAGAGAAACAACCTTTTATGCAAAAGGCGAATAGAAAGAGCCACCCGCTCTGATGCATCATCAATACTATAGGCTCTGCAAAGGATAATAAAGACAGAGAGAGAGAGAAAACAGTCGGTGCAAATTGGAGCGAAGGTTGCACGGGGCCGGTGGCGAGAGAGAGAGCGCGCGAAGGAAAATATATATTGCAAATAATCAAGCTGGCTCACCCGGTTGCAACTCAGAGCAGCCCCCTCGCTCCTGGTGCGCACCCTTTCTGGAGGACTGTCAGCAGCAAAAGGATGGCATCAGAACTGGCAATGAGCAACTCCGACCTGCCCACCAGTCCCCTGGCCATGGAATATGTTAATGACTTCGATCTGATGAAGTTTGAAGTGAAAAAGGAGCCGGTGGAGACCGATCGCATTATCAGCCAGTGCGGCCGCTTGATCGCTGGGGGATCGCTCTCTTCCACCCCGATGAGCACGCCCTGCAGCTCGGTGCCCCCTTCCCCGAGCTTCTCGGCGCCCAGCCCGGGCTCTGGCACGGACCAGAAGACCCACTTGGAAGATTATTACTGGATGACCGGCTACCCGCAGCAGCTCAACCCAGAGGCGTTGGGATTCAGCCCTGAAGACGCGGTGGAAGCCTTGATCAACAGCAGCCACCACCAGCTCCAGAGCAGCTTCGATGGCTATGCTAGAGGGCAGCAGCTGGCCGCCGCGGCGGCCGGCTCGGGGGGCTCCATGCCCGGGGAAGAGATGGGCTCCGCCGCCGCCGTGGTGTCCGCAGTGATCGCGGCGGCCGCGGCTCAGAACGGGGCCCCCCACTACCACCACCACCACCACCCGGCTGGGCACCACCACCACCCGCCGCCGGGCAGCGTGCAGTCCAGCAGCAGTAGCAGCAGCAGCAGCAGCACCGGGGGAGGCGGCGGCGGAGGGGGTTTGCACCACCAGCACCACAGCAGCAGCCTGCATTTCGACGACCGCTTCTCGGATGAGCAGCTGGTGACCATGTCGGTGAGGGAGCTGAACAGGCAGCTCCGGGGGGTGAGCAAGGAAGAGGTGATCCGGCTGAAACAGAAGAGGAGGACCCTCAAAAACAGAGGCTATGCCCAGTCCTGTCGCTTCAAGAGGGTCCAGCAAAGGCATGTCCTGGAGTCCGAGAAGAACCAGCTGCTGCAGCAGGTAGAACACCTAAAGCAAGAGATCTCCAGGCTAGTCCGGGAAAGGGACGCCTACAAGGAAAAATATGAGAAGCTGGTCAGCAATGGCTTCAGAGAAAACGGATCCAGCAGCGACAACCCTTCCTCTCCAGAGTTTTTCATGTGAGTTCCCACAGCCTTGCCACCTTAAGTAAAGTTCTCCATGTGAGTTGTTGTTGGGGGCTTGCTAGAGCAACAACCAAGCTTACCCACCTGGTATTTTTTTTTTAAACTCAAAACAATTAAAAACAAAAAAACAACAAAAAAGTTGTTTTTTTAAAGGTGGGCTGGCTCATTGTTGGCCAACCTAAAGTTCTACATGAGTTTCTTTTCTATTTTTTTTTGTGGGGGCTTGCAATGTTTTTTTTAAACATTATAAGATCCAACTTGCCATCTACTCAGTTCTTCATATGAAGTTTGTTCTTCTTTGAAACCTGCCATCCACATTATATTTTTTTAAATTCATGAGGGTTTTTTTTTCTTTTGACCTTGCTGTGTCCAACAAAAGTCAAAGGTTTTATTTTTGCCATCCTGAATTCTTCATATGAGATTTGAGCTTTGCAAAAAAACAAAAACAAAAAACACAAAAAACAAACAAAAATACAAAAAAATGTGAATTTTTTAGACTCCAGCTTGCTGAGTTCCATCAGTTTTTAGCGTTGTTGTGCTAAACTAGAGATATACCTAGATCAACCTGCCAAAATGAAGCCTGCATCAACCTTCGGTGTGTTCATGTGAGTTTTGGCCTTAATCTGCCAAACGTGAGACTTTTAGTCTGCCATTAGATCCCATACTCATCTCATGCATTATGCTTGCTATTTTGTCTTAGCAACAATGGACTATGAAAAAGAGACATTATATTAATAAAACACCCTGCATGCTGGACATGTATGGTATAATTATTTTTTCTTTTGCTTGGAAATGGACTTTTGGAGACTATTATGGCATGGCATTCATCCTTTTGTTTTATTGCCTCATCACTTTTTTGAGTTGAAAGCAAAAAAGTGCAACCTTTGATCTTCCTCCTCCTCTTCCTCCCCATTAAAGTTTGCATCTGCTCTAAAACTGCTTTGAGTTACTCAAAACTTCAGACTTCCTTTTAAATGCACTGAAGCATTCCCTGTTTTAAAAAATGCCAGAATGGATTCTGATAAACTAATGTGGCAAAAAAAAAAAAAAAAAAAAAGAACTTTGGAAAGATGTTTAAAAAAAATCGCATCCCAATGTGGGGACTTTAAAACCATGCTGTTGCCTAAAGCAGTCTAAAATTTATTTTTACGTGATCTGCCCCAAGTTTATTTCCTTTTTTTCTTTTGCATTTGGTCATTGTCAAATGTGGAATGCGCTGGGTTCCTAGTATATAATTTAATTCTAGTTTTTATCATCTGTAAGCCCAGTTAAAATGTATGCTACAGATAAAGGAATGTTATAGATAAATTTGAAAGCGTTAGGTCTGTTTAGATGTAGATTTAAAAACAAAAAGATTGATGCACTAAATTGTTTACTGTTGTGATGTAAAGGGGGGTAGAATTTGCAATGGGACTGTTTTTTAATAGTAGCTTATGCAGCATGTGCTTGCAACTTAAATATAAGTTGGGTATATGTAGTCCTTGCTATACCACTAACTGTATTTGAAAACCAAAGTATTAAAAGGGGGAGGCACCCCTGTTTATATCTTTAGGGGTATTTTACATTCAAAATGTATTTTTTTTTTCAAAATTGAAGTATTTGGGACTGAATTGCACTAAGATATAACCTGCAAGCATATAAAAAGAAGACAAACCTGTTTAGAACGCTAATACAATTTATGCAGTTATAAAGATGGCATTACTGCACAGTTTTAAGATGATGCAGATTTTTTTACAGTTGTATTGTGGTGCAGAACTGGATTTTCTGTAACTTCAAAAATTCCACAGTTTTAAAGGCAATAACCAGTAAATTTTATTTTCAGGGACTGATATCCTGTCTTTTAAAAAAATGGAAAGTAAATCTTACCACAATAAATATAAAAAAATCTTGTCAGTTACGTTTTCTTTTACATATTTTGCTGTGCAAAATTGTTTTATATCTTGAGTTACTAACTAACCACGTGTGATGTTCTTATGTGCTTTTCTTTCATTTTCAACTATGGTTATATCAAAAGAGAGAATAATCTACAATAATAAACTGCATTTTTTTGATTCTGTACTCAGTTTTTTAGTGTGTAGTTTAAAAAGTTGAACAGCTATGAAAGCAATATCTAAGACACATACATTGCAAGGAAGTGATGCTGATACAAGAGTTGAACCCCACTGATATAAAGAAGAGAAGTTAACAGTCAGTTATATGTAAAGTGGAAAATTGTCACCCACTAGAAATTAATTATCTGACAGGCAGGTGAAAAACGTGATCTTTCAGGTACGGTCTTGTTAGAATGTCTCAGTTTTGTTATGACTTAAGAGGGCCTTAGTTCCTATGAGTCATATCATGCCATCAGGTTCAAGCCATTGATCTCAAAGGGAAGTTCTGCTGAAAAACCTGATCACATGATATGGCCCTATATTTTGATTGTTTTATGATGGAGTAAAGTGAAAGGGAAGACTTCATATCCTCTTAATCTGATCCAAGCAGAACAGTTTGTATGTAGTAAGAGATGACACTGCATCAGGTTTTTCTTGTCACATATTCATTTAATGTTAAGAAAGAGTTTTTGACATTTGGCAGATACCCTATTCTAACCTCCTTCCCTACCTTTTCCACATTATGGTGTCTTGTCCACCATGGGCCTTAACAGGTTCACAGAGAATTTAGAAGGGAAAAATAAATAAAAGAAATTAAAGGACTTTCAAATTATTTGTCCTAAACAAACACTCAGAAAGGTTAACTTACTTAAAAAAAGTTAAGTTCCAGAGGTGTGCTCTTTACTATAGATCTGCATGCCAAAGGATATTTGCAGCTTTGAACATCTCCTAAATCAATTAACCCAGTTATTTTGCCGTTTTTTTCTCTAGCAGTTCTCAGTATAAGTAGGGAGACATTTTCATAGTTTTTTCTACAGTATTTGAATAGGATTAACTTTGTAGTTCACTTGAAAAACTGAGGCCTCTCTGAAGAATGTTACAGCTTCACTAGAACTTAGCTTTATCTCAGGCTCCAGGGTCATAAAACCAGCACTATTTGTAAATTTCTTCTAGATTATACAATAACCAGCTGTATATGGAGAGTATGGAATTAAAACATCACAGCAAACTGCACCAAGAGTTCTGATTTGTGACGTGAACACAACTGTTTCTCAGAAACTGCACAGGATTCGGTCCTGCACTGGCAGGCAGAATTCTCACTGATTTCAGGTCAGAACTGCAGGGCCAGACCCTAAGTCATGCTGTGCTCAGAAAGGCAGAGTTTCCCTTAAAAAACAACAGGTTGTGTCAACTGTTCCATCGAGGGAGTTGTTCACGCATTGATTTCTGACTGAATCAGCTCCCATTAAAGTCAATGGCAAATAAATAAATCTCTGACTTCGGTGGTAGCAGAATGAGTCCCTTCAATGGGTGACTTTTATGGGGCTTTGGAACTGGTCCCTTGGTGTTAACCAATTCTGTTCTATATTCACCCCTCCTCCTGAACAAAAAGTCAATGGAGTGCCCTTTGGCATGTGACCTTCTGTTACACCACAATTTGAGTAATGGTTCAAGCTCCATATTCTGGTTAATTGGAGCTTCATATTCTAGTTAATATGTAATCCAAGGGTAAACTGGCTGCTATTGGCTGATTAGAAAATTATCTGCTCTCATAAAGATAGCAACTTTTTCTCCTGCCTGAAATGTTTAAACCTTCCTTAGTGCCCACATTTTCATGGCGCTCACTTAGGGACTCAATCACTCCAAGGAGTTCGCAACAAGTATTGATATTTTCAGTAAACTGATAAGCACCTTACATTTGAAATTACCTTCTAAACAAATACACTGCAGCTAGTTTCTCAAGCACAGATGCAGAGCCCCTCTTATGTGCAATCAATTTGTAGTACAATATTAACCCTGTTTGTACAAGAAATCTTATAGTTTAGTAAAGTGCGAAGGTGTAAGCAGTTACTAGGCAATAGTATTGTGAGTCCAAGAACAGGTGATAGAGCACATGAAACATTGCTCTTTCTGGTTTTGTTTGGTTGGTATTAGTACACCCAGGATAGGTAACGTTTTTATGAACTAAGAAAAAAGCAGTACAAGAAATAGATTGACACAGGGAAAAATGCTCTGAACACACTAACAGAGAAAAGGCTGGTCTCTTCCCTAGCCCATGAGCATAGGCTTTACTTCTGACTTAAAATGACCATCTTTCTTAGGCTGTATTTGAATCTCTGTGTGAAACTCTAATATTGCAACTAAAGAAAAAAATCCAAGCAAGTTTTAAAAACCACTAAAGCAAACCATCAATTGGGGTTCTGAATGAACCATTTAAGAGGAGATTCCACCTTTCCAGCAGAACTGCTTGCTGAGAACTAATTGGAACAGATCTGCTCTGAATAACCTATATTCATTAATCACCCTTGCTTGGAGAATTTTCCTGTTCAGCCTCTCACTGAACTAAGTGGCAAAATTCCCATTGATTTGAATGGGGAGCAGGAGTCAGTACCCTTTACTCACTTCTCACTCATGTAAATCTCTGAAGTCAATGGAAGTACTGCCCGAGTAAGGAGATATGGCCCCGTATGTCAAAAGGGATACTTAGTTCTTACTCTCCACCTGGTTAATAGTGTCCCATTTCTCTCATAGTCCTCTCGTTCTCATTATTAACTACCGTATATTGCAAAGAACATTCATGAAGATGTGTGCACCAAAGAGGCAACCCTTTGTTCAGTCTGAAATATGGTTCAGTGCCATACAACCTTTCCAACCCTTAAGTGTTTTTCTAAAACATAGAATAACCCTCCTTCCCAACATCAAGGGCTTGAGTATTTTCCCTGCCTCCCCACACTGGATCAGGTATGAAATGGGAAAAAAATATTTCTAGGCACCGGATTGTATTTTTCTTTAATAACTTTCTGCAATTGCAACCATGCTGTTGGCTTATTTTTGTTTAGCAACAATACAAATATGTGGCTTTGCTTATTAGAAAGCATACTTCCCTTTTTTTTTAAATTTACCCACAAAAAAAGCTCTTATTTAAAAATGAATCCTCACTAGTAACAGTGGCAGTAAAATTTTAAGTTTACAAATGAATGTGCCCACTTTTGTTCTTTTGGACTTACTTTAGCACAGCTGCTTCATTTCCCTCTATTCCATCCTCCCTTCCGCAATATGTAAGAAGTTCTTGAGTGAGAATCATTCATAATTTTTTAATACCAATTTCTCTGACATAATATCAGACACCGAGTACTGCTGCTTCCTGGATTTAGGGAGGAAATGATGCATATATCAGAATTATCTGCTCAGATGCCAGAACCACATTGGTGTCATTTCTGCATGTGCAGCTTTGAAAGGAAATCCTTTGTATTTATTACTAAAATTGTCTGAACGAAATGTACTCCCTGTTTCTGACACCTGTTCAGATGATTGGATTTAAAAATTCTGCGTACAAAATGTACTTTTTTCCACTAGTGAAGGTTTTTAATAAACATTTTCTCCTTTAAAATCACTGATGTCAAGTTGTCAGTAAATACCAGAAAACATGGAGATTCCCGCTGTTGCTGTGGCAAATGTAGTATATTTTGCACTTTTAAACACATCTTCACAAACACACAGGTTTTATCTAAATAGTATCTATTTTACCTGCACATCTTGTTGTAAGTAGCACAAGTAAAATAGAACACAAAAATGTGGGAGATTGTTTTTCAGTGAAACAGTTAAGCATTCATACACTTTGCAGTTTTAGCATTTTCTAATGAATTTAGCAGGCTCAGTGGATGCAAATCAATAGATTTTAATGCAGTACACGCCACATCATCTGTTACCATAGGACAGTTAGTACAGACTGGAATTGGTGGAGGAAGAAAAAAAAAAGCTTACCATTCTTCGGGGGGGTGAGTGCACTCAGATTGTGAGCTCAAGGCCAGGGCAATGGAAAATACTCGAAGATGAAAGAGATCAATGCAAGAGCTGAGTAACACACCCGGGGAAATGTGTGTTGATACGTGCAAGCTAATAGGTTAAACTCCTATCTACCTTGATCTAAGTCTTTGTAATTTGGCAGTGCACTTGATGGTAGCTGGTTACTCACCAAAATGAGTTTCCAAGGTACTGTACCCACATTTCTAGTCTGCAGCTCTAAAACGGTGCCATTTCTTACACTGCAGTGAAATATTTTAGGCCTATAGTTTTGGCAGAGAGAGTTACTAATGGAGGATAGCCTGCCTGTGCGCTTGATATTAAGTACTGCATACTTGGACCTATTTTCCTTTTAAATACATATCCACTAGGCATCTTGCATGGAGGGAATGGCAAACATAGCAGAAGTCTGCTAAAAGTCTTGTTTCCACAGGTATGGTGCAAAAGACAAATCAAGTAGTGTGCTAAAGTTTCCAGCGGCGTGAGAGGATGTAGTGTCATGGATTGCCTCTCAATTGTGAATTCATAAAGAAGTTCAATTCCAGATTTTTTTTTTTTAACTCTAGCAGCTTTTCCCCTTTAAAACAAAAGGTTAACGGCTGGGAATGGAGTCGTAAGGCTCAAGAGCCCCATTTCAGTGTGCGAGCTGGCCTCCATCCCCTCTTCCCTTGTCAGTGTAAAACAAGCTGTCCTGCAAACCTCAGTGGTGTCAACCAGACAGCACTATCCTTTCCTTCCCCAGCCTGGAGTTCGCCTGGATTTGGCTTTACATCCTTGTCAGCTGCAGCAGGGCAGAGATTTTTGTTCTTTTTTTGGCTTCTGAACACCGGGCGTGGGGAAGTTAAAATACTAAACCTCCCCAAACAAAAACAAAAAAAGAATAAACTCCCTCGCCCCAAGCAAATCTCGAGAGCTAACCAACCCCTCCCCAAAGAAACGCTCAGCTTCCAAAATACCTTGGGCGGTCCTGACCTTGGATGTTTCATTGAACCAGCCGCTTGCGGGCTGATGTGTATCCAAAGTGTTTGTTATGGCTCGGAATGGTTCTGGAAATGAAATCCCCGATCTGAATCAGGCTCGAGAGCGTCGTGTAGACATCATTGCCACAGATCCCAGACGCTGTCAGGTGGGATACTGCACAGCGAAGGGCCCTTATCAACTCCCTTGGCTCAGCCGTGTAGCTCCTACTTCGCTCCTTTCCCCCACCACGGTATTAGGCAAACACTGCTGGGGAGATCGGCTGCGCAGTGGCTCCGCTCTGGGTCTTCATTTCTGATCAGGACCGCCGGGGAGGCAGTGGGGCTCTTGGGGCACTAGAAGGAACCAGCAGGCACGTGTTTCCCCCGGGCACTATCAGGGCTCAGGCCAATCAGAAAGGTGACCATGAAGGGCCCGATCCTGCTCCTACTGAAATCAAAGGGTATGGGGAGGGGGGCATTTCAAGGCACTAGAGACGGTGCCCCCCCCCCGTGCCCGGGCAGGCTGCGTCCCATTGCCCAGGAGCGGTCCCCCGGCGGTGCATTGCGCGGGGGCTGGCCGGGCCGCTCCGCAGGCAGGGCGCCGAGAGCAGGTGGCCCCGCGAGGACTAGCCCGGCTCTCTGCACGTGTTCGCCCCTGGACTCTTCATGCGGCTCAGAGCCAACGGGGTGGGGCCCCCTTGTGCCTGGCGGGGGAGGAGGGGCCCTTTGCTTAGCACTTTGGGGGGGTGGGGGATCCCTGCCAATCAAGTGGCCCAGCGTAGCCCCTAGGCAAATGGGCAGGGGCCAGCTCTCCCCTTCCCCCGCAGCGGGGGAGCCGCCAGGGGCTGCTTGCAAAAGAAACAGCTCTGCCCAGAAGCGCTGGGGCAAAGCGAGGCACTCCATGCCCCCAGCCAGGGAGGAGCGGGGTAGATGGGTGGGGGCTGCTGCTTCCCAGCGCTCCCCCCTGAACAGGTCTCCTGTACCGGCGAGGGGTGCGCGGGTTCACCCATGCAGAGGTCTGGGCCAGCAAACACGCCCGGGCAGGTGAGGAGGCTGGTGCATCCTACCTCTCACAGGCCCCAGGGCAGTCCAGTCTGGCTCTGTTACAGCCTGGGGAGGGTGGGGGCCTGGCTGTCTGCAGCGGGCCGGAGGCAGCCGCTTTTGGCTGGTTGTGTCAGTGCAATTCCTGAAGGATCCATCCATCCCAGCCCCTAGCGCCGGTGTATCAAATGCTGCCTGATCGTCCCTTAGGTACGTTCCTGGAGCCAGCTGTGCTGGGCTGTTTGATTTGGCTCCCGCCCCCTTTTTCTTTTCTGCTTGATAACCTGTGCTCACTTCAACCTGCTCCAACGCCCGGCGAAGTCAGTGGGAGTCTTTCAATTAGGGCCTTGGGATCAGAGCCTGGGTGGCTGGAGGAGAAGAGGGCGGGGGAGGTTTGGGTTGCAACTTGCATGGTGCGTAAATCATTTGCAGTTTGGGAAGAGGAGTCGTTGCCAAACCCAGCTGAATCTCCCTCGCTCTGAGATGAGAGGTTAACGCTCCATTTGAAAATAACACAGGCTGATCAGCCTACCTGGAGCCAGCACCTGTCCCGTGTGAATTTTTTTTAAAAATTAGAAATTTACAAGATCTTGGAAACTTACTCTAAAAAGTGGGTTGTGTGTGTCTGTCAATATCAGCTCTTAAAGTTGTGATGCTCTCTAAAGAAAGTCCCAGCTTTGTCAAACATATGAGACCCTTGCACTGAAACACTGGCAGTGATGAAAGGTAAGTAACAGACACCTCTTCTTCAAAAATAAAAAAATCCTTCCCTCCTCCCAGCTAAACTGCTTCCTAAATCCTTGCTAAAAGTACTGAAATACATAAGATGCTAGACCAGAGTTTGCACTACATTTCACTGTTTTGCTATATAGGACGAATAGATTTCAACTTTTCAGAGACCCACTGCAGAGTCACTTCAGAGACAGGAATAATATAAGATTAAATCTATTAAAAACTGCATACTCATGCCACACCAGATTCAGGCTGTAAACTAAACACCCTCATTTATTATAAAATCCTTTTAAATACACCACGTTATAGAGGAGCAAATTTATTAAATAATAACTCTCATGAACCAACCCTGTCAAATTAAAAGAAGAAGAAAAAGAAGTTATCAGCCCAGTTAAATTAATAACTCTGCTTAGCCTCTCCAGGCTGTTTTAGTGCTACATTTCTTGGAATCTCTCTTTATTAATACCAGATCTTCAATTAAACTTGTGAAATGATTCCATGCATTGTGCTCGCAAGTGAGAGAGGTGTCCACTCTGGTTCAGGTCTCCTTTGAATTGCTTGATCTATTGGGGTTTTAGATATGGCATAGTCTGCTCTATGTCTTGAATGAGGCTGACCACACTGCTTTTTAGATACTCTTCAGGTGTGAGAATTGAATACCTATTCCTCTCCTAACTAAATGCATTAATAGTAGGATGGATTCACCAATTGGCATGAGAGCAGAGGTCATCTTGAGGAAAATGATAAAGGTCTAAAGAAGTCATCCACTTTAAGAGATTCTGGGCCGGATGCCAAATATTAAATTTAAAGAAGCACTGTCCCTTTTCTCCAAAAATAACAGACAGAATCAGCCAGATTGTTAGGGAGGCAAAAGAGCCGTCTTGAAAAACCTTCATCAGCCACAATGCTCTGTTATGAACGTGTATGTGGGGATTTATATATATATATATATATGCAATGCATGATTTGATTGAAAGATTTCTGAATAAACATGATCTAATGTAAAATTTCCCACTACATGGAAACATTGTTTTAAGTGGCATGTTTGAAAATATTTATATACTGTACGGCACTGTTCAGTTTGATGTTGAAAATGATCTGTACATTGTGGAATAATGTAGTTGGCACAAATTGTACAGTTGATTTTTTTTAAGCTGCAAAGTTGTTTTGCAAACAAAATGCCAAATAAACCCATAGTCTTGGCTTTTTAAATCTTAAATCAGATATGCAATTTTTTTTGCTATGATTATGTTATGATACAACAATACATTGAGGTAGCTGCAGCTATGCTTCCCGCAGATTACCTGTGTATATGCATGAATAGTGTGGATATATAGTCCAGTGGAGAAATTTAGATGTAAAAAAACATAACCAAATATCCATATTTAAGGAGCATAGATTGACTCACTGGTTTATCTCACTTATTGTACAAAGATTCACTGTAACTATGATGAATCTTTTAAAATTAGATTTTAAATATATTTTGACAGTCTGAACTTGTATAGTCTGAGTAACTGTAGGGAAAAACGACAACTCTGGTTTTGTTATTAAAGTGCTATATGGAAAATAATGGACTATGTGCTGAAATTGGTAATTATTTTGTCAGTTATATCAGCACAGCTAATAATAACAAAGATTTTTATTTAAGAAAACCTGTAGGAAGCTAAATTCTTTCAATAATTGTAGTTTGATATTCACTGTCAAGATAAAAACTGTATTTTTGTTTTACTAAGATAATTGTGCTATTACTAAGCTCTTCCTGTTATTAATGTGAATAAAGGCCAGGCATGCTATTTAAAAAATAGTGTTTAATTTTCAACAATATTCCTTTAAGTTAATCAGCACAAGAAATCTGTTAATAAATAATCAATCCATGAGACTTTCTGACATTTTATCAGCATCCAATCAGAACAGTTCTGCTCTGTACAATAATGGCAAATGTAACATATTTTACTGTGTTTTAAAATGTTTTATTAATTATGTTTTGTTTATTTTAATATATTTACTAAATTAGGTACCCAAGAGAATCTTCCACATCAGTGATGTGAAAATCCCTATTGCCTGAAGTAAAAACAAGGTACATTTTTATTTTTATTTCCATACTGAGAGAAAGAGGTTTTTTGTTTTGTTTGACTGTTAATAAGGTGATTACTTCATAGCCCATGGAAGTTATATTGCGCTCATACTCAGGTGCGTAAAAGAAACATGGGCAATGTGAATATTTTCTACTTTTGTTTACCAAGCATGTCTCCTGCGTTGTACAATTTATATTTTATTCCTTGAGAACATCTTACTTTTTTGTCTTCAAATGCTGGCATTCAGAAACGAGCTATGGAGGTTAAGATAACAGAAGATCTGTCTCAAATCTTGATGAAAATGATAGATCTCTGTGTTAGTTTATGTACATGCCCAGAATTTTCAATTGAGTGTGAAGCATAATGCTGTCTTCTTGTCCCAAATCACACCCATTCAGTCTATCACATTTACAGAATATACAATATTAATGAAAATGAGATGTTCAAACTTCTATGCATGCATGCATGCGTTCCTTTCCCCCCGCCCCTCCCCGCACCTCTCACCCCCCCAGATTCAGGCAGACATATGGTCCTTGGGATCTGTTTATTATCAGGCTCAACAGTAAAAAAACACTAAGCGGTTTAAATGGGCTTTTCAATTACAGAGATCCCTGTGTGAGTTTAATTATGAAATCTCTTATTTTAGACAAGAATACAGCTTATGACATTTATATAAACAATTAAGAGGTGTTATTAAACAAGGAACTGTTCGTTTTTATTAGCTAGTGCAACTGAGCTTTATTTTATTTAAAATTTGGCTGACTGTAGAGAACAGGGAAGGGGAGTGTGTGTGTGTGTGTGGGGGGGGGTTGATTCTGTAGAATTCATGCAAGTCAATCTCTTATTGACATTTAGGGGAATTTTGCATGGGTATAGACTGCGGGATTGGGCAGGGAAGAATGTCATAAGAGACTCATGGTATGATCTGATTCTCCTCTCACTTAGATGGGTTATACAGTTGTAACCTCATGGAAATCAGTAGAATTACTTCTGATTTACAGTGTTGTGAGAAGAAAATCAAACCCCTTGTTTTATTATGGATCCTAGCAGAGCATAGTATGTTGTATATCTTGCACAGGTGTGAATAGGAATTTTAAACATATCCAAAAGATTTATTTTCACTGTTCAGGTACAATACATTGTCTATCAGCTCATTGCTAACATGAGTTCTTTATTTTAAAGAATCTGGGAGCAATCACTGCTAATTTTGTTCACTTATCTATGGACATGTTTTTTAAAAGATTTTCATTTAATGTGCAGTTGTAACAGGATTTACATAGGCACAATGTACCCTGGCTTTGAAAACAGATTCTGTTATTTCATTTACTTGTATATTTTGAAGTTCTCCTTTTAGGCATTGTTAAAAACACAGATCCCACTACTTTGAAACAAATAGATATTGGGTCTAGAAAGAATTAATGAACTTTTATGGCCAGGTTGAGATTGGACTGACCTCTATGGTAATATTTCATCTAAGGTTACTGTTGGGAGAGAAATCAAATTTCAGCTGTGAACATGATTGACAGGTGAACGCAAGAAAAAGAGAGACATCTGCTCAGATGGGGAATTTGGGAAGGAGAGGGACAGTTCAGGGAAGTTTCTCTGTGATATTAGGAATAATAAGCTTAGATATGAAAAGCCCAATATTTGGCACTCTCTGGAGGCTCACTTAGTTTATTCTCATAAAGTCAGTTCGGTTACGGGAATTTAGTACTATGGCAGTGGATGGTGGTCTCAGTGCTAACTTGATTTCTTTGAAGAACTTATGTTATTTCTAGCATATTTGTAGCAGTGCTGGCAATTGATGTGATATGTGTAAACAGACCATATCATAGCTGTTGATTAAGCTACAGTCAGTATACTGACATCTCTTGCTATTTGTAAGGCAATAAGACTATGGAGCAAATACATCCTTGGCATAATTCTGTGCTCCTTTTCGCATGGACATCAGTGTGAGTTGGATTGAAACTAAGTTCATGTTCCTGATATATATCTCTATAGTAATAATGCAATCAAAATATCAGCATGGCTAGGAGGTGGCATTTTGAGATAGTACATATAAAGCCTCTAGTTATGTTAGTGAGAGTCTTGTGCAAAATTGAAGGATAGCATATGGTCCGAAACAGTCTTTCCCAATGTATTTGTTACACTATCCAACCTTCCTGTTTATTTCACTCAGTGTAGAAAACCATTTCCACCTTCTAGCAAGGGAGTTGGCAGCCAGGAGCAAAACACCACAGCAATAGCCACATTTGCCCTGCGATATGTGTCTACGTTCCCTTTGACATCAGCGGGATTTTAATGCATTTGTGAGAGAGACCAAATTTGGTTCTCCTGACACAGATGATTGTAGCATCATAATATTTTTGTTCCCCTTACAGGAGAACAGCAAGAATAAATCTATTTTTACAGACTTTTATCTAAATTGAGGGGTTTCTTTTGGGGGGATTATCTGAGTGTTTTTGGAACAACTCATCTGCCTTTCTTCAGAGGAGGAAGAGATCTTGGATGAAGTCTTGGCCCAGTGAAGTCAATGACAAAACTCTGACTGACTTCCTATGGCCAGAATTTCAGCCAATGTGTTAAGGGGCTGTCTACATAGGAAGCCAAACTGATCTAAAGAAAATATGGCAATGCACACAGTATAGAACTCCCCCTATGGACACTTTTATTTTGGAATAAAACTGGCTTTTTCCAGTTTGGTTAAGGTTGCTCTGGAGATAGTTGGAACAATACTAGAAAACGGCACTTCTATTTCAGAAGAAGAGTGTCCATAGGCAGTTCTTTCAATGTTATTCTCTTGGTATAACTATACAGGTGCAGTTTTGATATTGACTTTCCCTATGTAGACAAGCTCTAAAGCTAAGGTGAGAATAAGGAGATGTAAAGGACACACACACATTTCCTTTCTTTTTTGCAGGTTACCATTAAGAATTTCCATGCAAGGGAAAACTTTTAAATACTGACAACTTGAAATACAAACTCCATTTGCCTTTCCTTTGATTTTTTTTTAGGACTTGTTTCCTGTTGCCTCCTCCACCCACACATAATTATTAAAAAGCTGCGCTTGACTGGGAACTTGCCCCTTGCCACACTATGTTCCTGTCCAGCCCTCATCTGCATTGAAGTTAGAATGTAAGCTGTGACATCAACATTTGTTTTCACGGCAACAGACAGTGATGTCACAAACACTGGATGATGACTTCAGTAGAGACAATAGAAGGCCCGGGTCTTAAACACGTGCATTTTTTCTAGGGTTAAATATAATGGAAAGGGAATCCAGGGAATAAGTAACCAGCTAAATTTCTGTATGTGTGACTGAGCTCTATTTGAGTTTGCACTGGTGTGTAAGTACTCCTTTAAAAATTGATTTTATTGTACTAAATTCTACATTATGCATAAAACTTCCATGGCATATTATTGTCATAAATTTCCATTGAGGTCAGTAGAAGCTAAGTATGTATGCATGTAGCCAAACTTTGCCCCTTTTTTATATTAGCCCTGTTTCAGATGGAAGTTATTTTCCTATGTTAAGGAAGAGAATGGCAGCAAACCCCTCACCATCTACAATTTACAGGGCATTTTACAGACATTCTAGATAAAGGTTTTATATATGATGAAAGCATAAACTTCATAAATACTATGAAATCCTATCTCTCCACCTCATCCATATTCATTTGAAGAGGGAGTGAAAATAGTTTGTGTCCTTATGATCGAAGAACATTGGCTTTTTATGGCTCATGGCCTAATCTGGCAGTTGTTACTCAGGCAAAACTCCCATCAAGGCCAGTTTATTAATTTTGCTTCAGTTTAAAACTAAGATCCAAAACAGCTTTGTACTACTGTATTGTGATTGCTACTGTTGTTTAGTTCTAACATAGAATTTTAGTTGACGTGCTAATAGATGTAGTCTTTTCTTTGGGGGTTTCCAGTGTTTGTCATTTATCAAATGATCTAAGCGTTTTAAAAATAGAGTTCACATTGATCAGAAACTGAAAAAGTAGCTCTTTGCCGTATCATATGTGAAATGTATTTCTTATTGTTTCTTATGGCTCCAAACAGGTGCAGTACTTAGAAAAGGGGACAGTTTTAGTCTCCCCACTGTAAACCCATTATGAGACCTTAGTCGAATCAGTTGATTACATCAGTTCCATTGGCTTCATCAAATATCTATTGCCTTTGATGTGTGCATACCTTGCTTTACCCAGCTATGACATTAGGTTAATAATTATTACCTTAGGGGGCGTTAGGAGAATTAAGAAATATTTTTGAGACACTTTGTGCGGAAAGGTGGTTTATATGAATATTTTGTTTATAGCAGTGTTACATCTGTATTGTTTCCAGGATATAAGAGAAACAAGGGAGGGTGAGATAATATCTTTTATTGGACCAACAAAAAAATGGTGTGTGCCAGTTTTTTGTCTTCCACATTTACTATTTTAACTACTTTTTGCCTTCTTTTGTTTTAATCAGTGAGAAGCTTGTCTCCCTCATATGCTGGGACCAATGTGGCTACAACAACATGGCATATATAAATATCTGTCATTTATATTTATTTTGTGTCCTTATTTCATCACTTTGGGTGAGGAATAGAAACGACAGGTACAGTATTTATAGACAATGGTTCTGACAACTCCTCACTTACGATCCATGGAAACCTTTAGAACTTAAGTGGCCTGTAAGATTGGTGCATGCCCTGGGCCCAGATGTGAATTTCACCTCTTGGCCTAAGTGAGTGGTTTGGGAGCCCAATTTAATACAGAGAGCAGGCCCTCAGCTGGCAAGGAGTTTTCTGAAAGGCAGACCCAAACTGTTTTTTTAATAATTGTAAATGTAATATAACTCATTACCTTAAGCAAAATTATGTGTCCTTGAAAACCCTTTGTTATTGGTTTACTAACTCACGCATGCACACATTCGTAACCAGCTGCCAAGCTTAGAGGTCAGGCTGCCTTGTTCATATTTCCCCCCCTCTTGTCGATGCCATTACATTAGTTCCCAAAGTTTAAGCCATTTTTGTTCACCAGTTGTGCAGCTTTTATTTTTGTCTATCAAAATTATTCCCATTGTCCCTCTCCCCCCCCTCCCCGCCCTCCTTTCTTCCCCAGATCCAATAATGGAATCTTCAGCTATGAATTTGCCTAACCATAAAGATTTTTGCTTGAATTGTTTTCAAAATGCTGTGGTAAAAAAAAAAAAAAAAAAAAGCCCGTGAACAACATGCTGTGCCACTCTCTCAAGCATTGCACCTCTACGGGAAAGATAATAAAGATATTAGCACTCATATAATTTCAGATAGGAAATGAAACCAGACATGAAAGCAACACTGGCTCCAGCTGTTGAGTAGGAATCAAACTAGCTATGGGAATTACAGGTACTGTCACTGGAGACAGCCTGACTTCTGAGTAATGACCTCAGGTGTAGAAGCTTGCTATGGCCCCTTGCAGATATTAACACCTAATTAACAATCTGCAAGAGCATCCTACAACTTAATCACCAGTGAGGTGAGAATGACAATCAAAGTAAAAGGAATAGAAGGAGAAGAGAAATGGTAATTTTTTTTCCTCTGCACACATCATCTAATAACCATGGTTATTCAGATGCAGCTAAATGCGATTTCCTTTTAGTCATTTCAGTCTATTGGAAGGCACAATACATTCATTTGCTAGCAGGTAGGGAGCGGAGGTGAGAATTGAATTGATCTGAGATACTCTGAAAAAGTGACCTGGAGGTCATTCATAGTTTAAATTGGGAACGGAGACCAAGTTTATTTCTTCTCTAGCTTCCTCGTCACCATTTTTTGCTTCGAGACATGTTATCTTGCATGTGTAATTATTTAAACATACTCTGTTGCCAGAGTACCTTGTTCTCTCAAAGGTAATCAAAATAAAGAGACCGTTTGTGAGCGGTGATAGGTAATTAAATAGCTGGTTTCATATTATGTGGTTGTATTGTACTGAGTTATTGGACATCTAAAGACTGATTCCCCAGCTCTTGTGCATGTGAGCAGTCTACATCAAGGAAATCTACTCAACACTTGCTCTAGGGTGATGCAGTTGCACTGAGGCTAATGCTTGAGGTGAAGCTATTGTATTGGCAACAAAGCAGAGTTTATGTTGGTCCAGCTTAATTGGGTACCATATAATACTAAGGATTTTATTAATGCAGGTAGGGCTGACAGCTGCAGGCATTGGTCCTTAAATAAGCTTTGTTCTTAATTACTGCTAAGTCTACGCTGGCACTTCACAGCGCCATAACGTTCTGACTCAGGGGTGCGAAAAATCACCCCCCCCCCCCACACACATACCTGAACGCAGCAAATTACAGCACTATAAAGTACCAATATGAATCTGGTACAGTACTAGGAGCTGTGTTGTTGGCTGCTCCTCTTGTGGAGGTGGTTTATATAGAGCATTTCGAGATCTTTCTCCTAGAGTTCATGCCTAGTCCACACTTTCCATTTAAAGCACTGCCGCAGCTGTACTTTAAATGTAGTGTAGACAAAGCTATGTAAGATCTGAAAAGAAAATGAAAGAGTATTTGAAGTCAGTAATAAAAATAGCTTCATTCAATTGGCAGGTATTGTAGAAAACTCCTGTAATGACTGCTCCTCTGAATACAAGCTGGTAGGATTTGTCCTTAAAATTTTGTATACAATGTGGCATGGGGAAAAAGGTGTGCGCCCATTGTTTTCCTACACTTTTATTACTTTCCTCCCTTCCTTTGTTTTAACCAGGGCCATGACAAGTATGGACAGGGATATCACTCCTACCTACCTATATACTCCAATTTGAGTACTGAGGTCCATTTGTTCTGCATGCAGCACTTCCATATGTTTCTCGGCTTAATGGGAATTCGGTGTTCATATCACCTGGCCTCAGATTATATTATAATAAGGCAAGAACACAACGTTGAATATATTAACTAATCCTCTCTCACAGAAACAGCCATAGCCTATCAACTCTCTCATTCTTTCCTTTCAAACAACAGGAGATCTTCTCTACGTTCGCCATTCTAACTCATTCCATCGTACCTTTTGGCTCTGTTTTTACATGTTGGCTGTGTGCTAAAAATTTAACAGGATCATAATGTCAGCGGTACCAGATGAAAGGCAAGCAACATAAAAGTTGAAATATATTATTTATTTCATAGTTTGCATTCAGGATGCTTTTTCCCCTTTTTTGTTGTTGCTGATGTTTTGCCTATGATGCTGAACTCACTTCTCAAAAGCCTTTGTCCCCTACAGACAAATATTCATATTAATGCAATCCATCAGCAGTTAACAAGCTCCAAAGCTCAGTCCTATATTACATGCACATTCTAAATGCACATGGTTTCCAAAAGGAAGCTGGAGTGCATGAGAAATACAGGATCAGACCTAGGAGGGGTCATTTTAGAATTGGAGACTTTCTCGGCCTAAGCACAAGAAATGCATTGGGTAGGCTAAAAACAGCTCCATTCATAAGTTCAGAAGGAGATTTTTGTGATAACTCACCCAGTGTTGTGAGGGTCTCCAGAAGCAAGGAAAAATCGTGGTGTTTGCAAATAGGAAATAGTATTTCAAGCTTTCTTCCCCTGATTTGGTTCAAATGTCTTACCCTTTTTGGCTTCATTTGCTTCTAAGTAACAAATATGGGATCAGGCCAGCAATGTTGTTTAACCTTCATAAACCCCTCATAAATCAGTCTGCAAGTTTCCATTTTTGGCTACGGATGCTGCAGGTTTTACTTCCTGAGTTACAGGTTGAAATAAAATAGCGAGTTTGATTTCGGGGGATTCCCCAAACCATTTAAAAAAAAAAACAAAAAAACCTTGGATTATTTTTGAGACTTGTTTGTTTTTTAGCCTGCTGAAATTGTTAACAGTCCGTCGCTGGAACGAACATTTATGAGGGAGCAGCCTCACTGTACAGCCAACAGGAATAATTTGCAGTCCTCTTCAGAGCGCAGTTATTCAGAGGATGTGTCACTTTACTATTTCTTTACACTTTAATTAGGATCAGGCGATCCATGTGTCTCCAAATTTTTTTGTCTCTTCAGGCTGCAGTTAAGCCATTTATAATTTATAATCAGCGTTTGGGATCGTGAAACTAAACTGTAAAACCGACTTCAGGGTTCCAGTTATAAAATAAATCCATAATAAATATTGCAATGAGGGTTGTGTAACACAGTTAACAACGTTACTGTGTATACTTCTATATATTTTATTCCAGAGGTGAGAAATATCTAAATAATAGATTACCAGGATGTGTGTGTTTTTTTCTTTTTGGTACAATCAAACACTAAAGTGGATTTATAGCTGTAGTTGTTATTTCAAATATAAAATGAAGTATTAATTTATTAAACTCATTTAGATAACCATGTTATTTTTATGTCTTTATTTATATTCTGTACTATTGAGCAAAACTGCATTCATCCTGGATTTTTCTCTCTGTTGACTGTAGTGTGCCTCTGCTTAGATTTTTTTTTTCTAACAAGGCAGCTCATTTAGAAAGAAATGTTTATGTGAAGTGCTTGTCAGTTGGCATTTTTACTGGTGCACTAACCCAAAGGTAAAATATAAAGGCACGTCTTTTTCTTGTTGGCTTGTTGCTACTAGAAGGGTTCCTCCCTTGTTAGCTTGATAAATAATTTTACTAGCGGGAATCTGCTGAATTTTTATGCTTGCTGTCTATTTTCTGCTTGCTGCAAATAAATTCCAGCACTCAGAGGGCACTAAAACTCCAAACACATGGTATTTTCCCATTTTGTTTCTGGTTGCCTAAAATATTTACTTCATCTTGTGTTTTTAATGAAATCTTAAAAAAAGTAAACAATAAAACCGCAAAACATGTTTGTTTTTCCGATTGCCAAATGAAGATTCTTGGCTTGCTTTTCCTGTTTAGTTGTACATATAGAGCTTTGACTTTAATGTGTTATCACAGGTGATCTAAAGAAGCAGCCTTAAATCATTCATTTCTTTAACTGCATTATGGTTTTCAAATTATGGGACATCATTCTTTATTGGCATGATAAGCCATTAAAGCTTTATTTACCACTTTTTAAATATAACGTTTAGTTTCCCAGTTTGCAGTCAAGAGGGATAATTTCTGAAATAAACATAGTTCTAGATCTGAGAGAAAGCGCAATAAACAAGGTTTATAATGCATTGCAATGACCTAGCCTGCTGAAATGAAGTAAAATTAATAAATCAGTTTTTGTTTTTGGTTGGTTATTTTTTGGGCATCATTTTGCAGTTGGTGAAGCTTCATGAATTTCTGGAATTTAATTTAAACAAATAGAACCCCTCTTACCCCACCGCACCCTACCCATTGTCCAGCAAAACATGTCTCTCTGATTTTTAGATGTTGCACTGCTAGTATTTGGCACTAGCTTTACAGTACTATCTTGTACCCTAGCCTTCCAGTTTTTGAGGGTTTTGTTGAGTTTGCTCAAGTGACTGACTTGTGGAAGCTGGATTGGGCCTTAAATTTGGGATATTTTAGAGAAATTGATGGTTACATGGGGCAGACAGACATGTCAAAGAGGTCAGACACATAAGTCAGAGGAAGTGCTGTAACTTTCACAAAAGAGCAGCTACAGCTACACACAACAATTTTGTTTTAAAAATAGAGACGTTATTTAGATCTGTCCTGGGTCAGCTTTCAGTTCTATGACCCTTATGCACACTGATGATGGAGGAACTAATCAACTTCTTGCTAGCAACAAGAGGTCCCTGTGGACTCCACTCAGCAGACCCATACGACTATATTCACAGACGGACATATTCAGCATTACTCACTCACACATTCGTGCAGAGTACACGATGCATAGTTAAAGCTCCCCAGCACACAGGCTAGTTTAAATTGGAGAGAAAGGAGAAATACGACATTTACATCGTTATGTGGGGTTTTTTTAAGAACATGTAAAAAATCCATCAGTGGCCCTGACTTTCTCTCTAAGGGAGTGGATATAGAGCCTTTCTGTCGGCATATTTGGCATGTAAAGCCAAGTCTTGTATTTACAATCCAGTTCCTGATGCAGAGAGGTTCACACAGCAGAGCACCACATTTAGCACTAGTTGGCAGTCTCCGCAGAGAAGCCAAGAATCAGTCCCGATCAGGGTGTAAGCACATTAGTGGGGCAATTTGGGAAAAACTTGCCTTGCTACTGCTGTTGCTGTATCTTACTTTCACCAGTTCCCAGGAGAGGAAATGATGGTGAATGAGGAGGAAGGAACATTCAGGCTCTATTCCAAATGCATTTTTCTCTATAGTTAAGAGATGTTAAAACTTTCAGTATATTATCAGGAATGTGGAATCCTCATGGCCTCCTGGATATTCAGTCCTCAACCATCTGCACGTGTGAAAACCTTGCCAACTAGTTGTGTGCTCCTTTTTATTTCCTGCATTTGAATGGCAGAATTCCATGAGCCCATCAGGATGCATGGATGATCCACTAGGAATATTATAATGATTTACATTTTCTCTTTGCTCCTCTTCAAAACTTTGGTCCAAATCCTTAAGTTCTTCCACAGGCCACATTCTCATTGATTTCCTGTTATAGGAAGCCTGATTCAATTGAAAGCAATGGAATAGTGCCTGCAAACATCAGATTTCAAGCTGCATATTTTGACCACAAATGAAATAATGGAGGAAGAAAATCAACTCATGCACAACTGTTGGAGAAGGAGGGGGAGGTTTGGCCAGTATGGCAAACAATTTGTCTTGTGAATACCGCCATGGAGATGTGAACATGACCTTTTTATTTATGAGCTTGTCCAAAGAATCCACATAAAGAAAACTTCATGGAACTAAATTTACCACGTGAAGGAGACTAATATGATACTATCAAAGGAGGTTTTCCAGAATCTAGGCATTCCTGACTTGACCGTTATGTGGCTTTATTTCATGTGGGAGGAGTAAAGAACATTAAAAATGGACCCTTGCTACCCAGGGGCAGTTAAGTTAACCATGGTATTCTCACTTATGTATAGTAGTAAATCTAGGATGTACTGCAGTAAAGGTAAACATAGTGCAGTAAACATACATGTTTGTAAAATTTTTTAATAATGCTGGATCCTTAGAAAATAACAGAACAGGGCAGTGATGTTTATTTTTGTAATTTATGCAGATTGATTTTTGTTGGTGCTCCCCTTATTTTATAACCTGGATTTCCTTTCCCTTTTTCTCAGGATACAAGATACTTGTTTGAATTAGTAACCACATTGCACAGGTAACTGTGACAGCAATAATGGTGCATGTGTAGCCTTTTTTAAAATGGAGTCCTTTCGTTGTTTCAGTTATCAACAACGTTAGGGGCCCCTTTTCAAAGCGTTGTGTGTGGATTTAATCACATGAGTTCTATTAATTTCAATAGCAGCCATGCATCTAAAATCCCGGTGCACAAAAGTTTCCCTCCGATGTGGTTGCCAGCAAGCTCTGTACAGATTCGGAAGCTTCCAGCTTTGAAGCTGGTTTAGAGAAGTCAGTCCAGTCTTCAAGACACCCAAAAAATGTGGTACCAGTAGACGGACCTACAAGGAAGATTTTTTCAGTCGTCAACACGGACCTTTGACTGAGACAAGAGCCTTTGAGTCTTTAATGTGTAAGTCACATTTGGAACCTCTGGGTGTGCATGCTGTTTCTCTTCTTGGACAGCACAAGTAAGAGGACAAAGGGAGAAATAATAGAAAATGAAGCCTTATAACTCTGAATTCCTCAATGCTGATGCACCTTGAGATGTCCTATTCGTTTGGGGAGGGGGACCTTTTTATTTTTAGAATGTGCCAAATAGACTCTATTCCTGAATTTTAGCTCCTTAAATCTTTCAGGGTCCCTGATTAAAAAGTGTGGCACTCAAGAGCCCTATCCTGAGCAGTGCTTAGTGTCCCCTAAAAGGTGACCTGCACTTCCACTCCAGACCCCCGACTCCTATTCTGCTTTCAGCACCTTATAGATTCAGGTGCAAATTCCCAAAATTACATTGATTTAGCTATGCACCCATCTGTAACTCTAAGCTTAGCCAACAGGGCCTTCAGTGCTGCACTACTAAAAACCACTTTTTAGCTTTGAAATATTTTTTCTTAACTCTACATGGTGCCCTTGTTGAGCAGCTGTGTCATTGCAGTCACTCTGGAGGACAAAGGTTGTGCCATTAGTAATAATATTAATACCTAACTCTTGTGTAGCACTTTTCATCACTTAGAGCACAAAGCATTTTACAAAGGAGCGCAGTATAATCAATCCTATGAAATAGATGGGGCGATTAAGTCACAGGGAGAGAGAGGGAACTCGCCCAAGGTCATCCAGCAGGTCAGTGGCAGAGCTGGGAATTGAATCCAAGTCTTCTAAATCCTAGTCCGTGCTTTGAGTTTCATTAAGGGATCTGAGCTCTGTCAGCAGTACACTCAGGATATAATCTGACTTTTGTGGGCATTGTCCAGGCACATCAGTATGTGGCCCCAATACCATGATATCTATTAGATGTCCGGAAAGTGTCATTACTTAGAATAACTGCGAAGCCAACAGAACATCCTCAATGAAGCCACCCAATGCTATGCATCTACTCTATATTTGAGAGATTCTGTGTGCCCATCTGTCTGTCTGTCCAAGAACTCCTCCTAAACAGAAAGAGCGAGGGCCACCAAATGCTGTATAAAGCTTCCTTTTATTATAACTTAGAGCCAGGGCTTGGTTGTGCCAGGAAAGTGGGATGTGCCTGGAATAGGATGCTTGTCAGAAAACCATACAACAAATAGAATCACCAGGCAGGTACAAGGGGCTGGCTGGGGACACATGCTCCCTGCTCCCCCCATCCGGGCCTGCCTCAGTCCCAGGTGCTCTTGGGGGAGGGAGAGTTGAAGCCCCTCCTCCCCTCAGATTCATATGGGGACATTGCTGAGCAAGGGGAAAGTGCAGTTTGTTGCAGTCCTCTGGCTGGCTGGGGAGCACAAGGGGTAGATGAGCTACACACTTTGCTCTTGCTCCATGTCAGGGACAGGACAGGAGGGAAAAGAGTAAGCAGCCCTGGTACCATTCTCAGGGGGGCCATTTGGCCCTCCCCTCTAAAGCGGGTAATTCGCTAATCGTGTAGTCAATAACAGTTTTATTGACTACATGATTAGTCAATAAGGGAAGGCACTCGGGCGCGCAGGCAACCCGGCTCTTACTCCATTTAAAATGCAGAGCCGCAGCGGAGATAGCTCCTGGACCCGGTGTGAACAGGGTCTGAGCCGGGTGTGCTCAGTCCCTGCTTGTGCTGAGTCCAGCAGCCCCTCTCCATGGCGGGGATCTCAGCGGGGAACTGGGACACCCCGCAGACAGAGGCTGCTGCCAGACCAGCCTCTGCCTGCAGCCAGCCCGGGCCGCCGTGGACAGGGGACGGTGCTGGAGCAACCTCCCCTGCCTGCCCCCGGCTACCTCTAATAAAGGCAGCAGTGAGGGGGCGGGGCAGGTGTTGGGGGGGACCAGCTTTTATGCCAGCTCCTCCCCCCCGGCACTGGCTCATGTTCCCCCTCTTGCTGCCTCTGATCCTCCCATCCTCCCTGCCCACTCCCCCCCTCACCCACACAGTCCCCTAGTTCCCTGCCCATAGCCCATCCTCATCCAGCAATTCTGACTCCTGCACACCCCGGACCCCCTGCCCTGAGCTCTTCCTTAAGGACCCAAGCAATGCTGGCTAAATGTGCCATTTCAGCAGTTTCTTTCTGCTCAAGTGTCCTGGGTCTGATTTGTTGGATGGAACAATGGGATGCTGGTGATGAGTGCAGCAGAAGTTGCAGCCGCAGGCACACCGAAGTGGGAGCTCTGCCATACTCCGAGTGACGATGGCCTTGCAGTGACCTTGGTACGCTGAAGCACTGCACCCAGCGCAGTGAATGGCTGTGGGAAAATGGTTGTGGTTAATAAGGGGGAGGAGTGGTCCAGGCATTCCAGTACACACACAACAAGCTAGCACAGAGATAGTGCCTCAGGCAGCTGTCAGTTGCACCTATGGGGAGGTCCATCTGATTGACAAGAAGCCAACATCATGGGATACTATGGCCAAAGAATATGCTCAGTGAAAAAGGGATTTTGCTTGTGCCTTCAGGAGCCAGCATCAATTAACAGCAGCGAGTTTGGGGATTAGTGCCCGATCATGGACAATGGAGGATTTGCATGTGTATAGCATTATGTTTGGGTAGTTCACAGTTTCAGGGAGCATATTGATCCCACCCTCTCTTGCAACATCTGCGATGCTGTCTCCCTCCCCTCTTGTCATCCAGGGTTCCAGTTCAAATGACAAATGGCCCCGTTCTTTTAGGACACAGTTTGGGGCGTTCACATGAAACTACACGGTCAGAGATCTGGCTTGATAAGCTATCACATTTCTGTGGTGGATTCTGCACAAAGTGCTTATAGACTAGGCACCTCTGGAGTAGGAGAGCAGCACCTAACCAGGAGATACTGAGCAACAGGAAATAGAGCCCTGCAAATCTGGGGACATCCGCTTTATATTCATGGGCAGCTGCATCCACAGATGTGGATGCGGATATCTGTGGCTCATTTAAAATACAAATTTTGTCTCTAGAACCCTGCAAATTTGCGGTTATCCACTTTATATCCATGAGCATCTGCAGATACCAATTTTGTATCCGCACAGGGCACTAGAAGTATTTGTCAAGGTGTTTAAGATCACAGCTGGAAGAGCCAAATGTAGAAAGCTTCATGGGAGCCCAGTTTATGTAGATGAGAAGGATGTGAAGCTAACTTGACCTTGTAGGGACTTAAGCCAGTGGTTAGTAAGTATTTGAACTGCAGCGGCAGCAGCAGAGGTGAAAATCTAGGTTTCTGTCTCTAAGCTCCCTAAAGAACAGAGTTTTAGTAACTGGTTTGTATTGGAAAAAAGAAGAAAAACATATCATCTCCTTTACAGTAGTTCATTTTGTTTTCCAGTGTGATTAATGAATTAAAGATGCAGTGTATTTATATTATAGCTTGGTTACCATTGTGTAATAAATCTAAACAATAGTGCCTGCCAATATAAGGCTATTGAGAGGCGGGTTTTTTTCCTCAAGCTTAATTTTCAGTTGTTAACATTTTGGGATAAAATTTTGTCTGGCTGTTATGCCACCATCCTTTTGACACCACATCAAAAGGAAATATATTGTACAATGGGATGGTGGAAGGACATTTTACCTGTGCTCAGTTTGCTATGGAAACAGAACAGTATGTAAGACATAGGAAATTGAGACCTCAGCTGGGGAACTATGGCTGCTTCTGAGTGCTACATGTTAGGAAAGGTTGTGGCTAAGGATGAAAGGACAACAAAAATGATAGGAAACCTGACCTATGAGGAAAGGTTCAAAAAACTGAGCATGTTTAGTCTTGAGAGAAGACTGTGGGGGACCTTAACCAAGTCTTCAAATATAATCAGGGCTGTTTGAAAGAGGGCTGTGATTTGTTCTCCATGGGCACTGAAGGTAGGACAAGAAATAATGCACAATAAGGGAGATTTAGGTTAGCTAACTATAAGCATTGGCATAGTCTTCCAGTAGAGGTTGTGGAATCCCCATCTTTGGCTGTTTTTAAGAATATATTGGATAAATACCTGAAGGTCCTGCCTCAGTCCAGAGGCTGGGTTTAGTGACTTCTCAAGGTCTTTTCCTGCTCAGCATTTCTCTGAGGCCAGGTCTACATTAAAAAGATAATTCAAATTAAGATACACAACTCCAACGGAATGGGAAGGTAGCGATCAGGGGAGTTTCCACAATGGATTTGCCTGATCTGCCTCCTGCAGCTTCTAAACACTGTGTCAGTGTCCAGGAAAAACAGCTGGGAAGCCACCTGACTTCATGAGTTGCTTGGGAGCTCCCGTTGTATAAGGGGAGACAAGGGATAGTATATAGCCAGTGTAGTATTTCAGCTCTAGTCTTCTGACTATTTCTAGCTGCTGGGAAATCCCTTTGGGGCCATAGACAGACTGAGAGCTTTTGGGGAACCAGCTAATCCCTAGGTGGCCCCAAAATTGAGGGGCTATACGGGTGGCAAACAAGCCACCTTTACTCCTGCCCTCACCCCTAAGCCATGCCGAGTGGTGCTCAGAATTGGGGCCACCCTCTTTTCTTGGGCATCTGTGGCCTTATTCACTTGAACTGCTTTTTTCATTTTCATTGAGATTGCCCGCACAAATAAAGCAAACAGGATCTTGCAGAATTAGTTGGTGCTCATTTTTGTGGATAATTTCACTAGAACCTTATTGGGCTGTACTTTGGAGTGTAGGACTCCAAATGGGGCGTGATGCTTAGGAACAAATGTTGGATGGAAGTGTCTCCCAAATGGAGTAATTATTGTTTATAATAATATTACACCAAAAATTAACCTTATTGGCCTTGCTGAGTCTGGTCCCAAGCCCAGTAGAGTTTAGCTCTGTTGGAACCCCTTCCATTGACTACAGTTGGCTTTGGATCACGATCCCATGGACATCTCTCTCTCTCATATACTGGTAAGAGATCTGTAGGTGACAGACTCAGCCATATCCAACAGAACCCCTGTAACCTCCTTTTATATAACCTCCCCTCACTTCCATCCTATAGGGACCACGGCATTTGTCCTGTGGCTGTGAGTGTATTTCTCTCTGGTGTCCTTTACAAATGTAGGTTTGGGTTGAGGGCAGTGTTCCCTGTAAGCTGCACGCTTGGATGGCCATCCAGGAGAGAATCAAATGCCGTCCAGCTGATTAGCAAAGTGCCCACAGCCATCAGCGTGTGTTTCTACTGCTGGTGCACATCCACACATGCCTCAGTGTGCATAATAAAATTTATTCTGCACATGGATGGAAAGAAATTAGAGGGGACGTAGGTGGAGGGTGGCCATTTGTGCTTGACATTAAATAATTCCACCTACACAGTAAGGATGTTAAGGACTAGTTGACTAGTCAACTATCCGATAAGCAAATGCTTATCAGATAGTCGACTAGTCGATTTCCCCTATCAGATAGAGGCGGGAAAGAGGGAGTACAGTACTTCAAAGCAGCAGGGTTTCAAAGGGGCAGCACCGCATGGAGCCCGGGGTCATCTGGGGACTCCCTAGCTGATCCTGGGCTCTGCGCAGCATTGAGACCGGGGTCAGTGTGGGACTCTGAGTCACCCGCTGACCCCAGGCTCCATGCTGGCGCTTCCACTTTGAAATGAACAAGAGCCCCTTCTCGGGACTCTTGTACATTTCAAAGCAGGCACCCGTGTGCAGCCCGGAGTCATTGGGACTTCCCGCTGGCCCCGGGCTGCCCGCTGAGTTCCACATTCCTCCTTTGAAATGTAGAAGAGCCCCCGGGGGCTCTTCTACATTTCAAAGGAGGAATGTGGAAGTGCCTATCGACTAGTCGAGCAGTCGATGGAAGTTCCATCGACTACTTGACTAGTAAATTAATCGTTAGTTATCATCCCTACTCAACACCACATATCCCTGGCATAGTACCGAAGTATTGCTTACTGCAGCTGTAGTACTTTGAGGGGTGGGGAGAATTTCTACTCCTCTTCAAAATGGCAAGGATATCAGCCAAGAACAGCACCGGCTGTGAGTTTATTTTCAAAATGTTGTGTATCCTTACCTGATTTGAAGTCCCTGGACTGCAGCATTCTTGGCAGGTTTTTTTTCCTCTCCCTCTTTCTTCAAGCTGTTTTGAAGGCTGCTTTCAAGCCCACAGGGCAAGAAGGAAAAGGGTCTCTATCTGGTTCTGAATTAGTTCTTTCAAAAATGACATTACCAGACACAGTCAAACACCATCAAAAAATCACTCTGGTTTTTGGGCAAGCTTTCAGGAACTCACATGCTGCTTCCCCAGGTATGTCAGGCCTCTTGAAAATAAATCGCCATGTTGCAGAGGGGAGATAGATATGTATATTCAAAATAGACCTTGTATTTGGCATTGGAGGGTCTGGTTCGTACATGGAATCCTTGGTTAACCACCTCATTAAGAACTGTGCCTTGCCACTGTTTTTACGAAGATTCAGTCATTTACTCTCAAAGTAAATGAAAGCAAAATTCTCTGTGGTGACAAGTCAGTAAAACAAGGGAAAGCTGAAGTTTTTTCAATCACCCGACATCTGTTCCTCATTTCTGCTGTTGATCTAAAAGCTCTGTGCACCGGAGAGGTGAGCAGAATGGGAGCTGCGGCTGATGCTGTGTTTTGTTTTGTTTTAAGATCTTGTCTACAGTATGCCTTTTCTGAAAGCTTAATTTTAGAGATTCCTGTGGCAGCAAATTGAGGACTTCATTGATATAAAAACTTGACAGTTCAAGCTTAAAATCGGCAGCTTTGATTTGGCAGTGTTATAGTGCTCGAAATGTGGAAAGCTGTTCCAAAATAACTTAAGTAGTGAATCGAACTGATCGTTCACTTCTTGAAATGTCAGTCAGCTCATACTTTATACTCACACCTTTTCTTCACACCACTCACACCATTAAAAATACCCTAGAAGGGAAAGGGTATGAAATTCACAACATTTTTGTGCAATGGTGGGAAGTAGGTTGCTCTCAAATCATACCCAAGCCATTTTCGCAGTAGGTGAATGCTCAACATACTTATCTTGAAACATTGTATGGTGGGCTCAGAAAAAGCAGCTATGTGAAAACCAACATGTTAGGGATATGTTGTGTTCCGACATGTGTGGGATACAAAATGGTGATTTGACTTTTGAAGTTTTGAATGCTTTATGGATCTCTTGAGTGTGTGTGTTGGCTTCCTGTCCTGTCAAGTATTAGGGTGTGTCTAGACTACAGATTTTTTCTTTTAAAGTGGACTTTTTTTGAAA
This sequence comes from Pelodiscus sinensis, assembly GCF_049634645.1. Taxonomy (NCBI): domain Eukaryota; kingdom Metazoa; phylum Chordata; order Testudines; family Trionychidae; genus Pelodiscus; species Pelodiscus sinensis. The sequence continues at coordinate 12,875,517 of NC_134722.1, forward strand.
AAACTTCCCCTGGTCTAGACTGCCGTTGTGTTCTTTCAAAGTTAAATAGAAAGAAATTAATTTTTTTTCAACTGTGGTACAACTCATTTTACGAGGAAGAACGCCTTTTTTCTAAAGTGCTCTTTCGAAAAAAGGCGTTCTTGAATGCAAACAGGGCTTTTTCGGAAGAGAGCATCCAGACTGCCTGAGTGCTCGCTTTCAAAAAAGCGGCTCTCTTTTTGGAAAGAAGTGATTGCAGTCGAGACGCTCTCTTTTGAAAGAGGCTTGTAGTCTAGACGTAGCCTTAGTGTGGATTTGCTTTGTGTGGGGAACAGAAAAGAGAGGCAGGGAGAAGTCTGTTGGGAAAGCTGGAAGGGACTGGAGAATTTTCATTTGGGGCAGCATTCTAAAGAAAAGGCATCTGCCATCTCTTTTTTCTTTTAAGAACATGCTTCAGCTTGACTTATCCAATTCTGATTTTCTCAGTGGCAGGGACAGATGATGAGATACTGCTGGAGGTGTTGGAGAGGAAATTTGAAGAGCTTTGGGTCATTTTAAAGACCAGTAAATAAAAACCGGGGATGTAGCTTTTCTGAACTATTCCAACCCTTTGGAGTCTGCCCCACTGACCAATAATGGCTGTTGACCCTTCCTAGACACAGGATATTTCTCTCTTCAGATTTGGACTTCCTTTTTACCATGTTGTATTTTTTTGGCCATTCAAGTCCAACCCATCCAGGACCTTCGTGGGGTGGCTTACTAGCTCACTTCATTCTCTCAGATCTTCATGGGAGTGACGGAGGGACCTGTTTCCACCTCTGGATTTTAGAGGAATCCAGCAATTAGAACCAAATTCAGTTCTTCAGCTTGAGGGAAGCAGGCCTACTGGATCAGGGCCTAGAAATTGCAAATGCTTTTGTGGCTGCACTACCGTTTAATACTTAGGAGTATAAATGTCCCAGAGTTCACTGAGCTGTTCAGAAAGCTCAGATCCCTTCTGAGAGCTAATTTTACAGTGATACCACACTTCAGAGCAAGGTTTGGAAGGACAAATTAAATGGTGGCATGTAGGCCTTCAGAAGAAATCTCTCTTAGGCATTTCTCTGGTGCTTTTGCCTTGGATACTTGAGCATTGGAGTGTATCGTTTTAAATACATTTTACACGCATCCTCAGAAGCAAAATTGTTCAGAGTTTTACCAAGGAGGCAGATGAGTCACACGTCTAAAATACTGCCTTTGGTGGGGTGTTTTGCTTAATGTTTTACCATATGGAAAAGGGGTAATTAAGTCTCAGCTTTTGTGTCATGGCACACAACCCAAAGCATGTGGGGGTGGGAGGAATGGGAGTTTTGTCACTGATTTTCATGGGTTTTGGAGCGGCTCCGCATGTAATGTTGTCACCAACATGGGCGAACCCTTGGATCATATGTCAAGGGCAACGTGCTGACGTATCTTTTTCACGACGGTGTGTCCTGGCCAAGAGCTGACTCCTAGGTAACTGCATTCAGCACAGAAAAGGATCATCCTGTCCTAAAAGTGGCTCAGGATGACCGAAGCAGAATGATGCAGGACCTACATGCGCCACCATGCCCCTCCTCCTCCTAGGAGGTCAGCGGCACTCAGAGATCACCTCTTTTAAGTCAGCTCATTTCAAATATAAAGGGGAGTCTTTATGAGCGTTATGACTGTTGAGGTGCATAGTTGCAACCCCGCATCCGTACAATCAGGCCCGGCCAAAGAGTGTGCAGGGCCCAGTGCAGCACACTGAATCATATGTGGCTCCTAGCTAGGTGGGCGGGGCCGGAGCTGGGCAGCGCGAGGCCCTGAATGCACAAGGCCCAAGGCAACTGCCTCACTTTCCTTGCCCAAAGGCCGGGCCTGCGTACAGTGCAGGGCCAGCTCCCCTCAGCATGTGTTATTAAGTACGGGCAAACAGTAAAAACCGCTAAGCTGAAGGTAACTCAACGTTAATGGGGTTGTTTGTGTGCGGGTGAGATACTGCTTGTCCCCTCCATAGAGAAACCCACAGGGGATGTCTCAGAAAGGTACAGGATCCCCTAAATTGTAATGTCAGAGGTATGGGGACTGCCTTGAAATCTAGCAGAGATCCCCAGCCATGCACGTTGATTCTACCCCATATTGGCCCTCTGTCTTCTTGGCAGCACAGCTCTAGGAGAGCTGCACCCCCAGGGCTTTTGGGGGCTGGGAGCTGGAGCTTGGCACCCTTGGCATTCTTACCTTGTTTGATTAGTTTTGCAGGACCAGACTAGGGGAGGATTTGTTTCCCCTCCTGCTCTACCTTGACCTCTCCATTCCCTTACCCAAGGCAGACGAGTCTTCCTCTGCTTCTCCAGCTGTGTGGACACTGCATAGAGATGCAATGTCAGGACAGGGAGGTTTAGTGCTGTGGAGATGACTAAGTCTTCCTTCTGTGTGGAAGTGGAGAGATCTGCATATGACAGTTCCCCTCCTAGAGTGGCTTTATGAGACATGATTTGCCTACAGAAACCCACTGAAGTCTAGGGGTGGGGAAAGAGAGGTGAAGGTTGTTTCCCAGTTGCAATCTCATCCTAGATGACTTGGTGATCCGAGTGACCAGCACTGACTTTCATGAGTGTGGTGGGCACGTAATTCTTGTCAAGAGTGACTGAGCTACTTGGCTATCACAAGCTGAGCCTTGCTAAAACCTTAACTACATTTCAGTCTAATAAACTTCTTATATTTGACCTGGTAACTGTGTCCTTTGCCTGAGGGAAATGGTGTCGAATGAGAAACAGAAATCTCACTAACAATATCAACAGCGCACAACAACACTCTTAGTTTTTTGATAGAAAAATTCATTATGCTTCTACAAGAAAATTAAAACAAAAAGGACTGGGCAAGCTTCATGCATTAGCTACCAAGAACAATGCAAAAGGAGTTTCATGTTTCCCCTTTCTTGTCTTGTCCCTCGTACCTTTTTCAGGTTTTGGTCCTGTGAATTTGAAGTTTTGTCTCTGTCTGTGTATCAGTGACTGTTGGCTGTGGTGCCAAAAGTCTGGCCTTTTTACAATAAAAAAGGACTTGCTGGGGAGGGGGAAAGAAAGAAAAATAAAACAAATGTGCAGGACCAAATATTTTGGCTAAGAAGTAAGCCCAAGGAAATTTGGATGCAGTGTCTGTTTATTGCAAACCTTTAGTACAAAAGGTCACAGATATAGATACTGGAAGAGTCTGTTTCTTTACATTTTGCTTAGTGTCACGCAAAGCACATACGCCTCTGTATCACTCTGCAAATTCCTTGCTTTTATGGCTAGCAGCATAGATAGACGGGAACCGTGTAAATATCCTTAGAGAACACTCCACCAGGGATCTCTGCATGATCTTTTTTCTTTTCGGACCGGATCCAACTCCCACTAAAGTCATTGGGAAGACTCCCTTTGGGTTCCGTGGGAGTTGGCCTAGGCCCTTACTGGATACATGATATGGGCATATTAGGATGCAGTATGAATGTTATTTATATTGGACTTGATCATGCAGTTTGCAGAAATACACAGAGCTACATGTTACTAATTGAGTTCCCAAGTCACATAGTGTACCCAGAGAAGATATAGACCGTGTCCCAAAGCAGATGGGAAGTAATAATGCTTTGTACTTCCTGGGTGCCTTTTAGCTTTCCAAATATTAGTGAGTTAGGCATCAAAATGCCCCTGAGAGGCAGGTGAGGGATGGTTGGCTCTGGATCATTTCACCCAGCAGTAGAATGCAGCAGCTGTTTACAGTGTAGATTAACAGCTCCTCTCACAATGGGTCAGTTTAGGAAGTGAATAATACTCCTCTATCTTATTGAGGGTGCAGGGGGAATTTAGCGAGGCAGAATTTAATTGCCTCTACTGGAGTCCAGCCAAGACCTGCCACCCCCTTCCTTTTATTAAATTTGCCACGGGATCTAAAACTGCCTCAGCTGTGTATCTCACTCACCATGACACCATGCTGGGTCTTTGGCTCAGAGCTGACTCAGGGGAAGAGCACAACTTACTGACTCTCTAATGGTTATCTCCTGCAGGGCTCCTTCCTGGTCCCTCATTTAGATTTCAATCTGGCCTGACCTAGTTGTCTCGTGAGATCTTACTTGGTCACATCACAAGTGGGTACCAACAGCCATTTAGGGGAAAAATGGATCCTTGCTTCATCTCAGTGGGATGGGATTAGCATTGCTTGGTTGGTAGAATTCTCACCTCTCCACCAGAAGGCGTTGGGTCTCGCTGTTCCCAGGCTGCTTGCAACTCTAACAGTACACTGCAGTGCTGAGTGGGAGAATTCAGCACGAGAGTTGTGGTCATTTAGAGGAGACATTAAAAGAGTCCCATCCCTCCAGGGTGACGCTGTGTTCTTGAATTTTGAATTCCTTTGTACTTCCCACTGTTCCTTCTGTTCAACCCCCTACCCCCCCGCAATACACGTGTTATAAGGTTTCCAACTCCCACTGACTTCAAGGAGTGCAGGATTGGGCCCCGAGTGTCCTTTTCTCTTATTCTGTGATGCATAGATGCTTTGTTTACCTAAACTGTCACTTTGGTAATGGTGATCTTGTTTATTAAGGTAAAGCTCTTTACCTTATGTCAAGGTCTCACTTCATGTCGTTAGAGCAAAAGCAGCAGTATAACACCAGTTCTCTTCTGTTGGTTATTTTCTGATGCATATGTAATTCTAGAGTACAAAAATGTTAAATCTAACACCAGCTAGATACAATTTGAGTTTAATACCTTGCATAATCTATTGATTCTGTTTAAATCATCACCAGATGCAATTTATTATAAAACTAAACTGTTTTTATGACCACTATAAATGGTTGTTTCATCTGATTCAGTTTATTAATGTATAACAGGGGTTAGCTCCAGACAGAAAAGAAAAATGATCGATCAAGAAAGTTTTGGAATTAAGACTTTAAAGATCCATACTAGATCTATATGTGATATTTAGAAATAGATCTGAAAGGACTTATGTGATGTGCTTTAATCAAATCTTGAAAAGAAATTGGTCAATAAATCAAATCTTGAAAATAAATTGACCAGTAAATCAAATCTGGAAATGAAAGTGACAGATAAATCAAATCTAACAAAGAAAACAACCAATATATCAAATTCACGATCTCGTTATTAAAATAAAGAATTGCTTTGTATGTGACTTTAATTCAGTTTGCTACAATCATGTTAATTAAGTGCGTGAAATCCTTCGATAACAAACTGTATGTATATATGCAGGCAGATATATGCACTCAGATATATGCACATATATTTAGAAAATATACATATCTCTTTGCTGTTTTGGAGATATACTCACACACGTACTGTATGTATTTATTTAAATCTATCAGATGTGTCTAAATATGAAAGTTCACCATTTTAATATTTGTACATTACCAGAATTCCAACCTTAATAAAATGGCAATTGCTACTACAACCCAGATTTTAAGAATGACCAGAGATATCTTGTCCTGAAAGCATTCTGCTGTTATATTTTTATTCTGATTACATATAAGCAACAACACAAACTTCTTTGGCTAATTCTCAGAATTTGACAGACAGCTCAGGCCCAACGAATATTTTCAAGATCAAGACTATAAAAATCCCACTATGAAAAAAAAAATCATCATTTGCCTCACTGACTTTGATTTACATCTACGTTACAGAGCCATGAAATTTAAAATAAGATGACCTAAATTGTCCTGTAATAATGTGGGCATGGACGTGTACTCATGAACATGGTAGAGCTTCTCTGTCCCTGTACCAAATGAAATTTAGTTTTTAGTGCCAATCAGTTAGGCATCGTTAACCCTTTGAGAGTGTTATTAGCATTCCCACGCAGCTTTTCATCATGTAACAAATGTTTTCAGACTAAACTCGTTGAGGTCGAAGAAATTGCCTCTAAGATTTAGGACTTCTTTGTCCTCTGCAATGGTGTACATATCTTTCCCACCGTACCAAATTCAACTTATTAGCATAGGTTGTAAAAAGCTTGTAAAAATGTAGAATTAAAGTTAAAAATCAATCTGTCTGTAATATTCCTCACCTTGGAAGATGGAAATGTGTCCCTCCCCTTGCCTCTTTTACTATACAGTAAGGAGAATGCTTTGCTCATGTACCATGGAGGATCCAAAGAATGAAAATGGTTTTGCATTTGCTCTGGCTATTGTATTATGCTGCTTTATTTGGATTATCCCTCCGCCCCCAGCTTTTGCAATAAGCACATGTTTGAATTTAATTGAAAAAAAGTTGCTTTCATGGTTGTTTATATGTTTCCAACCAAAGAAGCACCAGAAAAGCAGTCTGAATTTGGGAATGACGCACTACAGCTAGAGCGATCAGAGAAAGCATTTGGCTACTGGCTTCTCGAGTATTTGCCTACCTAGTTTGTTTGAATTAGCCTAGACTAAACCAATGTATTTACAGAAACAGCTTCAGCCAGTGGTCAGACATGTAAAGAATAATAACTGATTTAGTTGAGGCAAAAGTAATTATTCATGTGTTCCCCCAGCCTTACACGATTGAGTGTTGTCAAAATGGAGCATCTGTAACCCTGCTTTCTGTGTTATTTAAGCTTTATGTCACTTTCCCTTTCAACAGATGCCATCTGGGTGACTTGTAGTGAAATAGAAAAGCCTGAAAAGTGATTGGAGAGACAAGAAAAAAGTTAAAAATTAATATCACGTTAGAAAAAGAAAAGCTGCCTGACATCTGATGGAATTTGCTTTCAATATTGAAACTACTTGAAGTGAGTGGCTTTTAAGTCTAAAATGCTTGGGTGACATTCATAGATTATGGTTATATCATGTGGCAGTACCTAGAAATTCCAAACAAGGGCAGGGCCACATTATGCTAGACTATCACTGTATGTACACCTAGTCAGAGACAGTCCCTGCCTTGAAGAACTAACAGTCTAAATGAGATCATGCCTTGGTTGAAAACATGAGACATTTCCACCCTCTCAAATTACATATTGATTTATTGCCTTTTAATCTTGCTTGTGTGGAAACTGTCTCTTGGGACATAAGTTGATCAGTCAGAAAGATACTCAAAATCTTCTAACACCTGGACACCTCTCCTAAGAATCTGAGGAGGAACTCTATCACAAATGAGGTATTCCCTATATGTTGCCAATTTATGGGAGGATTCCCTGAAAGCTAAACATGCTGTAGTATTTTCCTCCGTAATTTCTGTTGCAGGCACTTGGGCCAATTTTCTCCTTAAAAGGGCATTGTGTACCATATTGGGTACCATATTGGTTAGGTGTGTCACGTGTGCCTCTTGTAGCAGGACTACTGACAGAATGAAACCCTACAAAAGGTAATATTTAAAGGCATCACTGCTGTAGCTTGTATAGTTTAGCTTGTGCTTTTGGATGCTGACGGTCCCAGGTTAAATTGTGGCTGATGGCCCATGATGTGAATCATTGCAGTGATCAGCATGGATTACCCACTAAGAAGTGAGATACTCTACTATACAGTACAAGGGGGGGATGTTTGTGTCTCCAAACTGGTTGGCTAACTTGTCATGTTAAACTACAGGATGAAATTTTAGAAGGAAATGTATGTCAGAAAAGTCAAGTTGCCCCAATTACGGGACTGTCCGAGGACAATTTTAAAGGGCTCTGTGAACCTGTTGGGTACATATGTATTACCCCTCACACCCTGCACATCGGTGGGAAGAATTGAACCCAAGACCCTTGGAGCTTAGTACGTGAGCCTCTACCATTGGTTATTAGTTACTGGTGTCGAGCAGATTGATTGTTCTTTGTCTCTGAGGGTATTGTCTCTGCAATGAGGAGTAACAGTAGTTCAAATTAGGAGCTTTAATTCGAACTACCTAGTCTGTGCTGCGTGTAGCCGCGGGCAGGTAGTTTGAACTACGGGGCAATTAAAAATGGCAGCGCCCGGGAACATGCAAATAAAGCCCGGGATATTTAAATCCCAGGCTGCATTTGCAAGTTCGAATGCCTACATTAGCCACCCTAGTTCAAACTAGGGTGGCAGTGTAGACATATCCTGTTAGTGGTCTCAGTGCCACTAGATGGGACAGTGCACCACAGCCAGAGAGTGTCTGAGTTACACATACCAACAGTAATCATGCAGTTTTAGCAGCAGAAGAGGTGGCAGTGAAGATGGTGTTAAGTGGTGTTATATTGGGCTAAATCTTGTCCCCTGAAGAACCTAGCAGTGGGCAACGAAAGTAGCACAAATAAGGGCTGGATCTGGGTAGCACATGAGGAGCTGGGAAGCATAAGCTTAAGAGCAGCATTGGGCAACCTAGGCTAGTGAGTGGGCTGCAAGACTATTGTAACCAAGACGGTCTCCCAGGATAGGGTGGTTTTGCTAACTGCGTTTGCGTGCCTAGAATTTGTGAAATGTACTGTAGCAGCACTTTGATTGGAGGCAGAGGGAGTGCACGGCTCTTGTAGCCATTCTTGTGTGCAATCAGCACGTACCTCACTTCACATACCCTTGCTTTACATGCTCGTCACATTAGTAATACTGGTAGGAAAAAAATTACACTGACAGAAACCAGTGGAATTTGGCAACCCTATGCAAGGCCAAAGATAAACAAAATGTCTCCTGGGCCACACAGAACCCTGATGGGACACATGGCTTTTGCTCCACAGGTTGCCCGCCACTGCTTAAGAGGCATCATTTTCCCTCTTCTGCCAAAGTGGAGGAACCACCTCAGTGTAAACACTGTCAACAGGAATTTGGTGTGTTTGGGGTGAATAGGCTTGCCTTGGAACCTAACTACCATTTACAACATTGTTTCTATGGGAAAATAGGGTCCGAGTTCCAAACAACCAACTTACAAACAAAACTTTTGGAACACAGCCCATTTGTAAATTGGGGACTTCCTGCACTTGCCATATATTTTGACGTTCTTACTTTTGGCTCCTGCATTTCCAGATGCGCTCAGAAATCATGTGGAATTAAAAATAACAACTACAGTTCTCAAATATGGGCAAACAAAGCCTAAAAGTTGCAAGTGAATTAAGCCCTAAACATTATTTCTCTTAAGGGTTGGTTGTATTCAGGACATGTTGCCAGCTAGTTCACTCCAAGTACAGAACGAACACGGAAACTTCTTAGAGAACGTTTGTGATCAGCTCCACCAATAGCTCCCTCCCTCCCTTTTTTTGTTCTTGTTGTCCGTGCAAACATTATTTGAACTTCATCACAGAGTGGCCGAGAGGGTTGAAAATGAATGGTGAAATTGGAGCGTGACAGAGAAAACACAATGAAATTATTGGGCATGTGGAGTACTCCTATTCAGCAGTAATATTTTTTCTCCTTAAAACATTGAGTTAAATGCATTTGCTTTTCTTCCCTTCAGGAGAATCCTATTTAATTTACTAGTGCAGGGGTTCTCAAACTTTGTGATACTGTGACCCCCTCTAAGTTGCTCACAACCTCCTGGGGGATCGGGACCCACAGTTTGAGAAATGCAGTACTAGTGAAAATGAGTTTGGAGCTGTCCGTTAAGAGCCTGGTCCAAATGCTGAAGCCAACACACTGCTTAGAACAATTGACAGACTGTGCTCCAGAAGGCTATAGGAACAGTGGTGCTGTGGGTCAAGAGGTGTTCTCAGGGCCTACCTAGATGAATAGTTAGTGTGCAGCAAGTTAGGGTGTGAATCTACAGTACATTACTGTGCCACACACCAACTGCTCATGTGGACCCTACTACTGCACACTAAAAGTTCCCTTCTGTAGGCCTACTCCCATTTCAAACTTCACTAAGGAATGTTTAGTGTGCTGTTGTAGGGTGTCACACGATTAGTGTGTGGCATAATAGTGTGCTGTAGATTTACACTCCAGATTGCTGTGCACTAGTTCATCTAGAGAAGCCCACCAACAGGAAATGACATTTGCATTCATTGGCCATTTTGTAGGGAAGTATATGTAGCACATGATGGCTTGCTGTGTCACATGCTATCTGTACTTTTCTTTCATAGACACAAAGGCCCTCTTTCAAGCAGGAGTTTAATCACCTCCTTGAGTTAATCTCCATTGGCTTCAATAAAACTTAAGCTCATGCTCAAAGTTAAAGATTTTCCTGTCTGTGGATATTTCCTGAATCAGGGCCTAAACTCACATGCCAAAAAGGCTAATTTTTGACAATTGGGAGATGTTTGGTGCTCTGCCCTAGAGAGATCTTTTTTGATATAAAGCATTTTACATTTGGAGGCAAATACGTAAAGTTTGTCTCTTGCTGTATATTGTCTTTGTTGTTACTCTTGGTAATCTTTATTTATCTCAGCGGAAGTGGGCATTTAGAAAGGTTCTAGTATTTTTGAAAAAAAGTGAATTGCCAGAAAATATCTGAGTAGTTTTAATTGAGCCTTTTTTGGCCTGATGAATTTCTAAAAGAAATTCAAACTCATGTGCAATAGAAATGAATTTATTTTTTGAATCTCTGGAAGTGAATTTAACCAATTTAAAGCATTATTGTGAATGTAATGAGGTCTCTGTGCTGACAGCTGGCACTTCAAATTTCATCATAATGCAGTCTGAAATGGCTAAAGCTAGAATTCAGTAAAGTAATCTGTCCAAATTCTATGCTTCACAAGGCATGTTAGTTGCATGAGCTCAGTAAAACAAAGATTTCTCTGGTCTAGTATGGAAACAAGGAGTCTGGTGGCACTTTAAAGACTAACAAATTGATTAGAGTATTAGGGCATAAGCTTTTGTGAACTACAACTCACTTTTGGTTATGTCCTAATACCCTAATAAATTTGTTAGTCTTTAAAGTGCCATGGGATGCCTTGTCGGTTTGGGGCACATTTTGTTTTTAACTGAACCTGGCTTTTAAGATAATATGTCTGAAAATAAGTGTTTATTGTAAGATGCTTCTGATGAAAGGAGCAGCATACAAGTCATGTGCAACAGAACTGTAATCTGTTAGGTCTTACTCCATCTATCCCATTTCAGTCATGCCTAACTTGAATCTTTACCCAAAGCAGGAAGGAACCCAAACATCATACTTCTGGGGTTTGAAAAAAGTTTACTCAACTTTCTTGTTCTTTAGTTTTCATTTTTGCACTGCTTCAGCACTTCCAAACTGTATAGGGAAAACCAATCACATTTAATAGGGGTAAAACCAAGCAGGCTCTAGAAACCTAAAAACCATCCTAAAAGCTTATATGACCAGGCTCTCGGCAGATTTATATCATCATATCCCCATTGACCTCAGTTGAAGATCTGGCCTTTATAACTGGCTTTTGGAACTATCCTATAGAAGTGATGTTGTATCAAAGAATCATAGGTTTGGAAGAGACCTCAGGAGGTCATCGAGTCCAACCCTTGCTAAAAGCAGGACTAATCCCAACTAAATCATTCCACCCAGGGCTTTGTCAACCCGGGATTTAAAAACCTCCAGGGATAGAGGTTCCACCTCCTCCTCCTCAGGTAAAGCATTCCAGTGTTTCACCACCTTCCTAGTGAAATTAGTTTTTCCTAATATCCAACTTGGACCTCCCCTACTGCATCTTGGGACCATTGCTCCTCATTCTGTCATCTGTTACAACCGAGAACTGCTCAGTCGTGGTAGCTGCGTTGGACACAGGATATTAGAGAAACAAGCTGGCTGAAGTAGTATCTTTTAGTGGACCAGCTTCTGTGTGAGAGAGAGAGACAAGCTTTCAAGCTGAGACCTGAAAAAGAGCTCCATGCAAGCTCAAACACTTGTCTAGCTCACCAACAAAAGTTGGTCCAGTACAAGCTCATCCACCTCATCTGACCAAAATATCATGAAACTCATGATGAAATCAATAGAGTTGACAGTGCTGCAATGTATAATGACTTTTCTTGTCAACGCTTGTTTTTATGCTTGTGGAGTGAAGTCAATACAATAGCCCAGCTGTGCCTAGTTCCACACACCTGTCAGCTTGTTGCTTCCCAGACTGGACTCTGGTCACTGGTATTTCCATTGTCTTCTGTAGAGAGAGATGAGGAGGGCAGATGATTCCTCTGGGAGTGAGGGGGAAGGAGCTGAGGAAAAGGGATTCCTACCCTGGCTTCTTGGGGAGGAAATGGTGGAAGGCTCCCACGCAGGACCTTTGTTGCCATCAGGAGCAGTCCGAGGCGGACTGCGGCAGCTGGTGCCCCAGGTGGAACGTGCGATTGGCACCCCTGCCTGCATGGCCATGAATGGAGTGACGTCATCATCGGGCGCCCGGGGCGTCCTGTGATGTTATTATCAGACACCCTGTTGAAGGCGGCGCCCTAGGCGACAGCCGAGTTGGACTGTAGACATGGGCTGCCCCTGGTTGCCATCTTTCTGATCAAACAAAATTGAACACCCTTGCTTCCTCCTGAAGGCCTTGCCCCGCCCTCTGTTGTTCACTTCCTCCCTTCCCAGGCTGGTGAAAACGAGTGTCTCTTTTCGATCATGTGTTCGGTTGAAAACCAAACACCTGGCCACCTGGGGAGGGGGAAATGCTTAGGGAGAGGCAAGCAAGTTCCTTTCTGGCCTCCTGTGAGTAGATATTGAGAGGGCTACCCTTGTGAGGAGAAGAGGATGGAGAGGGGAAGGGTACCAAGTGTAGTGTAATACTGAATGCTGAGAGCACTAGGGAAATATTAACCTCATCCTTGTAGCTGTTTAAACACTGTGTGCTTCCCAGGCAGCCTGATATAACAGGCTCTCTGCTATGCAGTTTGGCAGTTATAGTTCCTTTTCCTGCTCATGCCCAGAAAATTGCACCAAGCAACTGCAGCTCCCAGAAGCCAAAGAACCAATGCACATAAGAAACTGCTTGGGAGGGGGGGGGGGTATCTCCACCCACTTGCATGTCCCTGGCTCTGGCAGTCTCTCATATATACAGCTGAGAGTCCTTCCTGAACCTCTGCATGCTAGGTGAGTTGGCACTACAGAAGAGGTACCCAATAATGCCAGAGATACTAAAGGAAAACCCTCTTTTACCATATTCTGGTTTGGGACACAAACAATCTATGGAAACATCCCAGATCTCATTGACTGAAACCGGAGCTGTGAGTGCTCGGTACCTCTGACGAGTAGTGGTCAAATATGGAGGAGGGAATCTCATTTTAGTCTGCTGACTTAGAAAATCCAGGCAGATACTTGAAGAAGAGGGGATGCCGCGGAGCCAAGTGGCATTTGAACAGTGTGTGCAGACTGAGTGCTGTTCCCAATCTAGAGATGACACTAACTGCCAAGCAAACTCATTTCTCCGTGTTCTTCTGGCTGGTATTAATCACTTGGTAGGTTAAGCAAAGGTCACAGCAAGCCCTGAATTCAAACTTCATGTGGAGAGAAAGGTGACAAAGGCAGAAGGCAAATAACTCCTTTTTCTCTTCCTCCTCAGCTCAGTCTCTCCCATTTATAGAACCGTCACCCCCAGGAAAAAAGGCTGAGGTCTATGTTGCCAGGAGGAGAGGGGCAGAGACGTTCCATCTTAGTTTATATTCTCTTGCTTTTGAAAAACGTAGCGAAGTAAGGTTCCGACAGCAGGGAGTGAACTGCTGGAATTTCCTTAATATTAACTGAGCTTTAGGCAGCAAGCCTCCATGTGAAGAATTATTTTTAATTAATAGCTTTTTCCCTACTTTGGAGCTCAGCGGGAGTATCTTTGCATAGCACCATGAGACAAGATCCGAGGAGCCCTGCTTTTGTAACTGATAACTATTTCAGGCCAACTGCATTGCCTGGAATAACGTACGTTTTGGAAAAAAGAACAGAAATCTTACATCAAAAAATACCTCCCCCCCAATTCTTGGAATTAAATTGCCTCTGTGGATAAACCCTCAGCCTGGCCAGAAATGGATTGATAGATTTTTTTAAGAGCCTCCCAGCCAAATTGTGATCTCTCTGTCACTCAGGTTCATAATTTGGAGAGGACTTCTCAGCAGTGCTGATCACGCGTGATTCTCAATGGGAGTTTTGGGTGCTCCATGCCTCTGGAAATCAGGCCTGTCTAGTTGGTTACAGTGACTCAATTGCTAAAAGAGACAGGAAGGCGTTATGGGTTTGTATTACTTTAACAGAATGGGTTTGTTCAGAGACGCTATTCAAGCAATAAATGGCTCCTTTGTATTATTTTTCTTCCCATGGTAGCTTTCTGCCCTGGCTATATGCATCTCATTCCGTCCTGTGTAGCCCCGGGCAGGCGGACTTGCACTGAATTCAGCCTCAGACTCTCCCGTCTGCAGGATTAAAACCAAATTAGCAAAAGCAGGACCTTACAGAAAGGTGTTTCCCTTAGTCTGGATTGTGTTATTCTGAGCACTGGAAAGGGGACTGTACCTCATTTTATGGACTGCTTCATGGGATCCAGGGCATTGGCTTGTTACAGTGTAGCCATGTCAGAGGGTGATTTTCATGGTCTATAACAGTGTTTCCCAATTTTATTTGGCCATGGAAACCTTTTGAACTCCAAAGAATTTTTCAGAAACCCTAATAGTCTAATATATGGAGTTGAAAAATAAGTAAGAGTAATAATAAACAAATGCTAAACAAGGTCATGAGATCAACATTTAGTTTAATTGTACATATTTAAAAACAAAAACATCACATCATATTAATTATTATTTTTTAAATCATAAAAATGTTACTGTAATGGAATTTTCTCACAGAACCCTTATTTTCACTTCATGGAACCCCGAGGTGCCACGGAACACCATTTGGGAAACACTGGTCTCTAAAGTAACTGGTGATCAGACAACCCCACCGGATCTGTAGTACAGTGCCCTGCTTACACAGGAGTGAGGAACTGGTGATGTCACCTTTTCCTATTTGTAACCTATTTTTTCTGTTTTTATTTAAACTGTAGTCCACCCCTCTACCCCCGCACACTCCCCTTAACTTGATTCTGCTTGTTCCTTGTGGAGCATGCAATACTGAATCCCAGGCAGATTCCAAATCATAAAATGTTAAATCTCGGTGGAGAGAGAGAGACCAATGAGTGGCTGATGTTTGGACTTTGAAGTGTTTATGTAGTTCTTCCAAACAACATACATTTCCTAAATGTGAACAAACACATAATACACATCTGCTTCTCTGGACTCAGGGACATGAAGTTGAAAAAGAACATTTTTCTCGTTATCTGGCTCTTCAGTTTTCCGTATGAGTTTTTGTTCAAGCCCAATGTCTTTCTCACATGTAAATAAGTATAATCTGTAAAAGTGCCTGCAGAAAGCAGTAGGGGTGATAGTTCCGTTTTATTAGCTGTCGTTCAAGACCTGGTGCAGTCATGTCTAAGGCTGTAAATTCCTTGAAGCCAAAGTAGTTGTAAGTGATACCTGCCTCCCTAGAAATACTTTAAAAGACAAAGTTGTCTGACTCTGATGAAGAATATCATAGGTGGGATCTACTCCATGAGTGCTGATGAGTTCATCTAGCTAGCTACCCAGGTATTGCAACGTCACCAGTGTTGCAATGTTTGAAGCATTGTCAAAGTTTACATCCACAGGGAAGATTGCAGTTGATGCACAGATAGCCTTAATAATTAAGCAGCTGTTGTTACACATTGTTCCTGTATTAGCAATGGTGCTGATCGCTAGATCCCTTTCATTTACACTGAATCCATTTGATAAAGCTGTGGCAGATCATCAGTTTTGGCTCTTTATTATCTGCACCCATTTCAACAACTCCAGTGTAAGCTACAGCAGTGGATTAATCACACAGAGGTCAAAAAGAGGGTGTTAAATATAAGCAGAAGCTCTCTTATTCTTAACAGAATAATCATCGTTTGCCTGAATGTGCATGCTGATCAAACTGTGGTACAAGCTGGGATTCCATACAGTAAATGCTATTTTTTTCCCCCAGGCAGATTTTTTTTTTTCCCTCAAGGGAAGAAAGAAAAGCGCCAAATATTATTGAAGGTTGGAACTTTGTTTCTTTTGGTTCTGCTAATGGAGTGTCGGGGAGAACAACTGCACCGGACCAGTGCTTATACATGTTAACTATCTGCTAACATAATCTGAAGCCCTAGAAAAATAGGTTGCAGCGCAGATGTAAGACTCTGAAGGGAGACAGTAATTTTTCCTTGTAGATGAGAAATGCATATGTTGTCTCATTCACTTGTCATTACTGAAACTATAGGTAGGGACAAAAATAGAAACTACTGACAGCTTGATTTCCTCATGCTGGCAACCAACGACAGAGGAGCTCTATGAGACCCTATAAATATGCAAGCGAAGGGAAACCCTACACAAGTGCTATCAGATGCTATAGGGCTGAATAGCTTCACTGCAACCAAACATTATGAAGAGAGTCTGCTTTTCAGAGGTTCCCTATCTAGCAAACAATGTAAACTGTGAGCCAAAGGCAGCTAATCAGGCCTGTTGACTGGGAACCATTCCAAAATATATTGTTGGAAATGACTTGAAAAAGCTTTTGCACTGCAGCCTTTATGCTGCATCCCTTTCTGTCTTCCAGGGGATCTCTTCTTGCAGAACTCACACTCTTTGTTTGAAACAAAAACCAAATGAGCCACCATTCAAATACAGATTGGGACTAATAAACATAGGGACGAGGTACCTTGGATAGAGAGCTCCATAAACATTAGCAGCTATGTCCAGTTTCCTGCACAATGGATATGTGTGGTAACGGATAAGGAGGCAAGATTTACTCCGTTTTGCTTTGCTTGGAATATTTTTGTTCATTTGATATATAAAAGTCAGGGGCCATGCCAGAGACAGGCTGGCTAACTGGCCATTGTGAAGATTTCTGCCGATGGTTCACAGTGGTGCACAGAAGCAATATGTCTCCAACTGTGTAAACTATGCTTCCTGTACTTAGTGGTAGGATTCAAAAGGATTGCGCTGCAAGAATATGAAACCTGCTTATGGGAGAGTGTGTGTGTGTGTGGGGGAGGGGGAATTTCTGGCACTTCTGCTTGTCCTCAGATTATATAAATAGCTGCAAGATGAAACAAGAGAGAAAAGCAAAATTCAGAAAACGGGGACCCCAATGAACTGGAAATTATTCCTTAAAAGTGGACTCCTTGACGTTATCATCTTTATTCATTTCTATTGTTCTTGACAGAAAATATTACTTGTGCCATCTTGCAAGTGCTGCCAAGTTTGTCTCCTCTCAAGAGGACTCCTTAATCCTCTTACTTTCATTCTCATCTGTAACGCAGCGACATCTCCCTCATTTTTATAAGCTGGCGTTTTAAGTTTACTTGGTGATTTAGCGGCACTCACTTTTTTTTCTATTGCAGCAGCTGAGTGCGAGCCCTTTCCTCCCTGTTAGAAATCAGCAGTGTACAAACCTATAGCATAAACATCCCTGACTCCCCCTGTTACAAGCACAAACCTCCTGCCTGTGGACCTCTGTGCAGCTGGAAGTGAAACATTTCTAAAACACATGGGAGTCTGTAGATACTTCTTTGATTAAACCCATCCAATTTAAACAGAGTGAGCCGGCAAAGCACAGTCATGAAAGATGATTGCTTTCTAACTAGAGATTTAACATGGTAATAATTGGTTGGGCAAGGCGTGTATTTTTTTTACAGTGTATATAGAATGGAACACTACATATTCTTCACCCTTCCCTTCACCAGTCTAGCTCTGTTATTATATGTGATAAAAATACAAGCGATTAAATTCAAATAAGTCTCAGAGATCAGTTCTCTGAGGTCATTGACTCGCCTCTCAAATCATGTCAACTTCATTAATTACTGAACTGGTGACCCAGCTGCTTTCCCCATCTCATTTCTCTAATATCCTAAAACGGTCTGGAGTTTTTTTGCCCTGCGAGCTGCTAAATATTAAGGGCCAAGTTGAGTTACCACTGCCTCAGCATCTGGCTCTATTTTCATGACTAGTGCGTTGTGCTTAGTATTTTTAACCTTGGCCTGTTTGTATCCCAGACTGCTTAGTAGAGGAGGAGCCAAATGAATGGCATTCAGTGGGCCACACAGAAACTGTACTGGTATTGGAGGATGGCAGCAGCATGGCTTTGGGGGGCCACATCTGGCCACCTTTTGTGGGGCAAAATGCCCCTTGCCTACATAGTTTGCATAGGATCCATAATAATTAGCTTTTCAGTAAATGGAGATTTTAAGAAAGAGGTGCCCATAGCCTTGTCTTTATCTCTGTATTTTTCATAGGGGTGATCTATCCCTCTATTTTATAGAGCTGCCTTTCAAACTTGGTCCAATTTCTGCCAATATTTGTAGTAGGGGGAATAAGACGGACCTGTTTCATTGTTTTGTCATATGCACCAGACTTTCCTCCCCCCCACACCTCTCCAGAGTTACTAGCAGTGAAAGAGCAGTGTTTTAATCTTCTGTTGTCTTGCCAAAGCAGAATGGGATTAAATGCTTTCAAGGTCTCTGGACTATCACTTTACCCAAAACATCCATCCCAAGCATTCAAAGAGGCATAGAGACTCTGCATAGCTATTTATTTTAAATGCCTGATTAAAATTTCATGAAAACAGGAAGTCAGGGGAAAAGAATAGATTGCAAGAATGACAAAATCCAGGGCTTTGTAATTTTTAGCACAACAACAACAAAGCACGTTAAATTGTGTAAGCAAGGAATATTTTCACAATTGTGTGGAGGCCACTAATGGCATATTTTGTCACTGGCAGGAGAGTTCATGACCCTACGATCGAGGCCTATTTTTTGCTCATCTTATTACACAATTTTGATTAGATTTAGAAATTGTCACCTCAAGGTAACCTAACGCTGCTACATTTAAAACCTCTCCAACATTAAGATCTCTCCCCCTCCCCCAACCCTCTATTGTTTTTCCTATTCTGGCAGTAATAAATATTGCAATACCACATCCTTAATAATGCTGAATTTTTTCTGTCATATGTTTCTGACTTCTGAATGCTTAATCATGTCTAATTTTCAGATCAAGTGGGATAAAAATGGAGTCAGGGAAAAAAAAAACGATTTTTCTGAATGCATATCAAAGGCTGTTTATCTTAAAAGATTAGCCTGACTGCTAGAAAGTGTTTTCCTTGTAAATAATTGGATGTCCTTTTAAAAATAAAGCCTTTGGAGGTGCGAATTAAAAAAAAATGTAGACCAAGTATAACTCATTTCTAATATAAAAGGATATAGGGCTTGACCCAAAGCTTTTGAAGCCAACGAAAGTACTCCCCTTGATTTCTGTGGGCTCTGGATGAGAAGCATTGAGGTCTTCTCTACACTTACCAGGAGATTGACACTGTGGAGATCAATCTCCTGGGGTTCGATCTAGCAGCTCTAGCACTAACTTGACTGCTGATCACGCTCCTGTCAACTCTGGTGCTTTATTGGGTCTCGAGAAGTAAGGGGAGTCAGAGTTTCTCCCATTGACCCACCGCAGTGAGGACACCGCTAATTCGAACTAAGGTATGTTGACTTCAGCTAGCTGGACTTGCATATTTTAGTTTGACTTTGCCCCCTAGGCTATGTCTAGACTGCAGGCTTCTTGTGCAAGAAGCTTTTTTCAGAAGAGATCTTCCACAAAAACTTCTTGCACAAGAGAGCATCCACACTGCAAAAGCGCACCGAAAAAGCAGTCTACTTTTCCACAAGAGAGCGTCCAGACTGCCCGGATGCTCTCTTGCAAGTAAGCAGTGATTGCTCTGGACAGAATAGCCACCACGGCACCTGTGCTTTTTCCTCTTTCCTCTTCTTGTGCAAAACCCCCGCTCTTCCCCATCCACACACACCTTTTTGCGCAAGAGCTCTTGCGCAAAAAGGTGTTCTTCCTTGCAGAATGAGGATTACCAATTGCGCAAAAACCCCTCTGATCTTTCGATTTACTTGTGCAAAAATGTGCTTGAGGTGTGGACGCTCTGCAAGATTTTGCGGAAAAACAGCAGTTTTTCCGCAAAACCTCTGTAGTATAGACATAGTGTGGACCTGGCTTGAATTAACTTGCTTTAAATGTCTATTGGCCAGATTCCGACACTTGAGTACAGGCAGTCCCCAACTTACGCGGATCCGACTTACGAACCGGGCTGTCCCAGAGTACACGGACTGCGGGACCTCACGGTCCTGCCGCCCGTGTACTCTGGGGCTTTCTCTGCGTCTCCCTGGTCTGCAGACCAGGAAGACGCAGAGCAAAGCCGCGGAGGGGTTCGGGCAGCGGGGCAGCCCCGCTGCCCAAACCCCCCCCCCCCGCGCGGCTTTGCAAAGCCGCGGGAAAGCCGGCGGTGGGGCAGTCCAGGCGCGCCTGGGCTGCCTCGCTGCCCGACCCCCCCCCCCCCGCGGCTTTGCAAAGCCGTGGGGGGGGGGGCTCGGGCAGCGAGGCAGCCCAGGCGCGCCTGGACTGCTCCGCTGCCGGCTTCCCCGAGGCTTTGCAAAGCCGCGGGGGAAGCCGGCAGCGGGACAGCCCAGACGCCCCGCCGCTGTCCCGCTGCCGGCGTCCTCAGAGGCTTTGCTCCCCATCTCCCTGGTCTGCTGGTCTCCAGCAGACCAGGGAGACTGGGAGCAAAGTCTCAGAGGACCCAGGCGGCGGGACCACGGTGCGTCTCGGTCCGCCGCCCGTGTCTTCCTGGTCTGCTGGGGTGGGGGGGGGGTGCAGCTAGTACGCCCCCCCCAGCAGACTATTCTTTTCTCCAGACGCCTGTGGCAGAGCAGCTGGGGTGCTGCCGGTTGGTCCCGCAGCGCCGCTCTGGGCGCTACTGGTCCAACCCAGCAGCACCCCAGCTGCTCTGGTCCTGATTCAGCCGCTGCTGGTCCGTTTCAGCAGCGGCTGAATCAGGACGTCTGGGGCAGAGCAGATGGGGTGCTGCTGGGTTGGTCCAGTAGTGCCGAGGAGCGGCGATACCGGAGCAACCCAGCAGCACCCCAGCTGCTCTGCCCCAGGTGTCCTGATTTAGCCACTGCTGAAACTGACCAGCGCTAACTACAGGAAGCCCGAGGCAGAGTTGCTCTGCCCCGGGCTTCCTGGAATCAGCTGCTGATCAGTTTCAGCAGCAGTTGACTTGGGGACGCTTGGGGTTCTTAAGTTGATTCTGTATGTAAGTCAGAACTGGCGGTCAGTTTCAGCAGCGGCTGAATCTGGACGCCAGTTCCGACTTACATACAGATTCAACTTAAGAACAAACCTACAGTCCCTATCTTGTACGTAACCCGGGGACTGCCTGTAGTACTTTACTCCATGGTTCCATTCAGGTCATTGGAACACTCACAGAGCACACGTGGGAATCCATCCCTTGTGTTAGTCTGTTTCCTGGAAATTACAGAACAATGGATTAGTGTTAAAATCTGAGAGTTAACCTTTGGCAGCAATGACAGCATATAGGTGTCTGTGCTACAGCTTTTCCTTGGCTGGGAATATGGAATAACTGCGACAGCCGAATGACTAAATGAGTATCATTAGCTAGTCTCAGATAAATCTTGTCAGTGGCTGGGTTATCAAGTGTCCATTGCAAGAACAACTTGTAAATCCCATTGTTGTCTGCTGTGTTGTTAGAGCTCTATTGGTCCCAGAATATGAGAGACACAAGCTGAGGGAGTGATAAATATCTTTTACTGGACCAGCTTCAGATTCCACATATGAAGAAGAGCTCTGTGGAGCTTGAAAGCTTGTCTCTTTCACCACTAGAAGCCGGTTCAACAAAATATATTACCTCACCCATCTTGTATCTCCTTTAAATCCCAGTGAGAGAGTGCTCAGGTAGAGCCAACTATGGAAGGTCCAACTGAGTTGCAATTAATGGGTATTTTGCTAATTCTACAGATAAGTTGTTTCATCTACCTATTAACAGTTTTGCAGCATTGATATGAATGCTGCATCACCATTGCTGTAAGTGGGTGTTAGGAATGAAAGAGACTTTACATCACATCCGTTTTCTTTGTGTTGACTGTGACTCACAATATTTGTAGCACCTTGTCACTCGCTGCTACCTTCTCCCATTATCTGGTCTTCTCTGAGAAGGTGTTGCTCAGGTGCTTAAATATTTCTAATACTACCAGGGAAAAACATCTAAAATTACATCAGAATGGATGCCTCAACTCCTTTCTTGTGCGCTGCCTTCATTTACTATGAAGCAGTGCTAATCAGTTGTGCCATCCCCGGCACCAAAGAAGTGGGATAGATTCATGGCCAGCATCGCTCCACCATATACATACACAGTACAGATTTGTGGCAGAATAATTAGGGGGCTGGAGCACATGACCTATGAGGAGAGACTGAAGGATTTAGGTTTGTTTAGTCTGCAGAAGAGAAGAGTGAGGGGGGATTTGATAGCAGCCTTCAACTTCCTGTAATCCTTCTGCCGGGTAGGCCTGGCAGCAACCAGGGCTGGGTTCAATATCTTGGGGTCCATCTCACACAGAACCGGCTCAAGCCCCCACCCAGTACCCTGGGAAATTCACACACCTCTGGATGCCTCTGAGGGGCAATGCTTCCCCACTCGCAAGCAGAGAGTCTGAGTGTAGGAAAGAAAAATTTAATGAAACAGAGAGAGAAGTCATACGGCATTAACTTGGGAAGATACCACAAACAGAGTTCATAACCCAAACATGACCTAAGCCCCTTGCCCCCAGCCAAGAATCAACCGAAGTCCTGAAGTCCGACACCCCAAATGTCTCTGTCCTTGGTCAGTGCTACCCAGAGACCAAAAGTTCACCCTCAGAGTTTTACCTCTTAACCTGGGTAGAAATGGGGGTGGAGGGATAGATAGGGAGCACCTTACAAGCCACTCCGCGCCACACCACCAGCTGTCTCGTTCCACGCCACCGGACGCTCAGCTGGTTGCCTGCCGCCGTTCCGTGCCACGCCACTGGTCGCTGCTTCTCGCCTGCCGCCGCTTCGTGCCACGCCACTGGTCGCTGCTTCTCGCCTGCCACCGCTTCTCTAGCTGCAATGGCTCTGGCTCCCAGCCAAACCGGTGATTTCAGCTCTTAATGATTTCAACTCTTTAGCCACCACCTGGACTGGCAAAGGATTCCAGCGTCCTTTGGACTAGCAAAAAGACTCCTCATGGAGTCTGCTTTAGGTCTGTCCTTAAAACAAAGGGGGAAAAGGGCAGGTTGGGCCAGTCTTACAGCTCACGCCTGGCAGGTGTGAAGCAGATTGACTCAAGCCCTTAAACCCTTCCCCCCAGCTCAGTCCACTCAATTCTGGAAGCGGGAGGGCTTGTTCCTTGGAGACTTCTTACAATGATGGTGGTGTCTCTCCTGCAAGCACTGGTGGCATGTTTTACCGTTCCCACATTTAGGGGTAGCATGATTTGTGACCCCCACAACAGCCCCAAATTATTTACAATACACCATTCCAACACTGATCCTCCATCTGCCCTGGCTGAATGGGATTTACATAGCCACACCTCGTATTCCCTTCCCATCCTGGCATGAGCTGTATTTACATATCAACAGTTAACAGTTAATTATCTTCCACAGCTAAACAATTATAGTGGGCACACCCACCTCAGGGCAGCCCTCTCCTTTTAGCTGGCTGATAGCAAGCAGCAGTTCAGCCCCTGCTTACATTCCTGAAGGGAGGTTCCAAAGAGGATGGAGAAAGGCTGCTCACAGTAGCGATGATGGCAGAACAAGGAGCAATGGTCTCAAGTTACAGTGGGGGAGGTCTAGGTTGGATCTTAGGAAAAACTATTTCACTCGAAGGGTAGTGAAGCACTGAAAAGGGTTACCTAGGGAAGAGGTGGAATCTCCATCCCTGGAGGTTTTTAAGTCTCTGCTTGAAAAAGCCCTGGCTGGATTGATTTAGTTGGGATTGGTCCTGCCTAGAGCAGGGGGCTGGACTTGATGACCTCCTGAGGTCTCTTCCAGCTCTATGATTCTATGAGCTGTAAGACTCTAAGCAGGCCCTTCGGTGCTCCCGGGCATGTGTGAGGGATTCCATCCCCATTGATGCCCGCAGAGAATCCCTCTCCTAAGCCAGTTTACGTTGAATAGAGGCTTTGCCCTTTCACATAGAGCACTGTAGTCCACAAGCAATCAGAATGAGAATTCCATCTCCATGAGTGGGAACCCAGCATAAATCCAGTGAAGCCAACTCAGAACCAGTCTTAAGCCAGTGAATTTTCATGTTGGAGTCTTACAAAGTCTTACTACTTAAGGCTTACACTTTGGACAGTTTCATCATGCAGTTGCTCTTGTATTCATTTTACTACCTTGGCTTAGTAATACACTGGGCTATTCTGTGTGACACACACAAATTCTGGGTCTCTGAATCCTCTGTCAAAGATGTTCTCCCTTTCTCTACATGTTGTTGAGTATGTTGTTTTGATTTCATTGTTACCTTTTTATAATACAAATGTATCTTTTATATATTTATATATATATAAAATAAGGAGGCAAGGCTAGATGAGTCTGAAACCAGGAAGTCTTCCACCATATGTCCTTCTTCACATAAAACACTCTGCAAGGTCTGATTTTAGTTTTTCAGCCTTGGCAGTAGATAAACTCCACATAAGCAGATTCTTCCATGATTTTAGGCATTGAAATCCCATTGGAATTCAGTAGATGTTAGTTGGGATGGATGATGGTGAGCTGGAGGTTTTGTATGTATGGATGAGTGTCTTAGAAGTTAATGAGTTTTTGTCCACTTTCATTCTCTTCTGAATTTCAATGCAAGATTTTGCTTTTGAAATGTCAACATGGGATTTAAATGCCACTGCTTAAACATATATTAATCACACTACCCCTCTGCAAACTAGTCAACTCCTTTAGTCATGCATGTGAATTTGAAAGTCCAGCAGTGGCCAACAGCCCCTCAGCATCTGGACTCTGGCACCAAGCCCCGGCTATGCACATATTTCTTCGGGGAGGCCTAGGTTGGATATTAGAAAAAAAACTTTCACTAGGAGGGTGGTGAAGCACTGGAATGGGTTACCTAGGGAGGTGGTGGAATCTCCATCCCTAGAGGTTTTGAAGTCCCAGCTCGACAAAGCTGTGGCTGGAATGATTTGGTTGGGATGGGTCCTGCTTTCAGCAGGAGGTTGGACTCAACCTCCTTAAGTCTCTTCCACCGTATGATCCTATGACTGTCAGTGGCTTCAGTGTATTTTAAAGGACAGAATTGGATCTGTTGTAATGAAGTGTCCATGAAGATCCTCAGGTCTCAAAATACTTCCACTCTATAGTATACTAGAATCATCTCATTCACAACTAAAATGCAGCTGCCTCTGGGGTGGAGTGTACTTTCTGTATCTGAGCACACAGCACTAGTCTAGGACAATACCTGAAGAATGCCATATCCACTTGAAACTGAACTGGGTATGTAGATAAGCACCATATAATTACTTAAACTGGAATGCTGCCAGGAAGCTGAAGTTGAGAGCACTGTGTTGGAAAAATGCCAGGAGATCTTAATGTCCACAAATGGGCAAGAGCTTGGTTTTATGTTTCATCTGAAAGATATGCAAACAAGACATGTAAAAATGTTGATAATTGTTTTTAAGTTAAAAATGCCTAATCCCAAAGAGAGGTTTTTCCGTATGAGTTTCAGTTACTAAATGCATTAGCTTTAATCTGGGGTCAGATTACTTGGTTACCTGTGGGTATTTTGGGTGATTTGCATTGGAAGCTGCTGGGCCAGCTCATTTATTTCCATCCCAGCAGCCTCTCACCTCTTTTACACCCTTTCATTAGTGATTCTCAGCAATCCCTCCTACCCCTTTTGTTTCACAGAGTGACTTCTTTGCTAGCTGGCAGCATGTCTAGGTTAACAGAAAATGAAAGATTTTGATAACCTGCAGCAAATGTTTTCTGTCTCCCAGAAGAATGTTGCCCTGAAAAATAATTTGCTGAAGACAGAAGCAGTGATCTGGTTTCATTTTTGATACAGCTGCTACAGTTTCTAACTGTAAACCCTTATCAGTGAAATCCTTGGACAGTCCCTCATCAGCAGAGATTCTAGCAAGGAAACACTGTATTATTATTGCTGCATCTCATGTGGCTTTTTTTTAAATGAATGCTATTTTAACTTCTAAAACCTTTTGGAGATACAGTAATTGGGTACCCTCTAAGTTCGAACTAGGGATGCAAATGCAGGCGTTCAAAATAGTCAATGAAGCAGGGATTTAAACGCATGATCTCGCCAGCGCATTACTCTGCTCAACAGCTGTTTCGAAAGTGAAAGTGCGCGCCGGGACGTGTTAGTTCGAACCAATCCCCTTGGTTCAAACTAACGTTACTACTCATTTTTTGCGGAGTAACATTAGTTCAAACCAAGGGGTTTGGTCTGAACTAATGCGTCCCGGCGCGCACTTTTACTTTTGAAACAGTGGCATTCGGAGTAATACACCGGCAACATCATGCTAATGAAGTGCGGGATATTTAAATCCCCGCTTCATTGACTATTTTGAATGTCTGAATTTGCATCCCTAGTTCGAACTAGGGTGCAAGTGTAGATATACCCTAAGGCTACGTCTACATTGGCAAGATTTTGCGCAAATACTTTTAATGCAAGAGTTTTTGCGTTAAAGTATTTGCGCAAGAGAGCGTCTACAGTGGCATGTGCTTTTGCGCAAGAGATGTGCTTTTACACAAAAGCATCCATGCCAGTGTAGACGCTCTCTTGCGCAAGAAATTCATGTTGCCTGTCTACACTGGCCTCTTGCCCAAGAACAGTTGCGCAAGAGGGCTTTTTCCTGAGTGAGAGCATCATAGTTCTTGCACAAGAAGCACTGATTTCACACATTAGAATGTCAGTGTTCTTGCGTAAGAACTCCCCGCCAGTGTAGACAGGCAGCATGTTTTTGCGCAACAGCGGGTGCTTTTGTGCAAAATCATGCCAATGTAAACACAGCCTAAGAGACTTGGTTTCTTGGGTTCCTATTTTATCACAGATTAAATTTGCAAGCACAGGCTACATATTTATTTAATCTTATTTTATTTTAAAAGGTACCAGACTTAGAGGAAAGGACATATCTCCTCACAAATCCTGCTCTAAAGTGAGGAGTAACATACAATCAGTGATGTAGGTTTGCATCTGAAGGTAAACTGAGGGATTTTTAGAAAAATATCAAGCATCACATTGTGCATTCCACTGTTGCACTCCACCCCAGAGGTGGCTGAATTTCAGTTGCGAGTGAAGTAATTCCAGGACACTGTGTACAGACCTGGAAGCATTTTGAGACGCTGGATATGGTCCATTTTGAAATCTGGACACTATGAGACAGATTGTGGAGCTGTCAGTCTACACCAGCTACCCCCATATGATCACAGCATTTTTATAATAGCACTTTATGGGGTTTACTATAAAAATACACTATAATTAAACAAGCTGGAGAAACATATTTCATAAGGGAATAAAAATATCAGTCAGAACGGCTGTTTTTGACAGCTGTGAATACTACTACTAGACACTCTTAGAACTGCAGTAATCTAAAACTGGAAATGTTAAAAGTAAGTAAGAAAGAAAGAAAGGAATGGTGTTTTTTCCTGGCAGGAAAACGAAAACACAAGGTTTTGTCAGCTCTTTTCTTTTATTTGCTAAGGATTTAGTGCTCTGCTTTTACCTAGTTACATGATATACTGCAGAGAAATATGCAGAAATTCAGGATCACATCGGAGTAGTAACATCCGGTAAATTTTATGTTGGGAAATTTAGAGCATGCCAAATGGCTAGCTACATGAACAAAAGAGTAACATGAATAGATTAGAGAGTTATTAGCCTCAAATAATAGATGATATACTGTATATCAAGTAATGAGCAATTATTATCCTGCATTTATCTGTTTCTTGATGCCCTTTTTAATTATGTACCCTGCTGCCATTGATGGCAGCAGCTGGCAAAAGAAATGCTGCAAAGCTCTTTTACTAGATAGTTTCTTCCAACTCTTTTTCTTTCCTTATTCAGATCTAAGAGAAAGTGGACCCTCGCATTTCGTGCATTTGATAGGAACATTTTCCCTGGAAAAACTACCCCCAAAATGCCTGTATTCTATGCCAGTAATTTCAAATAGGTGATGCTGCATTGCCATATGTTCTAAACATATCTTCAAATGGTATGCATCAACATAGGCCCCTGGAAGTCAAAAGGACTACACTGATTCACACCAGTCGAGGATCTGGTTCTTACACATGCTGTGTAAATACGAAGCTCTCTGTAGATTGTTTAGGGTGTCTGACTATCATGTTTAATTATCATCATAATTAGTACTTTCCATCTCTTTAACTCAAGGGGATTTTTTAAAAAAAAGAGTATACATTCTGTGAATCTGATTTTGTGCTTGTTCCGACCAGTTTTACATCAGGCTGACTTCACTGGAATCACTCATAACTTACATCAGGTAAGGGCAGAATCAGGACCAAAACTAACTTTTTGGGAGCATAATAAAATTCAACAAGGGGTTCACTGGCCCTCTTTATTTAATTTTATTATTTTGCTTTGGGCAGCAAAATTTAAAAAAATCTAACCCACAAGACCTTTTTTGGTGCTGGCAGTGCATTAATAAAAAATGTAAGTTTCACGGAACAAAGTAAATAAGGCAATTCATATATCATTCCTAAGACGCACAGGAATGAGGCAGAGAAAAATAACCACTGGATATTTTATATAAAGATATTTCCATGAGTCAGCTTGTTTTCAAGTTTCTGGGTTTCCAGCTGCAAGCTCTGCAGTGTTGGCTTATCTTCTACTTGTGGCCTTGCATATGCCAGAATTAGCTTATAATTGGCAGAGTTTTCCCCTTTGTAACTGGTAATAATACAGCTTTTATCAGCAGAGAATGGCTAAAAATTTGGATCTTTTCAATTTCATCACAACTTGTAATTTTTCCAGGCCTTGTACTGTATTAACAGACATGGGTGCTTCTTGCTTGGTAGCAGAGGTGACGACATTATTTTTGTAGGCAAAAAGTACTGTATATAATATATAACCCTCCTTTCAGAAGTTCTCTAGACAATGGTCATGGTGCAGCCGAAAAACCGAATGGCATGTTATAAAGGTATGAAGTATCTATTGTCCACCTTAAAGGACCCTTAGGGACAGTGAATAAGACACGTACCTCATGGTAACATTGAGATTTAGAGGAGGGCAAATAACACAAACTATTTTCTGTAAATTTTCATTCATCTGAGTTTTAAAATTTGCTTTAACCATTTTCATTCCTCCAGTGTATTTTCTGAATGGCAGACTGTAGCTGGCAAAAATGTTCACTGTAAGTGAATTCCCAAGACAAATATGCAAATGTATGTGGGAAATTAATTTTAAATTTATATATGGCAATAGAATTCTCCTATTCATCCAGTTAGGGGACAGAAACTATATCATGTGATTTATTTGACCAATCACAGTTTTGTATTTTGAATAACATCAGTCATCCTGTTTATTGAGTAAACATCAGAACATAAGAACGGCCATACTGAGTCAAACCAAAGGTCCATCTAGTCCAGTATCCTATCTTCCAACAGTGGCCAGTGCCAGATGCCCAGAGGGAATGGACAGAACAGGTAGTCATCAAGAGATCCCTCTCTTGTCATCCATTTCTGACAAACAGGCTAGTGACACTATTCCTACTCATCCTGACTACTAAGTATTGATGGACCTAACCTCCATAAATGTATCTAGTTCTTTTTTGAATCCGTTAAAGTCCTGGTCTTCATAACATCCTCTGGCAAGGAGTTCCACAGGTTGACCGTGCACTTTGAGAAGAAAAACTGCCTGTTGTTTGTTTTAAACCTGCTACCTATTAATTTCATTTGGTGACCCCTAGTCCTTATGTTGTGGGACTTATCCATATTCACTTTTTCCATGCCAGTCATGATTTTATAGACCTCTGATATATCAGCCCTTAGTTACCTCTTTTTTAAGCTGAAAAATCTCAGTCTTTTTCATCTCTCTTCACGAGACACTCATTCCAAACTAATAAACTATGTGGACTACATTCAAATAACAAAGATATTATTAGTCAACTACATTCAAACAACAAAGATTTTTTTGAGAAAATTTGCAGCTACCCTGGGAATAAAAAAGAGACACATATATTCTTCATTGGGAATTATTCACCTAGCAGTGCTGAAATTCTTTTGGGTCATTTGTAGAGCCCTGCATAGATAAAAAATTGATATCTGCATCTACATTTGCAGGATTCTAGAGACAAAATTTGTATCCACATCCATATCCACACAGGTGAGCTGTGGATATCCGTGTCAGTATCCACAGATGCAAATACTGTCGGTATAGAGCAGATATCCAGAGATTTGCAGGTCTCTAGCCATTTGCAGTTGATAGCAGAAATTTGAGGCACAGCCGTGCTTTACGGTATAATTCCAGTTTTTCAAATTCCCTTTATCCGAAAATCCTAGTTATCCAGTGTGTCCTCTATGTTGCCCTGCAGCTCAAAATAGCACTTCCATTTATCTGAATGCTCAGATATCTGAAAGATGTCCTCCAGATAAAAACAAGTGTACTGTCATAATCATAACTTTGCTTTGGACTTGAATGGTGATCTGAGAAACTGAACTTAGGTGCTTTACTAACAGATGGTAAAACCAAAACCTTGAGTGATGTCTAATGGTTAGACCTGGTCTCATGAATTTTGTTCCTGTCCCTGTCACTTACTCATATGGTTCGGTTGGATAAATTGTAACATTCCATGCCTCAGTTTACCCATTTGTAAAACATACCTAATAGAACTGAAAGATTTTGGGGAGTGTAATTAACCATAGGAGTAACTTATCTAGGATTGTGGTGGTTTGTCCACATTTGAAATCAAGTCTGGATGCCTTTCTAAAGGGCTTTCTCTAGCTCAACCAGAACTTTTGGGCTTGATGTGAGAACTCTTTGTTGAAATCTACAGCCTTAGTTATACAGCAGGTCAGATTAAAAGACTCTAATGGTGCCTTCTGGCCTCATATTCCCTGAGTCTCAGGTTTCAAATCCATACGTGCACGGGCGCTACAGATATTATGCAAAATAGTAACTGTTTGTGTCTCAGACTGGACCAATTTTGACTTTGCCTGAAAGGAGAGGTATAAATAATATTTAGGTTTTTTGTTTTCTCCTACACAGATTCAGAAATGTTTGCCACTAGCAAAAGGGCACAGACCAAATTGCTTCAGTTGATTCTATGGGGAGACAATTTTTGTTGTAAGAGAGTGACAAAATATTTAAAGGATAAACCAGACCTGTATGATTAAGTATTTTTAAATTAAGTAGTAAAATTCTAAATGTGGATTCAGTGCTTTACTAGAAACCAATGGAGAGTAGGGATGGGAAAGTGTAAATGTGTATGTGGTTAACTGATGAGACTGGACACATCGGTTAACATTCATGGTTAAACGCAGACTCCCGGCATATGCAGATTCCCGTGTGCCTGCCTGCCTGCCTGCCCCCCTCCACGTGTATTGCTCTGCATTTCTCTTGCTTCTCTGGGAACTTTGCTACATGTAACAAAGTTATTGGCTAGTATTCTCAGGTAATTCTTGCCTTTTAGTGCTCTCAGTCTGGAAGCATATGGTAGAGTGACTGACCAAAAGAAGATTTGCAGATTTAAATAGAGAAGACAGTCAGTGGAAAGTGCCTATCTCTGAATAACATCAACACCTATTAGTGTAAGGTGTGATATCATAGGATATCTAGAGGGGCATCAAGAGCTCCAATCATTGGGTGTGTCTAGACGACAGGGTTTTTTTTCCGAAAAAAGTGGCCTTTTTTTTTTTTAAACTTCACCTGCGTCTAGACTGCTGCCGTGTTCTTTAGAAATTAAATCGAAAGAACGTGGCAGTTTTTTCGACCACAGAAAACCTCATTTTACGAGGAAGAATGCCTTTTTTTTGAAAGTGCTCTTTCGAAAAAAGGGCGCTATTGAACGCAAACACTGCTTTTTTGAAAGAGAGCATCCAGACTGCCTGAGTGCTCTCTTTTGAAAAAGCGGCTCTCTTTTTCAAAAATACTGGTTGCTGTCTGGATGCTCTCTTTCGAAAGAAGCTTTTTCGAAAGATTCTTTTGAAAAGCCTTTTTCGAAAGAGGCTTGTAGTCTAGATGTAGCCATTCCCAGAAGTCCTTTCTCTCTCTCTCTCTCTCTCTCTCTCTCTCTCTCTCTCCAGCATTCCGTGGTTGTTAAGACAACAATTTGTGGTGCCCTTTCTGGCTATTCCTGAATGGATGCGTTGATGGTTTGAGTTGGAACTTCCACAATATTGAGAGCAGCTGTGTAGATCAAGGCTGTCTCACCAGAACTGGGACACTTGGCAGTTTGAGATCTTGTATGTACTGTGTGAAGTGCATGCCATTCCCCTGAGCTTACTGACACGGTTACAAATGAAGTAGAGACGGCAGGAATGGAATTCCCATGCTAATTTTACTCTGTCCCCATCTGGATGTCTAAAGTTATGTTACAGAAGGGTCCAACCTGCTTTTCAGACTTTTCTGCCGTAAAAACAATTGCTCATGGTTGAAAATTGACACAAATGATTTCAGACCTCCAATCATTTTATACTGACTCATTTAAAGGGTGGGGCTAAGAGAAGTCAGGCCACTTTTGATTGGTTCAAAATCTAGGATTATATTGATGCTTTTTGTCCTGCATTTGCCTAGCAAGAACCCCATGTGTAAAAAGAGCTTGGGTGTGAATAAACATAACAGACTAATATAGCTCCAAATACCATTTAATCTCAGTGGCCCCGCCGTTGATCTATTCAGGGAAGGGAAGCAGTGAACCTAGATCTCTTTCTTCAGCTCAGAGAGCAGCGGAATCTTCATCAATATTTCCTTCTTTACTAGGACTTGGTGGGAAATCTGGAAGAGTTAGGTGGAGCATGATTCCAGTGGAGCTGCGGTGGGTGCTCAGAATTCAGAACAGCTTTGGAGATGGATCCTCTTCCCATTCCTGGGAGCGGTGGGTCTTTGGAGGCCCACATCCCATGTTCTTCCATGTGTCATGTTCTGCCTCTTCCCCACGGGCATTAACAACAGGCAGCAGAAATGATCTTGCTCTACCCATTTAAGTAAAAATTCACAGTGTACTTAATATTTTGTGTAACTGGATGTGTTTGCTCATGCTGTCACAGTAAAACCAGGGGCTGCATCTCATAGAAGTCCATTATCCAATGCTAGAGAATGGTCCACCTTCCTTTTGCTAAGAAGTTGTGTGCTTGCAAAATGCATGATGTAGCTTGCACTTAGGGTACCAACCCTTCCAGATTGGCCAAGAGTCTCCTGGAATCAAACTAGATCTCCTGGTGGGTACTGAAATTAATCAGCGAGATTTAAATAGGCCACTAAAAGTAGGGTTGCCGGATGGTTTCAACAAAAATACCGGACACACTTGACATTACATCACAATTTACATTACATCATCTTTAGAAAATACCAAACATTTATATTTTCTCATTTATATGTTCTCAATTTGTTTCCCGAACAGAAAGCTCAAATACTGGACTGTCTGTTTCAAAACTGGACACCTAGCAACCTTAGCTAAAAGTCCAGTTGATGGCACATTGGAGCTCCCTACCTGCCCTGGCTCAGCACTGCTCCCGGAAGTGACTGGCATGGCCCTCTGGCTTCTAGGTGCAGGGGTGGCCAGGTGGTCTCTGTGCACTGCCTCCACCCTGAGTGCCAACTGTGCAGCTCCCATTGCCTGAGAACCATGGGCAGTCGGAGCTGTGGGGAGGTGCCTGCAGGTAGAGTCTGCACACAGTGCTCTTGGCTGCTCCTAAGTTTAGCAGTCAGTCGCTTCTAGGAGCCACCTGAGGTAGGTGCTGCCTGGCTTGAACCCAGAGTCGAAACCCTCTCTGTACCCCAATCTCTGCCTCAGGCCTTAGCCCTTTCTTGCACCCAAACTTCTTCTCAGACACCACACCCAGACCCCTCTGCCCCACTCCTGAGCCCCCTCTCACAGCCAAACTCCCTCCAGAGACCACATCCCCTCCTGCACTTCCTTCCCCAAGTCCAACCCAGAGCTCCCTCCCATACTTCAACCCTCTGGGCCCCACCTCACAACCCAGAGCCAACACCCTTCCCATGCACTACCCCTCTGCCTCCTGAAAGTGAGTGAGGATGGGGGAGAGAGAACGGCATAGCGAGGAGGGATGGAGTGAGCATGAAATATTGCTTATGTGTTCCATGGTTATGAGGAATGTTTGAGTTGCATTAGTGAACGTATTAGAAAACAGCAAAATAACTAGGCCCAATATTTAGATTGTATTAAAAGAAAAGGTGTGAGTAATGAAACTTCTGATGAATATAGATGGATTTGTGTTTTTTGAAATTCAATGATAAAGCGTTGTTTAGTTGGATTTTTTTATTTCAAGATTTCCCCCTTCGTTGTTGCAAATTCAGAAATGAGCATTTTGCTAGGGCATGAAAACCAGAAAGCGAAACAGACTATGAACAAACAACAAGACGTCCTGTGGCACCTTATAGACTAAGGGTATGTCTAAACTTGCTCCCTACTTTGAACTAGGGATGCAAATGTAGGCAATCGAAATTGCTAATGAAGTGGGGATTTAAATATCCCGCGCTTCATTAGCATGATCTTGCCAGCGCGTTATTTTGCTCAACAACTGTTTCAAAAGTGAAAGTGCGTGCTAGGACGCGTTAGTTCGAACCAAACCCCTTGGTTTGAACTAACGTTACTCTTCATTGTTTGGTGCACACTTTCAAAACAGCTGTTGAGCGGAGTAATGCGCCGGCGAGATCATGCTAATGAAGCACGGGATATTTAAATCCCCGCTTCATTAGCAATTTTGATCGCCTGCATTTGAATCCCTAGTACGAACTAGGGAGCAAGTGTAGCCGTACCCTAACAGATTTATTGGAGCATAAGCTTTTGTGGGCAAAGACCCAATTCATCAGATGAGGGTCTTTGCCTAAAAAGGCTTATGCGCCAAAAAAATCTTAGTCAGTCTATAAGGTGCCACAGGACTTCTTGTTGTTTATGCAGATTCAGAATAACTTCGCTATCCCTCTGATACTTGTCAGGCTATGAACAAAGAGTATAATTTCCTATAAGTCAAATTTTAGGAAAAAATGAGGAAACAGCATAAATAATAAGTAAATTAGGTTATAAAAATCACCTTTGTTTCATTCATCTAAACTGTTATTAGTATCAATAGTAAAGAAAAAACATGATTACAATGCTATATAAAGTTTTATCTTGACGTTGCCCTTAAGTTTGCTCTGATGCTTAGGGATGCAGGTATCTTATGAGTTCCTTCCTTCCTTCCTTCCTTCCTTCCTTCCTTCCTTCCTTCCTCCTATCTATCTATCTATCTATCTATCTATCTATCTATCTATCTATCTATCTATCTATCTATCTATCTATCTATCTATCTATCTATCTATCTATCTATCTATCTATCTATCTATCTATCATGCCCTAAATGAGGCCTCTAGTGACTTGTTCAAGATCCCACAGGAAATCCGTGGCAGAGCTGTGACCTGAATCCCGAGCTCCTGAGTCCCGATCTAGACAGACACAAAACACCCTTTTTCTCAAAGGCCTAAGATAGCATCAGTTTTTTATCTATCTGAACCCACTCAGCCTCAGTTTGAGACCAAGGCATCTTCTCCCAAGTAATCTGAGAGTTATCTCATATCAAAACAACTGTAAGGGATTCTGCATGCTAACAAGGTGCTTGGGTGCTGCAGGGATTAAATCTTTCCTGCTTAGCTGTGCGAGTTTCTTTGCCTTTTGCTTTATTGAGAATGTTTTCAAAGTTCTTGACAGAATTACAAGCCACAGTTGGCTCCGCCTCTTTCTTAGCCCTCTAACCCATAAGCAGTGCAGCTGAGGTTACGGGATTTATGGTTAGTGGTTTGAGAATATAAATAGAAAGGAATTTATATGATTTTCTTTCTCTGTAATACAACACTCAGTAGCTTTCTGTCTCCCACCCTTCACACCAAACACATAAGGTGCCATCCAAAAAAGCCTGGAAAGCTTCAAATTAAGAAAGTTAGTAACTTGCCAACCTGAAGCAAATTCTCACCAGCAACTTATACATCACACCACAGTAACTCTAACTCAGGAACCAATCCATGCAACAAACCACGGTGCCAACTCTGCCCATATATCTACACCAGTGACACCATCACAGGACCTAACTAGATCAGCCACACCATCATGGGTTCATTCACCTGCATATCTACCAGTGTAATATACGCCTTCAGATGCCAGCAGTGCAGCTCTGCTATGTACATCGGCCAAACTGAACAGTCCCTACGTAAAAGAATAAACGGACACAAATCAGATATCAGGAATGGTAATACAGTAATTCCTCATTTAACACTATAGATATGTTTCAGAAAATGATCATGTTAAGTGAAAATGCGTTATGCAGGGTCAATTTTCTCATTGAAAATAATGGAAAAGGTGGGGGTTGCGTTTCAAGTGGTGGTGTCTGTTGGGACCGGGACATAAGGTTGGGGAAGAGGGGACTGGGTTACAGCAGGGAGGGGAGGTGTTTGGCTCTGGGGAAAGGAAGGGGAAGAGAGGGTAAGGGGATTGGCTTGGGAGTATGCCCCTGTGACGGGTCTGCCGGAACCCGCACTACGTCCAGCGAGGGGGTGTTGTCAGGAAACAATGCAGTGAGCAGCGAACCCTCCGCCACTTTGTAGGGAGGCGGGAGAAGCCCTGGGCAGCTGCCGGCAATGGGCCAGCTGGGGAAATCATGTTATTCCGGGGATAGTCGTGTAATTCAAAAACTTTCCCTAAAAAAAAAATCGTGCTATCGCGAAAACGTGTTAAGCGGGCACGTGTTAAATGAGGAATTACTGTACACAAAAACCTGGAGGAGAATGCTTCAATCTCCCTGGACACACAATAGCAGATTTAAAGGTAGCCATCCTGCACGAAAAAAACTTCAACAACAGACTTCAAAGAGAAACTGCTGAGCTACAGAGTTCATCTGAAAATTTGACACCATCAGTTTAGGATTAAACAGAGACTGTGAATGGCTAGTCAAGTACAAAAGCAGTTTCTCCTCTCTTGGAGTTCACACCTCCACATCAGCTGTTAGAAGTGGGCCTCATCCTCCCTGACTGAATTGACCTCATTATCTCCAGCTTTACTCTTGATTGGTACTCTTTTCTTATGCCTGTTTGTTTATGCCTGCCCCTGAAATTTCCACTACATACATCTGACGAAGTGGGTCTTTGCCCACAAAAGCTTATGCTCCAATAAATCTGTTAGTCTATAAGGTGCCACAGGACTCCTCGTCGCTTTTGCAGATCCAGACTAACACGACTTTTCTGCATGTCCCTGATGGGTCAGATTTCTACCTCCCATGAGGAAATAAAAAAACAGTTCGGGGAGCAGGGAAACTCATCAGGGTTAACCTTAAGAGTTTTTGACCAGGAAGGTTGGGGTTCATGCCTCTTCCCTCTGGTTGGAAGAGCAGTGGGTTCAGGATCCAGAAATCTTTGATCTCCCCAAATCTGCTAGTGACCTGTCTGGTGGTGTCCCAATCCATCTGCAGTAAGGACCGAGCCTGCCAGATGCTAGTGTTCCCTCACCCACCTGAATGCCAATGGGGATTGCACCTTGTGGAATAGCTCCACCCAGGAGTTAATAAGGCCTCAAACTTTTCAATTTTTAAAAGGATTCCTCCTGGGACTGGTGTGGGGGACAATGCTGATAAGCATCCCTTTCTCTTTAGCTGTACTCTTCCTGGTGCTAGCCCATCCCCTTCCTCTCAAGCCCTGGTTCCATTGAGGGCCTTTCACAATATCAGCAGGAGTGTTCTCCTTCTGCATGGGATTGGGGAAGGTATGGTTTCCTCTTCAGACAGGTCTTGGAAGAGAACATTTGGACTCCTTAATTATGAGGAGTGATAGAATGGTGGAAGTTGGAATAAACGTTTCAACTTGGTTCCCCCCTCCATGTTACCGTTTGCACAGAATGACCATTTCAGATCTGTTTGAAACTTGAACCTGAACCTGTATTCTCCCTTCCACATATCAAATATGTGCTGGGGCACTGCATCAGGTTCCATCAGATTCCATTGCATCAGCCATAAATAATGGGCTCTTTGGTGTAGCATGAGGCCCCTCGGGACAGCTATTACCCGTTCAGAGATTACTGTCACATCCGTCAAGAGCAGAGTGCTCGGATGTAGAGAGAGCCCTTTGGGCCTTGGTCGGCTGATAGCGACAAGTTTTCTTTGAAGCGTATGTCTATTATTTTATTCTTCATAACATTCTTTTTTAAAAAAAAGATACCATCTGTGTTACAGCCCAGCATGCACGTGCAATGTAAACATCAAACCCCTCATGTATGCTGGTGTAAGTTTCAGCTTCTCGCTGACATCATTTTAAGTCTGGAGTAGCCCCCACTGATTTCTGTGGAGTAACTCCAAGTACTGTGCTGTAGCTGAGAACCCCACTGGGTTCCCTGCAGCCTCTTTTGTGCCCTGTAATTTTGCTATTACATAAATTATCTATGGGTGCCAACTAGGGTAGCTATGTCTATGTATGTCCACAAGCAGGCATTTGGAAATGTAAGTGCGTTCCTTACACCTGTAGTTAATTGCATGCACTCGGTTACATGTGAGCACAACATTTTACAATCCTGGCTTCCCGACAGTGCAATTTAGAACCATTGGTGGGATATGTAAAACAATTGTCTGCTGTATTTAGAATCAATCCTGCCTATAATTTTGTCTTTCAGA
This sequence comes from Pelodiscus sinensis, assembly GCF_049634645.1. NCBI lineage: Eukaryota > Metazoa > Chordata > Testudines > Trionychidae > Pelodiscus > Pelodiscus sinensis. Next base: position 12,914,016 of record NC_134722.1, read on the forward strand.
TATTGGAAGCATTTTTCTGACCCAAATTTTGTTACAGGGTCCATATTCATGGTAACAAGATCTTTTCTTTTTAGAGTCCCCCTGCCTTTGCTACTTATTCCCCTCAGTGGAAGTTATGCCAAGATGGTTTGTAATGTCTAGAGATGTTAAAATGCATTTAAGAAAGTAATTGTGTAACTGCTGAAAATTTCAGTGGTTACACGTGGGTGAGAGGCAAGTGGCTCTCACCTGCCGCCCCACACTGTTGCTTCTGATACAGAGTCAGTGCTTCCAGGAAAGGGGGCCGGTGGGAGCTGGCTTTTATAGGCAGCAACGTGGAAGGGGCCTGCATGTAACTATGCACGTTAACCGATGAGTGCTGGCTCATTCGTTAACCATGTACACAGTTACACTTTCACATCCCTACGGATGGCACAATCAGTTTCCATGGAAATTATTGTATTATATTGAAGATCACAACTGCAAGTGAAGTATAAAATATTGCAAATGAATTCCGAAGCAAGAACAAATATCCTTAACTAAAAGAGCCTTTTTCCTCTTTGAAAATATAAGCTATAGCTGCAGAATAGTTGGTAGAGAGAATGGTTTTCAGTGTTTTCCATCAGCAGTTCTAAACAGATGGGATGGAAACTTAGAAAGTCATGTCTGTAGCTGCTTTCCATGCACCTGTAATAACGATTCAAGAAAAATAATATTCCTTAGAGCTACCCGTAAAGGAGCTAAACTCTGTGTTTATTATAGTACGAAGTGCAGAGATGCGTTGTTTGATTTTTTTTCAGTATTACTTTGAACTCTGATTTCTGAAGTGTTAAAGAGATGTTTGCGTTAAGGGAAACAGCTGCAATGCCTTTGGAAGTTTTATAAACATTATGGAGAATTCAGATGGACTACTCAAATTTTATGTTGTACACACGCACACACACTTTGTGCTCTGCATTAATGCTACAATACTATGTGCTGGTCAGTGTAAACAAATGGTCATTACATTTTAATAGGCAAATTGTATTTGTCAAGGGACTCATCCCTTTATTTCACTGTATCATGTCACTGCCCTTGTCTGGCTCAAGCTAGAAAATGCTGTTAGCCGTGCTTATGTTTTTATTTTGATAGTCAGGTAAAAAAAAACCCCATGTTTGATCTGACTCACCAGTATGCTGTCATGCAAAGAGCAAAATGTATTTAACATCATGCAAGTAAAAACACGTTAATTAACCTTGTTTTCCTGAATTGGTGACAGGAGGGATCACATGAGGATTACCTGTTGTGTTCCCTCCCTCTGGGGTATCTGGTATTGGCCACTGTTGGCAGACAGGATAGTGGGCTAGATGGACCCAGTATGGCCGTTCTTGTGTTCTTAATGGCACTTTCTCCCAGTATGAAAACAAGACCAGAGAGAGTACAGTTGCATGTTTATACTTTCTAAACTGCACACATAGAATAAACAGAGACTTTTCCCTCACACTGCCATGAAATCCCAATCCTTCCCTGTGTCGTCTGGATCAGACTCAGAGAAGAAAAGGCAGACTCCCATCTGACCAGAACCATTAACTGAAACAGTCTCTGCTTGGTTGGAGTACTCCTGTGTAGAGATTAAAGGGACAAGCAATTTTGTGTCTGCGCTACTCACATCTGATCGGACTGCGTTCCCGTTTGGCACTGGACAGTACGTGCTTGCAAATGTGAAGGAAAAATTTAATCCATTGTATAAAACTGCAGTGAGCTGTTTGTCAAAGATGCTGGCAAACTCTGAGTAAACCTCTGGAAGCTTGTGAAAGAACTAATTTTTTTTCTTCCTGGCAGGATCTCCTTTGGCATCACAGGAATTAAATGACTGGTGATGAAGAATAATCCAGGGATGGGGGGGAACAAAAACCGAAAGAAGAAAAAAAAACTGAACCAACTAGCAGCACACTATAAGCAGTGATTCCAAAAGATTTTAATAAAGAAAAAAGTTCATTTTGGGTTGGGTTGTTTTGGTTTTGCAAACTACTGTACAGATCTCTATATATGGTTCTCTTCAAAAAAGTTTCAAGAAGATACATTGATTGCTAGGAACTGTTATACAGGGCTAGGGAGTGCCATTTAAAGTGGAGGATTCACTAACCCTCTGCTTCCATCCAGTATGGTCCCCAAGCTCTCCTCAGTCCCCTTGCTTTTACTCTCCTAGATCTGCAACACCCCCCCCCCCCCCCCAAGCCCCAGTTGGCACCTCTCTTTCTGAGTTTAGGTGCAGCACTTCTGGGGAGTATCGAGGCAGCTGCAGGGAATGATGGCAGATTGTGATGGACATTGTAGGGTCCAGGGTAGACTAGAGATGGTGGTAAACTATCTAGACCAGTGGTTTTCAAACTATGGGGTCATTACCCAGTATTGAGTTGTGGAATGTCAGGCACTGGGTCTCGTTGCTACAGGGGGATCAGGTGACCAGTGGGGGTGCAAAGGCAGGCTACCTGCCTAACCTAGCACCACAGACTGAGCTGTGCCCTAGAAGTGGCCAGCAGCAGGCCCAGCTCCTAGGTGTGCTCCTAGGAGGGCACATAGGACTCCGTGCATTGCCTCTGCCCCTAGCACCAGCTCCAGACTTCCATTGGTTGGGAACCTGCTGAGGGCTGCTTCTGCCTTAGCCCCCTCATTGCACCACTGATTGGAAGCCGCTCAAGGTAAGCCCCTCCTGCCCCAGCCCTGATCCCGCCCCTAAGCCGGAGCCCCCTCCTACACCTGCAAGCTGTCATCCTCAGCCCCTCCTCGAAGCCCATACTCTCTAGTCAAATTCTGTTGGGTCACAGGCATCAACAATTTTCTTCAACTGTGTCATGAGAAAAAAAAGTTTGAAAACCGCTGTTCTAGTCCCTGTTCACAACCCACTGGTGGGTCAGGACCCAGCATTAGGGAAACACACTGCGTGGAAAATTGAATCCCCTTGCCATCAGGAAATGCAAATACCTCTTTATGGAGGGGAGCAGCTGGAGCTTGCAGGTGTGTTCAGATTGCGGCCATTGACTATAGAATTAGGTGTGAACTCAGTGAGAAGAAGTTGTAGCTATGCTGGAGGGGAGCCCAGAATCCAAAGGGAGAATGAGACAGAGGAGGAGAGGTTTGTTGCGTACAAAGGAAATCACTGTGTAATGCTTTATTTTATTTGTCAGGACCCAAGATAAGGCTGGGGATAAGAACCTGACTGTGGCTGGAGGCCAGACACAGTGCTTTTAAATGCTTCCTTTTATTTCACAATGCCAGGAGACAGAGAAAGGAAGACAGGACCGTACGCCAGGAGTGTGTGTGCGTGTGTGAAGGGCACGAACCCTCCCCCCCCAAGGTTCCCCAGATAAGTGTGCTCCAGCTGGCCGGGGGAAGGCTGGGGCTGATTTCCTCCCCTCAGGAGTGAGGTCGAGGGCAGGGCTAGGCCTTGTTCCTGGAGAGGAGGAGAATCAGCCCCAACCTTCCCCCAGCCGGCAGCATGGGGGAGGGAGGCTCGTGCAATGTGCTGCTCCTGCCTTCCCCTGGCCAGCTGGAGCACGTTTACTTGGGGGACTATTGGGAGTGTGCATTCTCATCCTTATGGTCCACATTTACCCAAAAAATCCTACACACACACCAGAAATTTCTGCATACGGAGGCCTGGAAGAGCAGGGGATGGAGGAAAATGGACTGGAAGGGCGGATGGCCTAATAGCAAGGAGGTTGGCCTGGATCCTTGATACCAATTCCCTCCCCAGCACAGGCTTCTTGCGTGACCTTCAACACGGCATATAGTGTCTCTGCCTTACTCCCCATACATACAACGGGACAATAGTACTTCTCAACCTCCTGACTGATACGAGTGATTGTGAACCTGCAGCGATGTAATGCTAATGGGGCCATATCAGCACTAGTGAGTGAGTACATAAATAGGCCCCAGCACTGCCGTGGCTCACACACATGCTTCACTTTTGTGCACTGAGGGAGGAATCCTTGCCTCCGGAAAGTCAGTGGGATTGATTTCTGAGAGGCCATGCACAGAAGTTATTCAGTGAGTGAAAAGAAGCATTTTGCAGGATCGGGGCCATATGGGGTATGTATGTATTTATTAGTGAAATAATCCAGCGAGCAGCCTGTGTGCTTCTTTCCTGCTCCTCAAGTCCGAAGCACATGCATGGTCTGCAATAGGGCATTGATGATAAGGAGAACAACAAGGAGCTAACGGCCCAGTGCGTAGAAGTTCCACACTTACTTTCTATGGGCTAGATTCTCACATCCTTACACATGGGGAGTACCACCTCACTCTATGAGCAGTCACACTGAAGGCAATGGATATAATTAGGTCACCTCTGATTTCAGCAAGGCAAGAATTCTGCCCAATGGTTTTGCTACACCACATGAGCGAAGGGGTCAGGATCTGGCCCTATATGACAACTCATAAGAACAAAAGAACATAAGAATGGCCATACTGGGTCAGACCAAAGGTCCATCTAGCCCAGTAGCCTGTCTGCTGACAGTGGCCAGCACCAAGTGCCCCAGAGGGGGTAGACCGAAGACAATGATCAAGTGATTTCTCTCCTGCCATCCTTCTCCAGCCTCTGACAAACAGAGGCCAGGGACACCATTCCTACCCCCTGGCTAATTGCCTTTTATGGGCCTAACCTCTGTGAAATTATCTAGCTTCACTTTAAACTCTGTTATAGTTCTAGCCTTCACAGCCTCCTCAGGTTGACTATGCGCTGTGTGTAGAACTTTCTTTTATTAGTTTTAAACCTGCTACCCATTTACTTCATTTGGTGTCCTCTAGTTCTTCTATTATGGGAACTAATAAATAACTTTTCTTTATTCACCCTCTCCACACCACTCATGATTTTATATACCTCAATCATATGCCCCCTAAGTCTCCTGTTTTCTAAACTGAAAAGCCGCAGTCGCTTTAACCTCTCTTCATATGGGACCCATTCCAAACCCCTAATCATTTTAGTTGCCCTTTTCTGAACCTTTTCTAAGGCCAAAATATCTTTTTTGAGGTGAGGAGACCACATCTGTACACAGTATTCAAGATGTGGGCGTACCATAGTTTTATACAGGGGCAGTAAGTAAGTAAACAAACTCCTTTCCATTGTGTTGGAGTTGATTGACATTAGGCTTCTTGTCGCCTCCAAAAGAAGCATGCTATTTGTATTAATCATGTGGTAATTTATTAATAGTATTAACAATATCTTTAAATAGCAGAGTTTTATCCCACCAAATTCTCTGTTGGTAATGAGAGTGAGTTGGGAAGAGTTAGATGGCTTTGTAGAAAATAAGTGAACTCTTTATCCAGGGTTTTCCAGGTGAGTTCCACTCTTCTCTAAGGGTACGTCTAGATTACAGATACTGTCGACAAAACGTCTGTCGACAAAGAGCGTCTAGACTACATCCAGTTCTGTTGACAAAGCAAGCCACTTTGTCGACATGCGAGTGTAGACTCAAAGGACAGTGTAGATGCAATAACGCCTTCTGTCGACAGAACTCTTGTCAACAAAAGGCGTTATTCCTCGTAGAATGAGGTTTACATCCGTCGACAAAACTGTTGAGTTCTGTCAATGTTATGTCGACCGAACTCAGCAGCAGTGTAGATACAGGTATAGTAATCTAGACACACCCTAATAGTGGGAAAAATTAAAGATAGCAGAAACAGGGATTGTATAAAATCCCCTAAACTAACAACTAAAATTCCCTTAAACTAACCAACAAGTGGGAAAGTCAAAATTGATTAAGGACATGAATCTAATCCAATATGTTTCTGGAAGACCCACAACTTATTTTAATACTCTACATTTAGTCACACTTTAAGCTGTCTTATTCCAAAATGTTTTCTGTTTTAGTGGGGAAAGATAGAAACCAATTAGTAGTCTGAAATATACAGACAATTGCAGGGGAGAGAGAAAGATTCTATACCAAATACTGATCCCAGTGGAGTCAACTGAGAAAATCCTTTGAACTTCAGTTGGTGCAGGATTATGCCCTCTATTTGGAAATATTAAGAGAACGGGATCCTTTAAGGAGAGTTTTCTAAAATTTGCTTCGTTGTCCTCTTTGGAAAGATACCTTAAAGCCACTTTTAGCAAATCAAAAGGTTCACTGAAAAGACAGAAATTAAGAGAAGTCCTTCATGGAGATTGGCAAAACATGAAGTTTGTAATATCTTTCCAATCCAATTATAGCATTCAAATCAAGGAGGAAAAAAGTTATCAAATATAATGAAATCTTTCTTTTCCACTTACTTAAAAATACACTTCTGGGTGTCCAGACCTGAAGGGAATTTCAAAGTCAGCATTATGGTGGGGAAAAAAATGTTATGCAAATGAGTGTGAAATAATCAAATTTTTCTGGTGGAAATAAGTGCAGTTGTTTGATGTAATTTTGTCATACAGCATAATTTCAGCATCAGTGCTGAAGTTTAGAGGATCAGTATGTCTTCAGAAAAGCCATTTAACAGGGAATTCCAAATCAGACTTTGAGACTTTCTAAGAGAGGAACCCTTTTATTACATTAGCTGCAGATAGAAAGATAAAAATGACTTTCAGTAATTTCTCGATATTTTTCCACTTGAAAACTCAGCATGATTATGGTGTACAAACTCACAAAATCAAATATATACTGTGTTTCTGTAATTCCAGCTAAGCCATTTCATTGATGCAAAGAACTTCAGATAGGGATGTCTCGGTTTATTGCCATCTTTTTTCGTATGTGGAAACATTCCTCAAAATTAAAATGGTCAGACAAAGAAGGGGAACACATACTGACACTGTTATCAGTCTGGTGACCTGTGTTGAAAACTATTAGTGTTCTCAGTCCATTTATCAAAAAAGACATTCTCACCTTCTCATAGAAATCTCCATCCCTATTGGCACTTGTACTTTGTCCTTGTGTTGATGTCAGAATTAAATATGGACTCAATCTAAAATGGGCTATTAGCCAATTAAATTCAAAATAATTTAGTTAAAATGGAGAAGGCAGTGAGGATGTGGTAAAAAATATAAAATTTTGTTAGAAAAACACACTTACCAGCTAAATCATTTTAATTCAAAGTAAAGCAGTTTCTGTCTTTCACTTTAGTTTAAACACTGTTCTCTAACTTGGGTAAAAGCCCATTTTAGACAAGGCTGAGTTGTTCTTTTGCCTTAAGAAATTACAGAGATACACTGGAAATTTGCTTTGGAGTTTCTGCTTGTACTATAACTATTCTGGGTATCAGTTTCACTTTGCATTTGTCAATTTCTTTGGCAGTCAGTATGCTCTGAATGTATCTGAAATGTGTCTAAGAAGTTTTTCACAATGAGGAATGAGTGCTGTATGAATGTTGCAAAACAGTATCCACAGATATTTATTAGAATTTTGAAGTGAATTGGCTTAACTGTTCTACTGCATTTTTTGTGTTCACTTGCTGCAAGCATTCATATGATAGGATTTTACTGACACTGTTGTTTATGGAAAGAAAATTACAAATTAGCCTGTATTTTTGCACTCATCCAATCAGGGAACAGAAATTATATCACATGACAGCTCCAGTAGTGAATTATTTTGTTTCAATCCAAAGAATAGGGCAGGGAATCAAATTCAGGAAATTGCCATCTGTGCTAGTGTATTTTGAGAGCAGAGGAAGAGGCTAAATTCATAAGATTTATTTGTTTACCTCTAGTGACAGAGATTAGTTAAAAACTTAGGCTACATCTTCACTGCACAGTTATTTCAGAATAAGCTATTCTGGAATAGTTATTCCAAAATAGCTTATTTAGAAATAGCATGTCTACACTGCAGGGAAGCCTCAAAATTAGTCCGAGGCAGGCTTCCCTAATGTAGACATACTGTCTCGATTTAGAGCCCCGTGAGGAATAACTTATAATGGCCCTGATGAGGGGCTATTTTGAAATAGCAGAAGTGGAGCGTCCACACACGCCTTATTTCAAAATAGCTATTTTGGAATAGGGATTATTCTTCATAGAATGAGGTTTACAGAAGTCAGAATAAGCCATCTGTTATTTCAAAATTATTTTGAAATAACGGAATTGCTGTGTAGATGCTCAGATAATTATTTCGGAATAACGGCCGTTATTTCGAAATAACTTTGCTGTGTAGACACACCCATAGAGTCATAGAATCATAGATTACTAGAAATGGAAGAGACCTTGAGAGGTGATCAAATCCACCCTGCAGTTAATGGGGAAGGCAATACTGACTGGATAAAATGATTTGAGAGGAATTGAGAATGGTGATTTTTCGAGATTTGTGTGTGTGTGTGTGTATTGTGTAGCAACTTTTATTTTACCATATATATTGTTATAGTAAGTTTTGTAGCTCCTGCTTCAGTTAGGACTATGAGTTACATCTCTCAATGTTTTTTTCTGGTCTCCAGCTAACTTACAGGTTCCTTTGATTATGTCATAACAGTCAGGATAAAACAAGTTGAAGGGTTTTGAAATCTGCTTAAAGTTTGTTTAGAAAAGAAGAGAAGACGATAGCTGAATTAGAGATACCGAATGTCTGTACCTACTCATATTTGGCAACATTATGTATTGCTTTATGAAGCTGTCAGTAATGCCAGCTCTGTTTATTTGTATTGTCCAGTTTTGCGCCCAGTTCTGAGTTCTGGCTGAATTTTTGTGCCTGCAAAAGTAATTTGAGTGTCACTTTGCTGCTCCCTTGAATCTGGGCCTGGATGTGCAGTGTCAGTCACTCAACATCAGTTAGAGCAGCCCGAAGCCATCTACACTTGACAGCAGTTCAGGCCAGATAACAGAGTGGGGGGACGAATGCGACAGCTGCTCTGGGGTTCTCAGCCAGCGCCACTGCTACTGTGGCAGTGGCTAGAGTCTTGGGCCCTTTTAATTGCTGTTGGAGTGCTGCGTGGCGTACTCCAAGCAGCGCTAAGGGTGGTGGGGAGGAGGGTGTGCAGTGTACTCCAGATGGCACTGAGGGCTGGAAGGGTCCAGTGTGGCGTGCTCCGGGCGGTGTGGAGAGCTGGCTACCTAGGCAGGGCCTCTTATACCTTAGGCCCTGCCTCTTCTACCTCAGACCCCGCTCCTTCTGGGAGTGCAGAATCAGCCCCACACACCTTGCTCAGGGATCCGCAGAGGCTGTTGGTGCCCCTGCAGCCGTTGTTATGGTCTCAAGCAGCATCCAGAGCACATCCTTTTTTCTCCAACCTCACCCTCTTTCCCCTGCACTGCTGTCAAAAGTGTGTGTGTGTGTGTGTGTGTGTGTGTGTGGTGGTGGGGGGGGGTATGAGACAAAAGCCTCTACAGCAGCTCTACTCTGCAAGCATACACATACAAGGAGTTTCCGTTTACTCCCGTATCCCTTCCGAGGCAAGGTTCCACCAGTGGTAAGCTGCAAAGTGATCACTTGGCAACTGTGAATTGAGGCTATTATTTCTATCCTCCATCTCCAAATGTCCTCAAGTCCTTATGAAAAAATATTCAGCCAGTAGAAGCCAGTGTGGCATTCGACATTACTTAGAAAAAAGGCAACATTTATGGGTGTCTTTATAAAAGCACATTGCACTACTCTATTTCATTTGCTAAAATTCAGAAAATGCCAAGAAGCAGCTGGGCCAACAAATCTAGAAATGGCCATCTACAACATAAGGCCCTGATTCAGCAAAGTGCTCAAGTCCATATGTAGTCAGCAACAGTTTTGGTGTTTAAAGTTACGTGCGTGCTTAGGACCCTGGCCTGATTAGGCTGTAGAGATGTAATAGACTGGGTAGCCACTGAAATCTATTCTCAGTTTCTCTATGCATTGTAATCTGTGAAGGGCATACTCTTGTGATCGTTTCTGAAAATACAAGCGAAATCCTGGCTCCACTGAGATTAATGGCAAAGCTCTCATTGAGTTCTGTAGCGCTGGAATTGTATTTTTATTCCATATTTTTTGCTTTACTAATACAAGTATTTTACTTCCCGGCTACATCTAGACTGGCATGATTTTCCGTTAAAAGCATTTGCGGAAAAGAGCGTCTAGATTGGCACGGACGCTTTTCCGCAAAAGCACTTTTTGCGGAAAAGCATCCGTGCCAATCTAGACACGCTTTTCCGCAAAAAAGCCCCAATCGCCATTTTCGCTATCGGGGCTTTTTTGCACAAAACAAATCTGAGCTGTCTGCACTGGCCCTTTTGCACAAAAGCTTTTGCGCAAAAGGACTTTTGCCCGAACGGGAGCAGCATAGTATTTCCGCAAGAAGCACTGATTTCTTACATGAGATCGTTAGTGTTCTTGCGGAAATTCAAGCGGCCAGTGTAGACGCAGTTGCTTTTGCAGAAAAACTTGCCAGTCTAGACACAGCCCCCTTGTTTGGTATGGTTTGACTCATGCAACATACTGGGAAACTTCATCATCAAGGGAAACTGAAAAATAGTCTTCATTTTCAGTTGGAAAAAGATAAAGAGGCAGTAGGAACTGGCCTTTTTCTTCCTTTTTAGCAAAATTAAAAGAGGCTAAGGAATTTTTTTATCAGGTGTTATGTGAGCCTGAGAAGATGTAAGGGGTTTCAGAAATGGCACTGGGGCAATTAGTGTTAATGATCAATATCAGAATGGCTTAGATTGCATGATTCACAGGTAAGAGGTAAATAGAGTAGTGCAATGTGCTTTTATAAAGACACCCATAAATGGAAAGGGTACAGAGAAGAGCGACAAGAATGATTAAAGGTCTAGAGAACATGACCTATGAAGCCAGGCTTCATGAACTGGGCTTGTTTAGTTTGGAAAAAAGAAGATTAAGGGGGGACATGATAGCGGTTTTCAAATATCTAAAAGGGTGTCACAAGGAGGAAGGCGAAAATTTGTTCCTCTTGGTTTCTGAGGACAGGACAAGGAGTAATGGGCTTAAAGTGCAGCAGGGGAGGTTTAGATTGGACATTAGGAAAAAATTCCTAACTGTCAGGGTGGTCAAATATTGGAATAAATTGCCAAGGGAGGTGGTGGAATCTCCCTCTCTGGAGATATTTAAGAACAGGTTAGATAGACATCTGTCAGGGATGGTGTAGACGGAGCTTGATCCTGCCTTGAGGGCGGGGGGCTGGACTCGATGACCTCTTGAGGTCCCTTCCAGTCCTATGATTCTATAAGCGTTTTGAGCTGGCTGGTAATTTTAGTTTAAATAGCTAGGCAACCAGTGATTTTAATACTGATGAATATCCTGTTTTAATAATATCTATTCTTTATAAATTAAAGACTTAATACACAAAGAAGAACCCTCACAGTCTTTCTATTTTTCATTGCCACAGGTAGAGATGAGTAATTCATAGCAATTTAGTGGGATTTTTTTTTGTGTGCATCTGTTCTCCCAGTTAGTCCAAAGGTAATTTTCTTGAATGTATTTGTTGTTCAAAATTATTCACTAAACAAGTCATATGAATCATTCTAGGTCTGTTGGTTTACTTAGTTAAATATTTATACAAAAGTTAAAAAAGAGGCGCTTCCCCTGATGCTCTAGGTACCCCTTTCAGCGTAGATTACCAGAACAAAATCTAAAACTAAACAGCTGTTAGAATACAAGTGGTTTGCAAATGTTCCATATTGAGAACTGGAGCTCTGTTGATTCAGATACAGATCACATGGTATGTTTCCATTCCTTGATTAGGTGAGTATAACTCTTAGGATGAAGTTTCCCGTGCAAACATGTGTACAGAATCTGCTTTCCAGGATTAGTCTCCAACATTCACTTAAAATTCAGTGATGAAATCTTGTCCCTATTAAAATCAGTGTGTTTCCCCCCATTGCCTTCAGTGGGGTCAAGATTTTACCCATTTCCATGAGCACTCTTGACTATAAACTCATCTGCTAGACTATTAACAGAAAACAAATACAAATGGTGCAATAACACAGCCTTCATACATTCAAATTTGTGTGCAAGCAAAATTTTGTAATAGCTACTTATTTTTGAGGGATTAGTCCAGTTTAGGCAGGATGGATACTTTAAGTAGATGAATATAGCTGCCCAAAGATCATTTGCCAATCCTGTCAGCTTGGAACACGGCTATAGCCACATTACAGTGTGATGCAGTAAGACTCAGTAGCTGGTAACAGCCAGAAACTCTTGAGGAGGAGGTAGCATGATTATTGACTCTTCTTTTTGCTGTTTCTTACAACATACTACACTGCTGTGAGAGATGCATAGTGCTCAATAAATCACTGCCTCATTACACTGTTCCTTTAGTTTGTTTAGGGCACTACTCCAGCACTAGTTCCAGTGGACTGTTAGCTTTTCTCAGAAATTCCCCTCAGATGTGCTCTTGTATCTTGACTTGGGGGGGGGGAAGCCCCCTATGTCTTATCTTTAAAATAACTTAAAAGTGTAAACAACAATTTACATTTAAAAATGCTTGAGGAAATCATACTTCAGACATGATTTTAATTAGCGGGTATAGAATATTGCCAAGAAGAGGCGGGAGTTAAAAAGTTATGAGTTTGCTTTTGTTCCTTTTCAACATGGCATATTAGGGAACAAAACCACAGGCTTCCTTCCTTCCTTCCTTCCTATGCAGAAAAATAGATTGTCATTTTATGTAAAACAAGTCTCCGATCCTGCATTTTAAAAATATTATGAGATTCTTATTCACCTTTTCTATGTCTCTTTACCCAGCTCCGGTCTCGAGCTTTCGTGCCAGTCTGATAGGATGGGACATTTTCAGCACTTGCTTTATTAGATTTAAGCAGATAAATTGTTCACTAGTCAACTTGATGTGCTTATGTGGACCATACACCGTTGCTGATTTTTGGGAAAGTGGTATTTATTGAGCATTGTCCAACACTGACGCTGAAACACATTATGTTGTATTTAAATTTCGGGTGAGTTTGGCTCTTTAGAACGGAGGCTTTAAAGACCATATGTATATATCACAGTGAATCCACGGTGTGTGTGTGGGGTGGGAGGGGGGTCTGCAGTGTGACAGCCCTGTGTTTAGGACCAGATTCAAAATCCCATTGAAATCAATGTGACAACTTCCCTTTGCCTTCAGTGGAGTTTGAACCAGGCTGTAATTTCACACTGCTAGCTTCTTGCTTGGTATAGGGGAAATCATGAAAATAAAGCTTTCTTCACATCTGCCCTCCTAGTCAGCAGTTCTTTAAAAGGCAATAGGAATCTGATTGGTGATCATTCACAGATATCCCATTAAATCCCATCTAAGCCATTAAATACGATATATGGGTCTGATGTGAAAACACAAAATTCAGCCCAAATTGCAAAAAGCATGGCTTAGCTTCACTCAAAGGCTTCTGAAATCTTTGTGTACGTTTAACAAAAATGAAGCATGTTTCCATTTTGCAATGTTTAGTAGGGTGTATATTCCACATGAGTAGTGAAAGGAGTTAGCGGATAGGCTAGAGGTGGCACGTAAAATGGTATTGGGCATAATTGATTATCAAAGCCAGCTAGGGAGACGCTGGGACTTCATGAAGAAAGAAAGGCCAGCGGAAATGTATCTAGGAGTTTCCTGACTTGGGCCAAAGGCTGGGAGAAGCCTGAAGTTAGAACCAGAGGGTCTAGATTCAGGAGGAGGCCTGGGAGGCCCGAGGCAGTGAGGCTTGGGGCCAGAGGCGGGTCTTTTGAACCAGGGGGAAGCAGAAGGCGATAAATCCCAAGAGCTTTGAAAGTAAAGCCTAAGAGGTCTTGGGGATGAAGTTTGAGGGGCTACAGGAAGAGAGAGAAGAGCACTCTAGTTACTTTGTGAGAAGTAGAGCAGTGAGAGTTGAAAGACCTGTGGGAAACATGAAGGCAAGGAAACATGGGGAGCAAGGAAAACCCACGGGAGAGAAGTCACAGGACTTAAAAGACACAGGATCAGAACAAGCTTTTGTGGCTGATCCTGAAACAAGGCCTGTAACTGGCTCTCTGAGGTGAAGCCCTGGGGATAGGCATGAGCCCAAGACGGAGCTGAGTAAAAGGCCTAAAGAAAGGCTAGTAGTAGGAAGGAGTCCTGAGTGGCAGCAGCATGGTCTTGTCGTCTTGTTCTAGGGTTCTTGGACTAGAAACTAATGTAGAAGGTGGGCCTGGAATTCCTGTATCAGTCGCTGTGAGTCTCTCTCAGTCCTAGATGGCATTAGAAGGGTGATTTTACAGGCTGGTCAAAGAAACATCATGGATTGACTTTCCAGGGAGCCACATCCACCCTTCTTCTGCCAAAAACAAGTAGCTACTTGTTTCTCAGGAGTGAGGCATTGCTTCTCAAGGAACATGGAAGACATCCAAGCAGAACAACAGCTGACACAGATAACTTTTTCTTCAGCTAACATATATGTCAATGAGTAGTCCTGTAGCACCTTAGAGACTAATATATATGTATATATTAGGGGAGCCTGCCTTGGACTAATTTTGAGGCTTTCCTGTAGTGTGCACTCTCTATTTCGAAATAAGCTATTCTAGAAGATATCTTTTCCGAAATAAGCTTGCAGTGTAGACGTACCCAAAATGAGCTTTCCATGAGTTTTTAGGCAAAACTCAAACCCCAATATATATTTGTTAGTCTCTATGGTCTTTACGGTGTCACGGGACTACTCTTTTTATTATTATTATTATTATTATTATTATTATTATTTTATTATTTTATTTTATTACTATTAAGTTACAGACTAATACTTCTACCCTCTGGGACTTTTTAACATGTACGTCAGTTTTAGCTCTCATAGTTTAGCTCTCAGGCCCCAAAATCACTCCTGCCTCTTTAAGCCAGCACCTAAATAGAAGCTTTTTTTGGTCTCATTCTGTTTGAAATATGAAACAGATGAGAGAGTTTATCCCTTCTGTAAGTTTAGTGAAGATGCTTAGTGGCCAGGACTTTCAGAAGTGATTGGGAATTTCAGTGCTTCACTTTTGGCAAGCTCAGTTTGAGACTGCTTTAAGAGGTTTGATTTTCAGAGGGTGGGTGTACACCACTTTCTGAATATGTGGCCCTTTTCAAGCCTCTCAAGTTTGATATTCAAAAATTGAAACACTCAGAATCACTAGATACTTCTGAAAATCCAAGCCATTGAGCCTATTGCAAACTACCAGAAATCAGAGATTATATAGAGTTTATATTAGAGAATGCTTAATGGCTTGAAAACTAAAAATCAAAATAATTCACCCTTTTATGTGTAAATTTCATTCTCTTTGAATGAACTGAGAAGCAGTCTCATTTCCTTGTAGTGCCATTGTATTCTCTGCTGCAGTGCTATTTAAATGTTAAAGTGCAGATCTATAAAGGTCAACTCAGCTCATCCATATGCTAAAACTGAACAATAATATTTACCATGCTCCCAAAATTAGTAAACTAACGGTCTCGAGTCCTGTGATGTCATATTGATAAGGGCATATAGTATAAAATGGTAAGTGACCACATGATCAAAATCTGATATTAGGGAGTAAATGACACCTAGAGCTGAAGGCTCATACATACAGTCCTACTGGGAATGAAGGATGTGAAGATACAGAATCTCAGTCAAATAAGATCATGCAAGTTTATTACTAAATGAATATGCAGCAACTGCAAGCCAGGAATAACATTGGCAGCAGATTTGGATCATGTATGGTAAGAATCCACTGTATTTTACAGCCATTAAGCATGTACAGCTACTGTAAAAAGGATTGCATGATGCTCTGCAATCCTGGTCCTGTTGAAATCTATAAAAAATGTGCCATTGAATTGAATGGAAGCAGGGATTGGTGCTAAGTATGTATTTTACAAATCATTCTTTACTTAATGATACACCATTGGGACTAACTAGGGTTAAGTAGAAATAACTTGGAAACAATAGTGCCCTAAATCATTTTCTTAATCCGAGTTGCTCCATCATATATAGTTTAGTCGTAATTGGAGAGGCTATACAACTGTAGTTCTGTAAACACAGATCTTATAGATGTTAGTGGAAATTTGTGGAAACATAGGGGCTACGTCTACACTGGCCCCTTTTCCGGAAGGGGCATGTAAATTTCACGAGTCGTCGTAGGGAAATCCGCGGGGGATTTAAATATCCCCCGCGGCATTTAAATAAAAATGTCCGCCGCTTTTTTCCGGCTTTTAAAAAAGCCGGAAAAGAGCGTCTAGACTGGCCCCGATCCTCCGGAAAAAGTGCCCTTTTCCGGAGGGTCTTATTCCTACTTTGAATAAGACCCTCCGGAAAAGGGCACTTTTTCCGGAGGATCGGGGCCAGTCTAGACGCTCTTTTCCGGCTTTTTTAAAAGCCGGAAAAAAGCGGCGGACATTTTTATTTAAATGCCGCGGGGGATATTTAAATCCCCCGCGGATTTCCCTACGACGACTGCTGAAATTTACATGCCCCTTCCGGAAAAGGGGCCAGTGTAGACGTAGCCTCAGGGTACAATATAAATAGTGGAATTTTAGTGCACTAGACTATAGTGAGCCTACATTTCATGCTATTTTTCTGAGCTTGTGGAGCTCAAAATCTTTGGTACCAATACTATTGGCTTTGCAGTCACATCTTCTACTGAATAATTATCCCAATCATGTGTGTTATTTTATTTTAAAGTTACTGTGTACAAGTAGCTTAATTTCTATTGCTTGGCTACCTTGAAAATCAACTCTTTAGTTTCACAAGCACATTTGTAAACCATGAGGGGCCTGATTCTGATCTCATTTATCTCTGGTGCAAATTAATAGTAATCCCTTTGAGACGAGTAAGAGAGTGATATGCATCACTTCAAACTGCAACTCCAGAGGAGTTATTTCTGAGTTGAAGCAATCTAAGTGAGAGTGGACCACGTTTATAGACTTTTTCCTACTATGTCTTTAGTCCTTGAATTTTGTGAACATTAAATATTTATCGTCTGCTTGTGTATTTTTCTTATTCTTGAGTCTGTTAATAAAGACAAATTCTTTGCCTCGGAAACAGAGCTATGTTGATTTACACAAGCTGAGAATTGTGCACAGTTTGAGCTGTGGTCCAGTGCTGGCTATCCAAGCATCATTTGAGGATTTCTATAATGAGAGTGTATTATCCCTTTTAACCTCTCCATTTTATTATAATCTGCTGCTGAGGTGATCAATAAATGGTTTTCAAATTTCATTGCATTTGTTCACTTTCTCTGGAAGTCTTTGTACTGTTATGTTATTCCATGAAGTACTGTTTCGGTTAAAGCATGAAACAGCTGAAGTTCTGTTCCTGACAACTTGTTCTGTTTGTCTCTAAGTGTGCTTTTGTTATTATTTTGCTAAGCAAATGCGCACGGTGATTCATTGATAGTTTCATCAAAGCATATTTGGATGATTAACTAACAACCTTTCCTTTAAGGTGCAGGTTGCATGCAGATCTGGATTTGGGCACATAATCGTGATTTGTATACACTCAAGAAAATTGTGTGTGTATGTGCATGCTGCTCCTTATTTTCTAGAACATATACAGATCTACCTGTAGATTTTATTTATGTATTTATTTATTTCAGTCTCCAAAGCAGCTAGGGTCACTTCCTGCCCTGAGAAGCCCAAAGCATGCCGCTTCTCCATAGGAAATTCCCAGCTTCCTTTTTATGCCTGCTCGCCAGCCCCTTTGCACCGTCAGGGCATGCAACGGAGCAGGAGCAAGGATTGGCCTAGAGCAGTGGTCCCCAACCTTTAGAGGCTCCCGGGCGCCCGGGAGGTGGGGCCACTCACGCGCCGGGCGCCCGGGAGGAGGGAGCCACTCACACGCCGGGTGCCCAGGGGCGGGGTCGCGCGTCCGGGGGAACGCCAGGGGACTGGGATACCCTTGCCCCCAGCGCCGGCGTATGCCCTAGAGCCTGGGCTGGGGCCGCCCAAGCGCCTTGTGCCATGGGCCCGGGGACGGCACTGCCGCCCGAGCCGCGCGCCTGGGTCCGGCACCAGCGCCGCTCGAGCACCGCGCGCCCGAGCGCCCGCATGTGTCCTGGGGCTGAGGCCGCCCGAGCGCCGCGCACCCAGCCCCGGTGCATGTCGCGCGCCTGGGGCCGGCGCCTCCCGTGCGCCGGGGCCGAGGCCGGGCCAGGTTGTCAGCGGGTGCTCACGAATGCCCCAGCGGGTGCAATGGCACCCACGGGCACCGCGTTGGGGACCACTGGCCTAGAGCAGTGGTGGACAACCTGCAGCCTGAAGGGCCTCATGCAGCCCTTTGCGGTTCTATGTGTCCCATACACAGGATTACCCAGTCAGCTGGTTTTCATCCACGTCGGGTTTTTTTCCTACCTGCATTGCAAAAGTAACATACATGTGAAGTGAGGTGTGTGGTGTTTGCACACAACATTGTGAGAGCCGTGTGCTCCCTCTGCATCCAATCCAAGTGCTGCCATGGTTCCATCAGCAGCCCCCCGCAAATTCTAGGTACACAAGTGCAGTTAACAAAATTACCTATTCTGGGAGACTGTCTTGGTTATGACAATCTTGTGAGATGAAGGAGGGTCACTCATGTACCCCCCTCCCCCACTAGCTTAGGTAATAGGGTTGCCAGATGGTTTAACAAAAAATACTGACTCCCCCCAAAAAAAACACCTGGAAAAAATTCTGTTGAGAGAAAAAGGGGGGGAAACCAAAGTTAAGCCCCTCCCCCCACCAAAAAAGGGCGAAGCACCTTCAAATGGCCCCTCCGCGCTCCTCACTACCCCGCCAGACAAGGCAGGGGAAAATTGTCCCCGCCTGGCTTCTGTCTGAGGGAAACAGGAAATACAGGACATTTCACATGTCCAGTATTTTCTGTTTTTTTACCGGATGGGGGACCCAAATAACAGACAGTCCAGGCGAAAACCAGACACTTGGCAACCCTATTAGGTTACCCCTCACTGGCCCAGATTCTGCAGTAGCAAATGCCGTCTTACCTTCTGTGGTCTGGCATCTACTTCACCCCCAAAAGGGCAACTACAGTCAGAGAAACCTCTGGCAATGTCGTATCCCATGGAGCTTGGGAACAGTGCAGACAAGGGGTCTGTGTGTGCATGGACTCTTGCTTCCAGCAATTCTTAGGCAATTTGCAGATTTAAAGGGATCATTTTTAGAGGGAGGGGGGAAGGTCATAGCCCTGAATGAAGATTTATTTAGGGAATTCTTTTGAATTGAAACTCGTGGGGTTTCCCATCTCCAGCATGAGCATAACCTGCATACAAGAGAATATGGTTCTGGGAGACAGTTGTAGGAATCTTTGTCAGGTTTTAGCTGCGGTCTGGATATTAGCAAAGTAAACTGGATGATGCATGGGGAAATGGTGTGTGGTGATTTAAGTGATGGACTAGTCATTCCGTAATGGACTTGAGAATTCCCAATCAGATTGTACTTAGTTTTATCAAGCAGGAAGCTGGCAGGCTGTGTTTTAATCAACCGAGAGCATCACTTGGCAGCTGATACCCAGCTAGTGAACTGAGTATTCTTGAAAGACCAGGTCACTACGTTTCAAAGAGTCATTTCCACACAGATAGTCTTTGAGAGCCCTTCATAGTGTTTAGCCTTTACTTTTCCCAATGTAACTTCTAGTTCAAATTAAAACACATTCCAACAGACAAAAATTGTCTTTGAAAATGCCTCTCTGATTACTTTTACTTATACAAGGTGTCAAGTACATAGAGTCTGTCTCTTTACTTTTTCTATCTTCCCAATTAAATATCCTTAGAAAATGAAATAAAATAATCTAGGGGTGATATAGCTCTTAGATTGAAAGTGTCATAAAACCTTGACAATTTTTCTTTATTTTTAGATGATTTAGTTCAGGAACATGCACGGTAATTTAAAAGAATATTTTTCCAATGCCAGTATGTTTAAAAAAGTAAAAAGTTTTTGTAGCCCCTGTATTAGCATTAAATGTAGAGGAATCCACCACAAGCTGAACTGGCATAAGTGAGTGCCACAGTTATACAGTACAATGGAGGGACCATAATCTTAACTCTGTCCTGTAGAAACATCATGGGGAAAGAGGAAGGAGAAAAAAATAAAATGTCTCTTTAAAAATCAGTTTAATCTAATCTGGAACCACAAATGCTAAAAGGCCTTAATAGTAATCCTTTATGGCTTTTGCATGGTGTCACTACGGTGGGGAGTTGAGGTTGTTTGAACTGCATTTCTAAACCTTAAGGCTATGTCTAGACTGTCCCCTCTTGTGCCAAAAATATGCAAATGAGGCAAAACATGGAATATTGCCACGCCTCATTTGCATAATTAATGAGACTCCGTTTTTTCACAGAACCCCCCTCTTGAGCACGAGCCGTTCTTCCTCTTTTTTTTCAGGAAGAATGGCTCTTGTGCAAGAGGAGGGGTTTGTGCAAAAAGGAGCCATGAAGACAGCTCCTTTTTGCACAAAAGCCTCTTGCGCAAAAACGAAGCCTGATTAATTATGCAAATGAGGCACGGTGATATTCCATGCTTCCCCTTATTTGCATGTTTTTTTGCACAAGAGGGGGCAGTCTAGTCATAGCCTAAATGTTTGGATTTCTTTTAAGTTTAACCTTAATTCTGAAATTCTTTGGTTTTGGGTAAGTGCCACATCTCTGTAATATTTTATTCTAAGTTATCGATACAGACTAGGGATGTTAGTATATAGTTGAGTAAATGATTAACCAATATGTCTAGGCTTATCAGTTAATCTTGTTGACTACAGGCACTCCCTTCCCCCTTGCTGCATCTGTATCAGAAGCAGCAAGGTGGGGAGTGGAAGCCTGTACCCGTGAGGAGATGGCTTTAAACAGGCTCCCCACAAGCACTGGGATCCACCTACCTTACCTCCCTCCCACTGCTGCCTCTGATAGAGAGGCAGCAGTGGGGAAGGTGAGGGAGGCAGGTGGGAGCCAGTGTCTGGTGAAGCCAGCTTAAAAGCCAGTTCCTCGCAGCACCATCTCCAAGGTTCTGCCTGTTCCCCTTCCAATCTCCACTCCCGCTGCTGCCTCTGACCATCCAGGACAGGGGTTGCTGCCATCCCGTGCTCCTGCCTCTATATCAGGCATGCAGCCAGTCCATGAGGGGAGCTGGTTTTTAAACTGGCTCCCCTCACAGACCAGCTCCCACCTGCAACCCTGGGGAGAACAGGGTATTAGATCAGACTCAGCTTTGGTACTGTGCTTATTTTTTGTCTCTGTATTTGTTTTAATTCTACCCACTCTCTGCTCCATTATCCTGGTGTGTGTGTTTTTCTTTCGATCCAACCTCTGTCTGCAGTCCCGGGGTTGGAGTGGGCATGAAATGAGGCAAGACACGTTTGTTCAGCCCTGTTGGCAGCTAGGTGTAAATAATAGCAAGGATATGACAAAAGCATGTGAATTCAGTGAGTTTTCGCTGACACTCTGTTTTAGCTCAGTCTGTGGAGCATGAGCATTGCATCCCATATGGTAATGTACATCAGACACAGGCTGTTTGGAGTCCTCTGTAATACATAGATACAACTGGCTGTATTAAGGGCATAGTGTGCCAGTGTTCACTTCCAGTTTTGTTGCCCTTGACTGCTTCAAATCCTACTTTAATCTATGGCCATGGGCATCAAGAATGGTTTCTGTTCCTGATGAAGCATGCAGGGGCCTGGGTGCATCTTTGTTTAGGGTTGCCAGATACCTTCACAAAAATCTCAAGCAGGCAGGGAAAAATTGGTTGAGCAAAAAAAAAAAAAAAAAAAAAAAGTCGCTGCTCCTTTAAATTACTACATTACTCACTCCCCCTCACAGGCGACGATGGCCATCTTATTGAGGGAAAAAAGGCTGCTGCGCCTTTAAATTACCATGCTACTCTCTCCCCCCACCCTCGCAGACACCGCCAGCCATCCATCAGAGGAAAACAGAAAATATTGGACATTTTACATGTCCAGTATTCTCTTTTTTTTTTTTTTTTACTGGATGGAAGGCCAAAATACCGAACTGTCCGAGTGAAAACGGGACACCTGGCAACCCTATCTTTGTTACAACTGTGAAGCAGAATCTCACTGGACATCTTAATAATGGAAACTCAGATGCACAGGCCCAGTCATGTTTCTGAGAAATAACTTGCTGCTGTGTAAGCAGACCCAGATGCAATTGCCAGGCGATGCTGTCGAATACACCCATGTGTCTGTAGTCAAGGGCAGAGTCAAACCTGTTGTGTTAATTGGCTGTGCTTGGCTTTTGCCTAGCAACCAACTTTCAAATATTAATGTATCAGTCATGGTGAAAAGTAGTTTTTCAATCTCCAGAAGGTCCAAGATAATGTCTTATCCAATGTTCTGTATCTACAGAGCCATGGACAACCAGGCTAACATTCTGGTCTTGTTAACGGCAAAATGCTCATTCACTGAGGTCAGGATTTCACTCTGAGGCTGGAGAAGCTGCTGGTAGTCTCTGCAACAGGCTCATTCATTCAAGCCGTGATGCCCCTTTAAATAACTTCCCTGCCTGAGCTAAATGTCAGCTGTTCATCTCGGGACAAATGCTGAGAGCAGCCCCCTACATAATTTCCCTAAGCCGGCATGTCAGGCAATCACAAACTCCATCCTTGGAAAGGGGGCACCATGTAATATCTAAACCAGCAATACACAGCAGCTGCTAAGGGCTGTTATCGCCTTTGAATAACAAGAAGCCTTCATAGCTGCCTACCCTAGGAAACCCACTGAGGCCATACCAGTAGTTTGGTTACTGGATGGGAACTGGAAGCAGCAGGACTAGTACTTTGGCTATTGGATGGAAAGAGGATTTAGCTGTAGATGGAATTTGTACATGTGGGAAGGAATGCAGAGAATTTACTCAGGCGTTTCAAGAATGAGATGTGAATGTGTTCTCAATTGTATGCAAAATGTATTCAGATATTTTTATAAAACTTGTTTTTGCTTAATTCTCCCTCTTAAACTAGGACAAAAAAAATCCTGAAACAACCAACCAAACAAACAAAAATGTTTAGTTTTGTTTGTGGTTTTGTCAGCATAAAGAAAAAAATCCAAATGATTTTAAAAAATACATTTTGCCAAAAAAATAAAATGCTATTATGTGCTTCTGCCAGATGGAGAATCCTCTATGTGCCAGGAAATTCAAATGGGCGAGTGACTAAATGAGGCATTTGAGAGAGTCACTTCTGTATGGGAGAAGACTTTTTACACCATGGATTGTGTGTGGATTTGATCCTGCATTTGAGTAACCTAACACATGTGCGTAACCCTGCTGGTTTCAGTGTAAGGCTTGCTAAGAGTTTGGGATCCTTTGAGATGAAATTCCATTATATGGCTGTAAAATCATTACGATAACAATCTACTATATATGTTAGAGCTTGTCTGTCTATTTAATCAAGAACTGCTCCTAAACGGAAGGAGCTAGCTCCAACAAATTTGATATATAGCTTCCTCTTATCATAACGTAAAGCAACGTAAGGGTTTGGTTGTGCCAGGGAATTGAGATGTACCTGGAATGGGATTGCTTCTCATAAAACCAAATAGAAACAAGACAGAATCACCAAATCAAATACAGTCATCCAAAATGACATAGCCGAGCGAAAACGTTGAAAGAGAATGAACCAGAAAAATAGGATTGCTTCTCAATAAATAGAGAAAACAGAGAAATGTGAAGTAGTGCTTTGTTTTGGCACAGCTAAATCAATGCTTAAAGTTTGAAAATTAGAAAACAGTGGAAACTAAATTGACAATAGCCCTTTTTTGGTTTAAAAAAAAAAGCAAATAAGAATTATAGGGATGAAGAAACAAAATACACTTGTACACTTGTCCTGAAGTATAGATCCAGGTAAATTTGCTAAGTAGTAATAAAATGAAAGTGACGCACCCCTACTGGAAAGACTTCTGTTGCAATGGTGTATCACAGTCCTACACTCCTTCCCATTGGGAAGACCTCCTCTTACTAAGAGACTTACTTCAATTCTCAAAATATTGAGCATGTGTAATTGTTTCCTGGCATTTTCTTAAATTATTTTATTTCCATCTCAGGTCTTATTTGATATTTTGGAAAAAATTTCTGTCTTAAAATGTATTATATAGGAGAAGCTATAGGGTATAATGATGTATTCTGTTCAGTTTTTTTCAGTTTAATATTCAGCCTGGGAAAGCCAATGAGAATCCCATCCAAACCAGAAACTGAGCTTATATCTGTTGTTTATTTTCCAATCAATGATTCACTGCAAATATTCAAAGGCAAAAGATTCCCCAACATTCAACGCCTGCATATCAGAACACGGAATTTGGGTATGCAAATCAGGTAAAGCAATGTTTGAATACCGATTAAAAAACATTATAGTCTGTATACAATAACCTATAATTTTTCCAAAACTTCCCCTTCCCAAATAATGGGGAAAAAAAATCCCAATTCAAAGATGAAGGGTTTGTTCATGATTTCTTCCCCCTTCTCAATAGTTCATGGATTTTTATTTTTCTTTTTTTACAATGTTTGCTCACTTATATAAAAACCTGGCAGATGAAATTATCTAATCTCCAAGAGCATCTCAGGGGACAGTGGGCCAGTTTACAGGATCACACGTTATATGTCATTCGGACAAAGTGTACTGAATCGTAAAACCAATACAAAGTGAATGACGTTGGAATAACAGATTCTCTTTACTTTCTCTGCCCATCTTGGGGATTTCTATAAGATGTAGCATTCGTCTCTGTATTATTTAAATGTTTCCAAGGTACATTTTATGACGACATGGCGAGATTCCTCATGGCCTTATTGGGTCTTTTTACTCTTCACCCTTCTCTGATAGAAGAGGCTTTGCTCGGGTTATACATGTAATAGTACCTTAGTACATGCTCCTGGATGTTCTCATACACAAATTAAAATTTTATAGGGTGACAAATGCCCTTCTCCTCAGCCTTTTAGCTAAGAATAGATTAAGGATTACAGTAGGACCACAGAGTTATGATCACCAGAGTTAAGAACTGACACATCTCATTTGGACCCATGAGTATTCAATCAGGCAGTACCGCTCCTCCCCCTCCCCCCCCAGCAAATACTGCACAGTAGCATTGTGTTAAATATAAACAATTACAAATAAAGGGAAAGCTTTTTTTTAAAAAAAAGTTTTGACAAGGTAAAGAAACTTTCTGTGCTTGATTCATTTAAATGAAGATAGTTAAAAGCTGTATTAAGTCAATGTTCAGTTGTAAACTTTGGAAAAGACAGCCGTAATGTTTTGTTCAGAATTACGAACAGCTTCTACTCCTGACATGTCTATTGCTCTGAGGTTCTCCTTTATAACAATACTCTGCACTTAGGTAGCCCCTTTCTGTGGCTCTCAAAGCCCTTTTGAAAGGTGATTAAGAATCACTGTCTCCATTTCCCAGATGGGGCACTTGAGGCAGAGCATGGTTGGGATTTTCCTAAGATCACACAGTAACTAAGTTAATCTTACTCTCCTGACTTCCAGATGTCATTTAACAAATACTGCCACTCTGTTGTAACCATTTAATATCTGCTATGTCCTTGATTGTGGAAATATATCCTGTACTTTTCAGCAGATGGGCTGAGTGACACGTAGAAGATCTGACTTCTGTAACCCATTTACAGACTCGGAAGTGGGCAAGCTCCCAGTTGACCAAGATTTTCAACTAAGTCTTAGGAATTTTGGTCAGGAACTCGCTTGGTCCCTTTGTACCAACTAGAGCAGTGTGAGGTGCAGCACATGATAAAGTGTTGCACTGTAACTGTCCCATGTAGACGTTTCTAGAATGAACTAAAAGATAACAAATTCACAATGATAACATCCCAGGCTGGCTTATATTAGTATGGCAGTGACAGCACAACATTTCGCTGTGCTCTGCAACTCACACACCCCTAGTTTGCACTGAGGGACCATGTAGGCAAGCTCATGCTATTACAAAAAGATTATGGGTTCATTAGTATCCTCTCAGAGCAAATGGGGCTTCCATTTTTAACATTTCATGCAAAGGATTACAAAAGTGTGGCCATAGAATTTCCAAATGAGCACAATGTGAAAATATTCTCGTGTTTCGTAGCTTGCTCAGAATTACAAAGGATTGATTCAGCTTTGCGAAGAGCTAACTCTTGTCATTCCTGCAATTATTTTTAAATTCAGATCTGAGGCTAACACCTCTCTACGGGTTGCACCTCTGTAAATTGGAACTCTCCGGTCCAGCAACATCTGTGGTCTGGAAGGACCATGGATGTTCCAGGATCAGAGTCCTGGCACTGTGGGGGGACACTGTGCATGACCCAGCAGCGTGGGTGGGGGAGTAGGTGAAAGCTGAGAAGCCCAATGAGCAGCTCATCTGGGCTGGGAGGGGGTCGGGAGACAATGCACAGCTCAGCTGGTCTGCAGGGGGAAGCTGGGAAGCCAGTGGGGGGGGGGGGGGGCATAGGATGAGGAGACCAGAAATAACCTCCCCTGGTCCAGAAAAATTCCTCAGCTGGAACCAGTCAGGTCCTGAAGGTGCTGAACCAGATAGGTCCAATCTGTACTAACCCTCCCAGTTGACCACAGATCTTGTGTTTAAGTCCATGTCAGTCTATTTCAGACCAGCTTTAATTATTTGTGGATACAGTTCAGTACAGACTCCCTAACTAACCCACTACATATGGGGTTATTGTGCCTACTTAATTCACTCCAAATAAACCCATTAGTACAGGAGAAATAAATCCCGGCTCTATTAAACATGCAGGACAACAGGGAAAGGACAATGCCACTCAGAATAGTGCTGATAATTTCTATTTTTTTAAATTAAATTGAAACTAAAAAAAAAAGAAGAAAGAAAAGCCCACTGTGACTTTAAGCGTAAAATCCATTTTAGTAGCAGGAAGCTGTTACATGGTTAGAGCAGTTATTTTTATTGTCTGTCTGGGTATAGTTTTTAACTGCAGGCACAGAATAAATCAATAGTGTCATAAAGCTACACTCACCCTGTGCCCTTTCTAAAGGGTCATTGTTCAGTGTCTGCACTGACTGTGACATAGACTGGTGCTTCAGTACACTGAATTGTGCCTTCACTATTGTCCTAAGAAAGAATGTTCAGGTGTGATGCATATTTAGATATACATGTTATTTCGGTGTATCTGGTTTAAAACAACCACCACCGAGAATATAATTTAAAACAAACTTTTTTTCCCAGCACATTTTAATTATACGTGTCTGTTCACACCAAAGAAAACTTCCACATGACTTTCCAAGTCTGCTGTGGTTCAGAGCGCCCGCCATGCTACTTAAATCTGACAGCAGATAGCCCTTCTGTCTAGCAGAGAAAGGCATGACAAGGCCCAGTGGCTGAAAGCTGAAGCTAGACAAATTCAGTTTAGGAAGAACTACACCGTAGGTAGTTAAATGTTGGAACCTCTTGTTTAAGGATATGGATTCTCAATCACTTGCAGTATCTAAGTCAAATATGCTATCGTGGCTGGACTTCATGCAGAAGTTACTGGGTGAGGTTCTTTAGCCTGTGTTATGAAGGTCAGACCAGATGCTTGTAATGATCCCATTTGATTTACAGTCTATGACTCCGTGAAAACTGCCATGTTACTACATTGAAAGCAATTCCTTATCTGGATGTTTAGTGTTGGTTATGCTAGATCCAGCACAGAGCACCTCACAATAAATCAAAGAAGATGGCCAGAGTAAAAGGACCAAATTCAGAATTGTTGTATAGAGTGATACATGAATAAATGCGTGTAAGGGTTACAACTGAGCCTATGTTTATAACTTATGCAGGAAGGGGCTGGAAGGGAAGGGTTCACAATTGAAAACAACTAATAGATGGGTCTAAGGATGTATATGTTAAAGTAGGATATATAAGCCTGTGGAAACACACATTCTTCTAGTCCCTCAGCATGTAAATTACTTCACCAACTTAGACATTCCTTTGTACTCCCTGAGAGTCACCATATTCCTTGATAGCCATTTGCAGATATAGCCATTTGCAACACATATACCATCTTATGCAGCATCTCTGAATTTAGTTTAAAAAATAATATGTTCATTTAATTGAGAGGCGGTTTTTTAATCATTAAAAAGAAGCTAATTATTAGGGACAGATTTGAGCTGAAATACCTATTGCTGTAACTGCCTATCAATACCCTAAAATACTCACTGGTAACTTGGATCATGCTGTGAAAATTATACACACATGGACCAAATTCTTAAGGCATTTATTTTCAAGAATGACCTTTGTCAGGCCAACAATAGCACTTTCAGGGGGTTATACTTCTGGGAAAACATAAAGCCTTAAAAATCATAGTTGTGCCCCAAATTGAAAGGTGTGGGTGGAGACCTATCTGTAGAGGCAGCCAGATTCCTGTGTTCAGGGACATCCCTTTTTTCATATCTGTTCAACCCTTTCCTATTGCATTGTTATGGGCATTGAAGGTGGTTTAGAAGTGAAAATAGTGTGAATTGATTTAGTTCAAAGGAAGCAAGAGAGTTATGTGCAAAAGGTCTCCAAAGTCTGTAAATTAGACTCTCTTATGTATAGGGGGTTAACAATCAAGAGGCACAGATAACTCGTATGACTTAAAGAGCTGGCCAAATTATTTCCGTATCCCAAAACAGCCGCACAATGTAGACATGCCCTAAATCCCAAAGTATTGTTTCTGCTCTCTCCATGGGCAACTGAAGCTTTGTGAACACAAGAATAGCAAATGGTGGATAATACAGGAAGTCCTTTGTGATAAAAGCACCAACTTCTGCTAGAAGTCTGAATTTTCCAAAATTCTCAAACATTTGTACAAATACACAGTGATCATCTGACTACTAGCAGGCAGCAATCATAATAGAGGAAATCCTCGCTATTCACAGTGGAAGTGTTCTAGACACCATTGTGAATGGTGAAATTCACAAATACTAGCGATGGAAGGAGGGGAATGGAATGAGAGCTTAGTTTCCCAGCTGCGGCAGTGAGCTTGGGGAGGAAAGGGGACTGACCACTGAGGCCCACCAGAGGATGGGGTGCAATGAAATGTTCTCTCTAAGGTTTTCCACCCGTGAGCAGAGTGAGTTTTGCCTTGTGCACCAATATTGATGTCATGTGCGCTTGTTTGGATGTGTGCCACTGTGGCACCCACCAGTTACTTACAAAAGTTATATAGAAATACATTTAAATTGTTACGCAAGAAAAAATACAGGCAGTCCCCGACTTAAGAACGGGTTACGTTGCAAATACCTGGTCGTAACTTGATTTGGTCATAAGTCAGAAATACCCTTAAACGTGCTGCCCGCGCTGTTCGAAAAACTTGGCGTACCTGGTTCTCAACTCGAAAATATTATAGTGGGGTTAATGGGAGGTTGGTTGTAAGTACAGATGGTCGTAAGTCGGTGTGTTCATAAGTTGGGGAGTGGCTGTATTAAAAACCAGATGATGAACAAGGTGCATAACCCTGCACCCACCCACTCTTAAAACCACCCACCTTGCTGGCCCCTGCCCTAACACACATTGTGCGTGCCCCACTGCCTGTGCCCCCATCAGGACCACACACAGCCAGCTGGTACCTGTATAGGCCTCGCCAACTGCCTCCCCTTCCCTCACACCCTGTAGTTGTGCCCAGCCTTGCAATCTGCCCCCCATATGTCACCAGTATATAAGCCAGGGCCATGCTATCTGTCCCCCCCAAACACAAACAGCCAGTACCTGGGCCTGTGGCCCACAGCCCAGCTCCACTGCCCAGAGTCTTGTGCCTCTAGCCCCACATCTCACCTGTTTCCCTCCTCCCCCATTGCCTAGAGACCAGTGCCCAGCCCTGCACCTTGCCTTTTCCCCCCCACCATTGCCCAGAGACCTGTGTCTGACTCTGTACCTTGCCCTCTGCCCCCCAGAATTTACCTGCACCCAGAATCTCCCACCACCACAGATGGCTGGTGCCTTTTTCCCCCAACCAGCCATCTTCTGTGCCTGGCTCCCATTGTCCTTGGCCCCACTGCCTCCCCTGCTGGTACAGACCCTACTACCTGCCCTGCTGCTCTCCCGCCTGGGCTCCTACACGGCAGCTCCAGTCCCGGCCCCTGCCACCAGAGCAGCCTCCGGCCGCCCACTACACACCTTGAAGCTCCTCCGGCCCTGGTTGCTGGAGCAGCCACCTGCTGCCCACAATATGGCTTGCAGCTCCTCTGGCCCCAGCTGCTGGAGCAGCCGCCTCCCAACTGCATGGCTCTGCGTAGGAGGTGGGCGAGGTGGAATATTTTATGCGCACGTGCGCAGCTTAGAGGGAACCCTGGTGCAATGCGGGCAGAGAGGGCAGCGTGTTGGCAGGAAGGGGTGGGGTTTGGGAATGGGAGAGATCCACCAATACATGAAATTGCAAATAGCAATTCTGTGAATTACGAGGGGCACTCTTTTGTAAATAATAGGAAATCAAACTTGCTGACAGGAATCTGTGGCAATGTTTGTGATGCTCTTTTTGTGTTCTTCAGCCAACTCCCAACAATTTATCATACTTGGAAGAAGGTTCTATATTTGCTTATTTCTTAATCGTTTTTGCAGAGCACCTTGCTCTTATCTAAATGCGTTAGCTTTATGCTTAGGCAGTGGTAGGTATTCTATTTTATGCATAACTAGCTTTGTCGCAAGTTACCACCGTTTCTGTAGCCTTATGAGTGCAAGAGGGTGTGGATTGATACAGTATGCAATGTCTCTAGAAAAGAAAGGATTTAATAAAAGGGATTTCCTCACCACTTCTTCAGACCCAGCTTCTTTCGGGGGCAAAATGTGCTGCTGTGCTGTTGTTCAACTAAAAAGTTGACCTGGTGCTTAGAAATCACTGTTAGTCAGCCCTGTAACAGAATGTTGAATGGAAGCATTACAGGGTGCAGCTTAGATCAACTGTAAATAATATATGGTAAAGCATTCTCAGAAGCCAGCAGAGTTAGGAGCATTTGGTGCCGATGTGTGTCAGATGTATGCCCCGTAGACTAGTCTGCCCTACTGTGAGTCTGTGAGCATGTTCATTATCAGCTCAGGAAAATAGAATTGTAGCGGTGGTGGTGGGGGGGATAAATTAAACTGAGAACACAATATCAATCGCTGCTGTCTTTGTCAACTTATTACCAAAGATTTATACGTGATGCAGTGAGGACTGCTCAGTGACACATTTTAATTTAATTAAATTTCCTGTTGGACTGATGTCTGATCAATCAATAATGTTAATGTTTTTGCAATTTAGAGATTAAAGCACGGATGAGCGGATATTGAAATACTGACCCCACCCAGCTCCCTGGGAATATCTTCTTCCATTCCTGCGCCACAGATAGCTGGTCCACCTGGAAGAGGTTCGCTGTGCATTTACACCACACCTGAACCTTCTGTCTCTCCATGACAGTGGATCAAGGAGTCATGCTAGAAGGGCTGGGCATCATTCCAAAGGACCGCAGATAATCATGGGTTTGGAGGGAAACCTGGTGTCCTTACAGTTCCCACCTGCTCAAGATTCTCAAGGACCTCTTCTCACAGCTTGGGTGAATTGTGCTTAGATTAGATTATGTTCAGAGATAAGGAGATGCTGAATCATGTCCAATAGAACCAGCTTTTCTCATTGTCTTGTTTAATTTAGAGTCTGATCTCAATTTCTGTACCAGCTCTGTCAGTGAAGGCTTTTATTTATTTCCGGGCTATTGTTCTACTTTTACACAAGACTTTGTTATTTTTTTAAAACTTAAGACCCAACTGAGAAGTGTCCAGAACAAAATTCCATATCCTGAAATTTGAAAGGGGAAGGATTCAAACTACAAAGCCAGATCAAATCAGAATTTTATTAGCAGCCAGTGTTCCCTGTAAGCTGTGTGCTTGTGTAGCCACTTAAGAGAGGTTCCAGTGCTGCCCAGCTGATTAGCAGAGTGCCCACAGCTAGGTTTGTGTATCTTCTGGTGGTTCATATTTGCACGTGCCTTGATGCATATAACAACATTTATTTCGCACGTGAATGGAAAAAATCTGCACATGGACGGGAAAGATCATAGCCCCGATCTTTACAATGGGCCAAACTAATGCCTGAAAAATTAATACCACTGACATTTGTATGTTAGAAATCCAGATTTGGATCTGAAGTTTGAAATTAGAATCATAAGCCTGGAAGGGACCTCAAAAGGTCATTTAATCTAGTCTCCTGCACTCATGGCCTGACTATTTTTTATTCTAACCACTTCAAATACCATTATATATAAGCCCTAAATTATACCGAAGAGTGTACCTTTTTGTGATATACCATGGAACAAAAGAATTATTCTAGGGTAGATTCCAACCTAACTAAATTGTAATGATCACCATTGATGCCTGTGCAAGTTATTTGTATCCTACTCTGTGAGGAAACAATTCCAAACATTTGTATATAGCAACTTTTTAACCCAAAGCAGTTTTCAAAGCTGTTGAGCTAGACAGAACGAGAGAGAGAGAGCACTTCATTCCACACTGAAACACAGACATCTAAGGGGTAGACCTCACCAACCATTTAACGGTACGATATAATAGTTTAAGACAGGAAGTGAAGAAATATCTGAACCATGGGACATTAACTTTCAAACAGCTTGTAACTTCTTACGGACATGGTTAGCAACTTCTTACTTCATTAGAAGCAGTAAGAAGCAGCAGTGTGCCATAAGACACAGGCAGGCTGTGGACGATTCTATGCAGATAAATTTCAGAGCATAGATATTTGCTATGAGAGATGATTTTTATTCTGAGCAAAGAGAATATAGTAGCTTCACACCTCAGCACATGCAGGCATAGCCAGTATTTACACTATATTTACGCTAGTGCTTTTGTCAGGAAGTCTTTGGCTGGTCAGGCGTGTGAAAAAAGCACCCTCCTGACCAACATAAGTTTCAGCAACAGAAGCAACAGTTTGGACAGTGCAATGTCCGTGGGAGACATTCTTGTGGCATTCATGGCAGCTTCCCCTGCCCTCTCACCCAACGCTGTTGCCTCTGATAGAAGCAGCAGCCCAGGGCTAGGAGGCAGGTAGCTCCTGCCCGCCCCCTGCCTCTGTAGGAGGCAGCAAGGGGAGGGGCAGACGGGTCCACGAAGCCGGCATGCAAAGAGAGCCATCTTAAAAGCCATCTCCCCATGCGTATCAGCTCCTGCCTGCCCCTCTCAGCCTCTGCGCTGCTGCCTCTCTATCAGAGGCAGCAGCATGGGAGTGGGAGGGCTCTGGCTCCCACCTCCTCCCTCCCGCTGCCTCTGATACAGAAGCAGCAATGGGGGAAGGGGAAATGAATGTAGTTGTCAGGATTAACTAATAAGCCCAGGCTTATTGGTTAATTTTATAGGTTGACATCCCTAGTGTAGACACAGCTTGAATGTGTGGGTATATACGTTTTGTTTCTTTCTATATTTTAAACTCAGCCATACACCTTCTACTTATCCCAAGAAGATTGCAGCAGAGTAAGGACACCTAATGAATGTTTTGTGTCTTTTTACATTCTCGAAGTCCACTGTGCATATACAGGAGTTCTGCACATGGAGGGCTCAATTTGCTGAAAAAAATCACTCGTGCAAGGCTTTACGATTTTCCTATGGAAATTGTCTTTGCTTTGGGAATGAATAGTGAAGGCACACGCTGGCCTGAGGGTGTGTTCTCGTGCCAAAATGTAACTGTACCAGAGACATGTAAAACGAAGCCCTGGCAAATACTCAGGGCCAGCCCCGGCAGGAACTGGCAGTGTGGAACTAGGGTAGAAGAGAGCTCCCCAGCCCTGATCCTGGGAGGAACGCAATGCAGACAGACATTCTGGACATCTGTGCAGATTCATTTGGAGCTGTGTGCATGAGAGAGGCTGAGAAGTACATTAATTTGGCCCTGCACGGCTTGTACTTACAAGGGAGCAAAATAACTCTAATGTGCACTTCACTGCCTTTGGCAGCTAATGTCTGCATTGGAGGGAGAAACCACCCTGGCATTTCTAATGCAGCACGGTTTGTAGCAGAGTTCATCTTCCTGTTTCAGATTCCTCTGGTTTAGAGACTGCCTATCTCCTAGAACTGGAATGGACCTTGAAAGGTCATCAAGTCCAATCCCCTGCCTTCACATCAGGACCACATCCCTCACAAATTTTTGCCCCAAATGGCCTCCACAAGGATCGAACTCACAACCATGGGTTTAGTAGGCCAATGCTCAAACCACTGAGCTATCCTTAATGACAGTGCAATGTCCCATGGCAGCAAACCATTCCAGTTTACCCTCTTCTCCCACACAAACAGCACTGTAAGTTTGCTTCTGTGCCATGCCCGGTCCTATCCTGCACCTATTGGTTGCCAAGTGAAAGGAGACCACTGACTTGCTTCACTTAAAGCTACAGAAAAGCCCTCAGACATCAGTGTGAATCTGGAGCTTAATTAAGAGTAGTGACTCAGGGGGTGGAAGGCTCCGTGTCTTATCACCAATTCCATCATCCATTCCTCAAAATAAAAGCAGCCTGCTGTTTGGTGTCTCTCTCTCTGAACACAACATGGCGACCTATCTCAAGCATTGCAATGGGTTATATAACACCTATCTGGGCAAGCCCAGTGTCACTGAGACAACTCTCCCATTGGTGTAAAACGCGAGTAGCTCCAGTTAGGCTCGTGATCTGACTCAGATTCCCATGGCTGGAATTCACAAGAGCTGAAAAATACCAGAGCCTCTGGTTCTTGGCACCACTGTAAATGGCTAAATTAGCCAATATTGGGAGCCATGGCTTCCAGCCCCCATGGTGATCTCCCCACATGGTGAGTGTTCCGTGGCTCCCAAACTCACTGCTGCTCCCGGACACCAAGGGGAACTCACCACAGGGGCCGGGAGATGCAGGGAAGTCAGTGAGGGGGGCTGAGAGCCACGGAGAGGTAACCGTGCGGGCTGAGAGCCACTGCTTGGCCCTCACCACTCTCCCCAAGCTAGGACAGGAGACACCTGCGAATATACAGAACCATGAATAACAATTCCACGATTCCTAAGTGTCTCCTGTAAATTCAGGGGGCCTGATTCTGTAGTCAGACTAGTTCCACACCCGTGTAACAGCACCGAAACCTTTCCCACTGGGAAGTGTCAGTACAGTCATTAGCTCATTCAGCACCCTCATTTCCCAAAGAGCCTCTTTTGTTGCCATGACTCTGGAAAAGTGCTGTGATAGCGCCATAACTGGCTATGTAAACTCGTGACTGCCTAATTCTCTGGGAAACATCTTTGCACCTGTACTCCAGAGGAAGGCTTCTCCTGTGGAACAAATTTTAGAATATGCTACAGTCAACAGTTCAGAATCCATACTATTTGTCTTGTACTGTGACTTATTGTTTCTCTTTAGTACCACAGTGTAGGTGGGAGATATGGAAATGCTCAGCACTTTTTGTACCAGCCCCAACATTATTTTTCTGTCAGATGTTGTGTAATATAGGACACATTGACTCAAAGCATCTTAAAGCATTACATTCTGATTGAGGAAAGTCAGACCCATTTTTAAGGTTTGCCTTTAGAGTTTTCCTCAAAACTACCTTTATTACCCATGTTAATATTTGATCCAAAAGAAAGCTAAGAACAGTTATACATCCTAACTTAATTCTAAAGATGGCCTTGACACCTCTGACCTGCAAACTGGCTACTCACCCCAGCCCTGATCACTGTATACTAATTATTGATTCCATTCATTAAAAAGAGAGCGTAGAAATGAATTTGAGAGTAGAAATGAAATTGGGAAGGAAACCCCTGGTACAAATGGACACTCAGTCAGTGTCTTCTAGTGTTGACACTTCATTTACATAAGTGAGGGCCAAATGTTCCTTTAGCCCCAGAAAACAACACAATGTTTAAATTGAAACCTAGAACATAACCCTGTATCAGGGAAATTAATGCTCAGAAAATTTATGGACCTACTAACTGGGGGAAAGAGTAGACAAACACAGGTTATTCGTACCATGCATATTTTTATTTACAGTACACACACAGCTCTTGTCACTGTTGGAGCAAAGTTGAATAAATCAATGAAAGCCATTGCAAAGTTTACTCACCTATAGCCAGCCTCAGAGATTGTGTTTTAGGCACCTAACTCCCTTAGGCCTCCTTTGAAAACCCCAGCCTTTAATCCTCTTACAAAGACTTAAGTGGTTTGGGCCCTGGGATTGTAGCTCGGAGCAATATTATATTTGACCCATAAAAATGACTAGAAGAAATGGCCATTCACAGTGACAACTTGGAATTCTAACTGCACAGAATTGAGTAACTTTCAAGTGTGTCAGGAGTTAATGAGAGGAATGTTTCCACAAATGCCCTTCAGTAAACATGCACTAAATTCAGAAATTTAAATATTTTACTAGGAGCCTTTCTGGGGGTGGGAATGCAAAGCTTCTGCCTCTTTAGCGAAAGAGTGGAACAAAAGCATCTGTACAACAGTGGAGCAAACAAATATGCTTTTGCCTAAACATGGAATCAGTAAATATTCAGCCAAATTAAAACCATTCTCCACTAAAGAGATGAGAGAAGCCACTGAGGTGTGTGCCATGTGGCCGGATAGGAATGAGAAACCCAGCATGGACCACCTCTCTGTTTCTGCCTCTCTGGCACAGTGGTTTGTGTTTGTCTTGCTGCTGTGCACAATAGGTAGCAATCTCAAGGTTAGGTTACACGAATGACTTGCTTAGCCAAGGTGACTTCTCTCATCTGTTACACATATCAGGGTTATAAATAACATAGCAACCTCTGTCTGATCAGGTCCTGGGGCTGACAGCCCCCTCCCTGTCACAAAATGCTTGGACAATAATAAAAGCAATAGGAAGCTCCAGACGGTGACCGCATTCTTGTTTACCACATACAGAGGACTGGATTGGTCTACATTTTTCTTTAATAAGGGTTTATTTGTAAATCAAGCAGATTTTTCTGCACTGTCAAGGCCTAATTCCTTAGGCCTATCAAGTGTGAGAGATGTTTACAAAGCACCTTCCAGGAATGGCTAGGTTGCTATCAAAAGAGAAGAATATATCAGTGAAACGCTGCTATGACAAGGTCTGTCCCCTGAGACAAATGGCCTTTTCCATGGAGGCTTTAAATAGGAGCAATAATGGTCGTGAGCAGCACTGAGTTGAATAATTAGATTGTTCTTCATAAATCCTGGCGTGAAGACTTCCAAGCAGGTCCATTATGTGTATCGTATGTTAGCACTAAGCTTTATGTGGTGTGGACACAGTTCTGTGCTAGGCTGAGATGATGGGTGAGTAAATCACCCAAGAAGATTGGGTCTGGGAGAATACAACTCCTTTCTCCCTTCCCTCCCACTTTGGTGGAGATCTGTTCTGAAATACACACATCCACATTATTTATTTTATCACCAAGCATTTCTGAGAGAACTAACTGAGAGTGATCTTTGATTATTTATGTTTAGTTTATGTTACAGGACTGGGAAACATACATATTTTCTTCACGTCCCCAGACTAGATCATTTAGTGATTTACTTAAAACATCCTTTCAGAGCCTTTGAAAGACAACTTCCTCCTCTGAGGAATGCAACAGTACAATAGCAACTCAGTATTATCTTCACGTAGCCTTGGTGAAATTTCCTCTTGCCAACTTAAAACTGATCTCTCCTCTCCCCCCAC
Source organism: Pelodiscus sinensis (assembly GCF_049634645.1). Classification (NCBI taxonomy): domain Eukaryota; kingdom Metazoa; phylum Chordata; order Testudines; family Trionychidae; genus Pelodiscus; species Pelodiscus sinensis. The sequence continues at coordinate 12,951,388 of NC_134722.1, forward strand.
TCATTTCAGTAATTTAGGATGTTCTTTCCATGTCCATTATGAAAAGAATTCTCAGAAGAATTCTCAATGAAGTATCTCAGATAAAGCTAAATCCATGGTTCAGATGAAAACACATTCACACTCCTCTCTAAATAGCACCATTGAAAATTGTCAGGGAATTTTTTCCTCCCTCGACTTGGGACCAAAGTACATGCCTAATTGCATTAAGCACTGGTCAGAGGATAGTCATGTATCACAGTAAGGTTTATGGAAGCTGACTGTTGGAAAATGATCTAATTATAAATAAAAACAATTGGGTTCTTACCGGATGAGCACTAACATCAGTGTCATGTGACACTAAGGGGCTAATTAGCTAAACATTTTACATATAGGCCACTGCAGTGGCTGGATGTGAGTACCATCACCTGTCATGATGGAAACTGGGGTTACAGTTCTGGTCTGGTTTCATGCCCTCTAGGTTAGCAAGGGCTGACAGTGTTGCACTGGATCACTTGCGCAACCCAGCAAGAATTCTGACCCTGGCTGATTAAGCAGCAACTCTGACAGGAGTCCCTTCCGGGTTTCTGGGGCTGGTGGCTGCACTGGATGGGTTGGGAAATTCCAAATCCAGCGTTGCAGCCTTTACTTGAGGACAGCTGGAGTAAGGGTTGCAGAGCCAGACCAACGCAGGGGGAAAGATGAAGTGGAAGGAGAAAAGAGTTGCAGAATGAAATAAAGGAAACTCTGGAGAGGAATTTTGATATGTGCTTAGGTCCTATTCAATGCCCACTGAAGTCAAGATAGAGACTTCCATTGACTCCACTTGAATTTGGATTGCACCCTTATTATTTAACTCGCTTGTGGCCAGCCCTTTTATGGGGAGTGGAGGAGAGGCCTCTTAAAACCCACTGTGTAGCTGTGCAGGCGCCAGCTCTGATTTAGCTCCTTAGAATTGAACAGAAGTTGCTGCCTCATTGCTCCCCTCTGGAAATCTTCAGCTGCCGTATAAGCATTAGCATATGGCACAGTCCTGATAAGAATCCATCCATTGGACAAGCACTGAGAGCAGCGTAGGCATTTAAAGGGACAATCCAGCAAGCTCTGGCATATGGTGAATTTTTTCCAGTAGCATCATTTACCTGTCCCCTGAGGGTAGGATTGAAAAGGTTCTGCAGTAGCAAAATACTGTCAGGTTATGCAATATTAAGCTTTTTATAGGGTAATTTGTACGATAATCACCAGCTTCCTATTGTACTATCCATAATCATTCACAGGTGTACTTTCTTTTTGCCACTAGCATAAGAGCCCACCCCTCTTATTGTACTAGACTGTGTAAAAACAATGGAGAGAATTTTTAAAGGCACATTCCTGTTCACATCACGAGAACATGAATTCTAGGAATTTCCTGTTCATAAAAAGTTTGCATTCTTAGGATGCAATTCGCAGTTCTCACACACTTGAATGCAGTAGAAGTCAGTCCCATTTTTTCTTGGCTGGTAGCATGGTCTGCCACGGTGAAAGAAGATAGGATTGATCTGATTTTCAAAGGCCCTAACCAGTCACCATTCCTGTTAGCTTCAGAAAGAGTGATAAGTACTCAGCACATCTAAAAATCAGGCCATGACTCTATATTTGGATGAAGTGTCAAGTATGTTCACTAGGAATTTGTACATGACTTCTGTTAGTTTCTTAAAAGCTGTCTCTGCTTTATGGTTGCTCCAGTTTCCAAAGTGCCATGTGTGGGTCAGGCAGGCTTGTCTTGTGTTACAAAATGTGACTAACCCAAATTAATTCAAAGCAAGACCGAGGTGATGTCTTCTTACCTGTTTGTACATCACCAGCAAAAGGGACTCCTCATCCTGATTGGGCCTGTGGGCACTGTCAGAAGCACAGATGTTATCTAATAATAACCTTGGAAACAGGATAACAAATTACATATATAATATCTTGCTTTCTTTTATAAAGGAAAGAGTAGTTCGAGATATTTTAATGTCCAGAGTTCTGATCCTGCAGATTGTTCAGTGTGTGTGTTCTTCTGTGGAGCACCGCATGATTGTAGGAGTCCAGCAATGTGGAATACCTGCGCTCCATTCCTGCAGGTTAATTCCTCCTTTTCTCATAGGCTACGTCTACACTGTGGGTGTTTTGCGGAAGAGGAAATGCAAATGGAGTGCTCATTTGCATATCTTGAGCTCTCATTTGCATATCTTCCGATCCTTTTTGCAGACGAGGTTTTTGAGATAAAAAGCTCTGTGTAGATGGGGCCATTTGTCGGGAAAAAAATGTTTTGCGCAAGAGCCTGTAAACCTCATTTTTTGAGGAATAAGGGCTGTTGCGCGAAAGAGGGTTTTTCTGACAAATGGCCCCATCTACACAGGGCTTTTTATCGCAAAAAGTATCGGAAGAAGATATGCAAATGAGCTCCCCTTGTGGACTGGGTGCCTGTCACCCTGTGCTGTTGCCTCTGATAAAGAGGCAGCGGTGTGGGGAGGCAGCAACCCTTGTCTAGGGGGTTCTGAGCTACCGGACCCAGCGCGAGCTGGAACTGAGCTGGGCTGCCTGCCTGCCCAGCTCCTAATACACTTTAAATGCAGTGTCACAGCAGGGGTAGGTCCCGGACCCGTCACAAGGCAGGACTGAGCCAGGCTGCTGGCCAGCCTGCTAAAAAATGTACTGGCTGGGTGTGTGTGTGAGAGAGAAATGCGTGTAGTCTATAGCGTTAATCTATAAGCTTTTGCTTATTGGTTAGTCGACTATACTATTACATCCCTACATAATACCTTAGGTAAGTCTCCTTTTCCTAAAGGCAGAGATCAGTTTTTGAAAGTCTGAAAAACACTTTTCTAAGCCAAGGTACATTTCCAACAAGGGATGTTAAATTAATTTAATCAACTAGTTGATGGATTTTTCGTCAACTAATTGATTAGTTGATAAGCAGGGGAGCTAACCCCGCTGTGGCTCTGCCTTTTAAATGTATTAAGAGCCTGTCTGCTCTAAAAACATTCAAAAGGCTAAAGCGCAGCAGGAGGGACCCAGCACAAACTGAGATAACTGATTCCCGGCTCGCGCAGGATCCCCCCTGCTGTGCACCAGCCTTTTAAATACATTTAAAAGTTCCTCCCGCTATGCACTAGCTTTTGCTTATCGGATAGTCAACTAGTCAACTAGTTGCTTACATTCCTATTTCCAACCACCTGAATTCTCAGTAGCTTCATCTTCCCATAGGTTTGTCAAACACTGAGGTTTCTCTATGAGTGGTATCTTTAATCAAGATAAAGGCGGCATTATTCATGCGTCAAAAAAATCTCTCCTAAGCATTAGGAAATATTAGCTGTGAGAATGCGAGGTGTTCTGTGCTTGCCAAAGATTAGTTTTTAAACCTAAAGCACATCAATCTGAAAAGGGTTGTGTAGGTTGTTTGAATTTTCTAGAAGTAGATTTAATAAATAAGAACTCAAGGTCTCTTTGTGGTGGGATTATTCATTATAGTTTATGCCTATTTCTTCATTATGAGGATATTCTGTTTAACTCCTTTTTGATGCACTTTTTGACTACTTCCAGAATTTCTCGATTAGTATAGGTATAAACTCAAAATCCTTGCATTTGATGTGAAGACTGTCTGTTACATTATATTACAGAATATTTAGAAATTAAACTGAGAAAAAAGGAACTTGCTGTACCAATAATAAATCTATGTTTAAATCTATTTTATCCAATGCAGTCCAATCAACAAAGAAACCAAATGACAAATGTAAGTACATAACTTCTGTAGTCCTAAAGAATCCCCCAAAATACATACATAAAGAACAGCTGAAATGCAACTACTTCTGATGTGGAGAGACCCTGTGGAACAACAGTCAAATGTAGGAGATGTCATGGGCAAAAGTATGAAGTCAAATTTGTCCTCGTATAGAGGGGTCGTGGGATACAGGCAGTCCCCGGGTTACGTACAAGATAGGGACTGTAGGTTTGTTCTTAAGTTGAATCTGTATGTAAGTCGGAACTGGCATCCAGATTCAGCCGCTGCTGAAACTGATCAGTTTCAACAGCGGCTGAATCTGGACACCAGTTCCGACTTACATACAGATTCAACTTAAGAACCCCAGGCGTCCCCAAGTCAGCTGCTGCTGAAACTGATCAGCAGCTGATTCCAGGAAGCCCGGGGCAGAGCAACTCTGCCTCGGGCTTCCTGTAGTCAGCCGCTGGTCAGTTTTAGCAGCGGCTGACTTGGGGATGCCTGGGGCAGAGCAGCTCGGGTGCTGCTGGGTTGGTCCAGTAGCGCGGCCGCTCCTCGGCACTACTGGACCAACCCAGCAGCACACCAGCTGCTCTGCCCCAGGTGTCCTGATTCAGCCGCTGCTGAAACTGATCAGCAGCGGCTGAATCAGGACTCCTGGGGCAGAGCAGCTGGGGTGCTGCCGGGTTGGTCCAGTAGCGCCAAGGAGCAGTGCTGCGGGACCAACTGGCAGCACCCCACCTGCTCTACCACAGGCCCCGGGCTTTGCTCCACGTCTCCCTGGTCTGCTGGGGGGGGCATTAGCTGCGTCCCCCCCCAGCAGACCAGGGAGACGTGGAGCAAAGCGGCAGAGGACCCGGGCCGGACCGCGGCGCTTCCAGATCAGCGCCGCGGTCCAGCCCAGGTCCTCCGCGGCTTTGCTTAGCGTCTCCCTGGTCTGCAGACCAGGGAGACGCTGAGCAAAGCGGCGGAAGACCCGGGACGGACCCGCGGCGCTTCCAGATCAGCGCCGCGGGTCCGGCCCGGGTTCTCCGCCGCTTTGCTCCCCGTTTCCCTGGTCTGCTGGTTCCCCCAGCAGACCAGGGAGACGGGGAGCAGCTTTTCTCTCCCCGGAGGAGGCGGGCAGCGAGACCAGGCGTCCCGCCGCTCCAGTCCTCCGGGGCGAGAAAATCCCCGTTCGTAACATAAGTCGGATCCGCGTAACTCGGGGACTGCCTGTATTTTTAAACTATATGTGCCAGTACCACAGATAATCATGCAAGTTATGCATCTAATTGTCAAACTGTGCTCACAATTGTTGTAATTTCAAGTGCAAATTAGAGATAAATTTCACCTCTTGGGAAGGGGACCAGTGGA